>NC_043712.1:38086507-38096421 GCF_006229205.1 Suricata suricatta | reverse complement strand
TTGGCAGATGTCAAGATAAACTGTGCAGATTAAAATGCCTTAATTTAACCTGAAGAAATGGTTTTGAATCATACAAATTTTTAAGAAGAAAAATAAAGACTGTCCAAAGGGATTCTCCTAGCTTATAACACATTTCCAGAATAACTCTCAAAAAAAAAATTCAAAAATACCCATTGACTACTTTAAAAATATGTCAATACCATATGGCTTTATGAAATAACTTCTAAAATTTATATTTTTTTATTTAAAAAGGATCCCAAGTTTTAAATAAACTGCTAGCAATATCATTTTCCTCACTTAAAAGTGCATATCTCTGAGGGTAGGACATACATACGTTTCGAACAAATAATGATTTTTACAAATTTTTAACACACAAAAAAAATCACTTAAAATATTTTTAAGGGGGGAAAAGAGTTTTCACCAAAAGTCATCTTTAAATAGACTGCAGTAGATGCAACTGTTTTTTGTTTTTGTTTTCCATCAGAATTCTCAATGAGATGCTTTGGCAGTTTTAAGACGTATCACGGTCTCTACCAAGAGACCCTGACATTAATGATGTCCGTGGAGATGGCAATTGCCTTGATGGCTCGGTCTGAACAGAGACAGTACTGGGCTGGTTCTCCAAATCAGAGGCAAAGGTACTCTCTTCTCTTACATCACGAGTTTGCTCGACTGAAGCTGCCTGGGGTAGAATACTATCCACAGTTTTGTTGGCATGATTCAAGTTGTTATTAAGCGTGGCAATATTACACCCCGTGTCTAGGAGGCCAAATTCATCTTCTATTGTAACTATATCTTTAGCTTCAAATGGTTCAAAGGGAGGAGACAAAAACTCATTTTGTAAAGAGTCTTGAGGACCACTATTGTCACATTCTGTACCCTCTTTCACTTCAGAATCCTTATCACTATCACTGTCAATGGTAATTACAACTGGTGAGCGCGCGGCATTGTCCCCATGATGTTTCTTATGCTTCTTCTTGTGCTTCTTCCTTTTCTTTTTATGGTGTCTAGTCGTATCAGTAGCTTTCCCTTCATACACTATCTCTACACTCAGGCTCCTGGTCCTCCTTTTTTTCCTCTTGTGCTTTGTCTCTCTGTCTGATGACCGGCTGTCTGAAAAGCTATCACTCTCATTTTTGTGGTTTCCATCTAATTTTGATGAAGATTTTTGGTAATGACTTTCCTTTACTTTAGAAGCAAATTCACGAGAAGATTGAGCCACTTCATTAGTACCCTCCAAATGCCGTGTTTTGTACTTTCGTTTCCCTCCAGGCTTTTCATTTCTTACCCAATCAGGTCCTGTAGATGCAGTCTTTGATCTATTACTAGATAGGCTCCTTGATCTGTGCCTTTCATAGTAGTAATACTTCCTTTCACTATGATTATTTTTTTTCCTAGCATTTGTTCTTTCAGAAAAGGACTGAATTCTAAATTCTGGACTTGAAGATTGTCTGGAATAATGAGCTCTGGACAGAGTCCTCCTTCTGTATGATGATTCATAGCCATCTCTGTCCTTGTTTCTACTATAGTAAGTATATTCCCACTTGTATCTGCTTCCATAATTATTTCTTAAATAATAACGATCTCGATTTCTGCTCCGTGATCTTCTTTTACCATGATCACTGCTACGAGATCTTGATCTGCTTGTGCTTTCACTACTTAGAGAGAGAGTTTGGCTTCTTCTTGACCAGCTGCTATCTCTAGTTCTTGATCTCTTTTTGTCTCTTCTACTTCTAGGTCTGCTACTCTCCCTGCTTCTGGATCTTTTGCTTTTCATCCTTTTCTTCCCATGATGCTTTCTACGATTCTTCTGATCATGGCCACTTCTACTCTGGGAACGTGAATCTGAACTTCTTGACCTTCCCCTCCTCCTATGTCTACGGTTATAAGGGGAGTATACTCTGTCTCCTCTGAGAGATGAGCTCAGGTCTCTAGGAGACGACAATGACGTAGAGTGTTTCTCTTCCTTCTTTGACTTGTTTCTTTTACCAGAACCACAATGACCTTTATTTATCTGTTCGTCCTTTCCAAGGACTGAGCGTGGAGATGAATATCTACTAACATCACTATCACCAGAACTGTAAGATTGTTCTTGTGTCTTCACTGTCTCCATTTTCTCATAAGAGCCTAACTCCTCAGAATCAGAGGACAGTTCAACAAGTTCTGGGGTCCTCTCAGCTAGTGGTTTAACAAACCCAACAATGACACAATTATCTGAAGAAGAATCACTGTCATTATTTAGGTCTTCATTAGCTTGTACTCCTTGTATCTGAGACGGGGCTCTTCCTGCTACAAGTTCTTCATCTGAACTATCAGAAGTATTTAAAAGGGAAGACATGGCAGCATGTACCTGCTCTGAGCTTGAGTAAGATGGCCCTGGAGTTTCATCATCCCATGGTGCCTGACTGACAGTGGTTACATTGATATCCAACTCATGGGTCTCAGCTTCATCTGGAGATATTGTTATGACTGAAGAATCCGAATGGCTACCTTCTTCATATGAAGGAGCAGGGCAATCATAATTAGCATGCTGGTCAAAAGCTGCCATGTTAAATGGAGATCGAGCAAAACTGATAAATTCATGTATAAAATGCTCAGTCCGATTAAGTAAAAATGGTCTTAAGTCAGACACAAATTCTCGACTCTCCAAGTCATAGCGAGTAACATTACTCATGATGATGTGCTGGACAATATTCACTAAAGATCCATGAGCTCCAAAAAGAACCGTAAGTTCGCGTTTTAACCAGGGTACTAATCTGTGAAGGCAAGCCGGATTTCTACGGAAAAATTCAGCTGAAATATCCCTGCAGCGACCACCATCTTCAATATTTCTAACACGAGCACCAGCACGATAGAGAGTTCGTCTGAAGTTAATAATATCTTGTTCTTGAATTTTTCGCAAAGATCTTTCATCTGTAGTAGTTGGCCTCCTTACTGGAAACTGCCTACCTTGAGGAATTTCACCATTTCTAGGTCTTGCTGAAATGCCTAACCCTTCAAATAGTACTCCACTATCTGGTGGAGTTGTTGTTCTTCTATTCACAGTACTACTAGGTGAATAAACAGAAGCACTTCGATTTGTCATAGTTGTACGATAGCGAAACCGTGGAGCATCAGGAGTGGCAAAAGATCCATTATACGAAGGCCTCAGGACATACTCCTTGAAGTCATCTTCTGCCCTCACAGAATGGAAAATAGAATCAAAGGGCTGTTTACACAGTGGACATTCAGCTTTGTTTTTTGACCACTCCTGTACACAGCGAAAACAGAACTTATGTAAACAGCGATCTAAGTAAGACACATTATCAAATCTATCCAAGCATATAGGACACTTAGAATCAGGAGATGCATCAGCTGGTACTGTCTGTTGTAATTTGCTTGTGCCAGCTTTAGGTGAAAAGTTGTCCATTTTAAATTCTTTAGCAGCTGATGCCATTATCTGTAAAAGGGAAAAAAATACATCAGTAATCTTATAAAAGAGGATGAGACTAAACATGAAAAAAAAAGCAAATAATGACTATGAAATATACTTTGCTGAAATTAGTTGAGTAGCTCATTATCTTTGTAATATGAAAGGGCAGTATAGCAAGGTACCTAAAACAAGTGTAAAGGTGGGTATCTGAATCCTGAGTTGAATCCTATATTGAATCCTGAGTCCAAATTTTGCTAGTGTGACTATATAGATCAATGATAACAATCTGCATCACAGTGTTTGGGAAGATATAAAAGGTCTTCAAAGGGGCGTCTGGGTGGATCAGTTGGTTAAATGCCCAACTTCAGCTCAAGTCATGATCTCACAGGTCATGAGCTCAAGCCCAGCATCAGGTTCTGTGCTGACAGCTCAGAGCCTTAAGACTGCTTCACAGATTCTGGCTCCATCTCTCTCTGCACCTCCATCAGCCTGTGCCCACTCACCTTCTAAAAGTATAAATAAAAAATAAAAAATAAAAAAATAAGCCTTTAGAAAAGGTGCATTGTTGTATATACTAAGCTCTCAAGTACTGTAAAGCATTTTCTTTTTTAAAATTGTTTTAAAGTTTACTTATTTTGAGAAAGAGAGAAAAAGAGTGCACACGTGTGGGACAGAGACAGAGGGAGAAAGAGAATCCCAAGAAAGTTTCGCACTGTTATCACAGAGCCCAATGCAGGGCTCCAACTCACAAACTGAGAGATCAAGACATGAGCCCAAGTCAGATGCTTAACGGACTGAGCCACCCAGGTGACCTGACCTTTCTATTCTTTTTGAAGAGTTTTAACTGGGGGCACCTGGGTGGCTCAGTCCGTTAAGCATCCAACTCCTGATTTTGGCTCAGGTCATGGTCTCACAGTTCATTAGAAGGAGCCCTGCATCGGGCTCTGCATTGACAGCACAGAGCCTGCTTCAAATTCTCTCCCTTTCCGCCTCTCCCTCCTTCCCCCTTACCCCCTCCCTCTCCCCCCGCATGCAATCTCTCTCAAAATAAGTAAACTTAAAAAAAAAAAAGAGAACTTAACTATACAAAAAAAAATCTGCCAAGAACTCATGTATCCATACACTCAGATTTAGCAACTTAACATTTTTTCATGGTTATTCCAAATTTTTAAAAACATTCCTTATCTTCTCCTCTTACCCCTCTCTAGAAAACAAAAATCCAAAACACCACAGTCCCCAGTTGGTGTTGTTTCTATGTATGGTTTTATATCATTCATATAAATGCCCTAAATAATACAGGGCATTTACATGTATTGTTTTATTTGTGGAAAGTATTGAATATGCACCTTAAAAGTAACTGTAGTGATGGGGCACCTGGGTACCTCAGTAAAATAAGCTTCCAACTCTTGGTTTTGGCTCAGGTCATGATCTCATGGTTGTGGGATCAAGCCCCCAACAGGGATCCATGCTCACATGAAGCCCACTTGGGATTCTCATCCCCTCTGCCCCTCTGTCCCCCTGCTTTCTTGGTCTCTTTCACAAAAATAAATAAGGAAATAAAAGTAAAAATAACTGTCGTGAGATAATCTGCATACCAGAAAGTTCACCAGTTTAAATCACTTCTGTAAATTTTTGGTGGAAGATTCTTTCACTCATACACACACACACACACACACACACACACACACGTATCTTTTAGTAAAGACTAAACGAAGTATGTAAAAGCACTCAAAGATGGTTTCTGGCTCATAGCTAACTACTGCATAAACGTTACATACTGTTGTTATTACTACTATTGTTATATTATTTTCAGTTCCTCACCGATTCCTTACAGCATCCCTTAAAAGCCTTGCTTAGTTTTTTTTTAATTAATCCAAAGTCATCCACAAAGTTTATTGAAATCATGCTTCTAGTCTCATTTTTTTCCTACAAGATCACTAAAATCTTAAAGATTAGTTTTGTTTTCTTTTAATTTATCAGCTTATGTTGACCCATAACTTACACAATGAATTGGTCAGAGCTGAAATTTGGTGTGCATTATATTTGTTATTTTATCTCTCTTTAACTGCATTCCGTACTAATTACTTAGTACATATTAAATATTAGGTTATTCCATTATGTTTCTTGGGCCCATTATTCATCTTTCTTCACCTCCTTTATTACCAGGAGTTCCATCAGCCATCAAGTCAGTCAAATAATGCAATTATAACCTTCTAAACACAGGCCATACCAAACTATTAACAAAACCCATGACAAAAATCCATGATTATGAAATTATTTCATCATACATTTCAAATTAAACTTGCTCACCTAGGGTATCTTAACTTCCTCAAAGACGTAACTTAATAGGAAATCAATTAATGCTGAACAAATGTTTCTTCAGGGATCTAAATATTTCTACTCCTCTATTTTCTAGACTAGAAATACAAAAATTAAAACTCTTCCTAAATATCACAGAATTACAAACTGCTTATATCTATATATTTAATATATAGAATACTAATTGATAATATACTTAAACTCTGAAACCTTAATATTGCATAAATCTCTCAGCATTTCCCCTACTCCTAACATTTTTATTCTCCCCCAGAAAAAAAAAAGCCTAAAAATAAAATAAAATTTTTTATGATCAGAGTCGGTGCATTAGGGGAAGAAATGAAAAGTGGAGAGGGAACTGGAGAGGTTAACAGAGAACCTGGATTGAGAAGATTTCCCCTAAAACTAACTCTATAAACTGGAGATATCCAATTAGCTCTAGATTTTAGTTTGTACCTCTCTGTAATAAAGGGATTACTAGACTTTTTAAAAAGACTGGTTAATTTAAAGCTAAAACATTGTATCTTAATTTATTTCTTGGAAATACAGACTTTTAGTTTTTACTGAACATTTGCAGTTCACATAAAAATAATAGCCCTGAATGCATTTATTAAAGGAAGTTAGTAGACAGTACACTTCAAGTTCAAATAAAACAAAATCTTAACTAAGAAGAATTTTCTTTTAATGGAATCTTAAGTCTTCCCTTCTGCAGTTTTATAAGCCTGTTAACCACTTTGGACAGCATAGCATAAGGCTAAAGAATGATCAGTAATGTCATCCATAACAGACGAAAAGAAAAAATTGAGTTGTTTTGTATTTCTCACAGTAACATCTTTAGATATAAAGAATGAAAGTCGCCAGAAACATCACACAAATGGCAATGAATGTACATCATCAAACGATATTTACTCCTTCAAAAGCATCACAAATGCTGAAATGAAAACATTTGCTAATGAGGCACATGGCTAGCTCAGTCGTGACTTTTGATCTCGAGGTAATGAGTTCAAGCCCCACGTTGGGTATAGAGATTATTTTTGGTTATGTTTATTTATTAATGAGACAGAAACAGAGCACGAATGGGGGAGGGGCAATGAGAGAGGGAGACACAGAATCCAAAGCAGGCTCCAGGTGCTAAGCTGTCAGCACAGAGCCCGATGCAGGGCTTGAACCCACAAGCTGTGAGATCATGACCTGAGCTGGTCAGACACTCAACCAACTGAGCCACCCAGGCGCCCCAGTTTTTTTTTTTTTTAATTCACCAAAATATCTGCAGAGATACTAATGAAGTAGAATTACCATATGACCCAGAATTCAACACATACCCAAGAGAAATGAAAACATATGTCCACACAAACACCTGCATGTGAATAATAATAGCATTTGTCATAATAGCTCAAAGGTGGAAACAATCCCATCAACTGATGAAAAGATAAATAAAATGTGGTATATCCATACAACAGAATATAATTGAGTAGTAAAAAAGATGAAGCACTGATACATGCTATAACAGATAAAACTTTTCATTACGCTAAATGGAAAACAAAATTAGTCACAAAGACCACATGTTGCATGATGCCAATCATATGTAATGTCCACAATAGGCAAATCTACGGATAAAAATAGACTGGTGATTGCTGGGGGAGGGAGAGTATACAAAGCTTATTTCTGAGATGATGAAAATGTTCAATTACAGCTCCACAACCCTGTAAATATACCCCAAACCACTGGATTATATGTTTTAAATTTTTTTTTAATGTTTTATTTATTTTTGATACAGAGACAGACAGAGCATGAGAGGGGGAGGGGCAGAGAGAGAAGGAGACAGAACAGGAAGCAGGCTCCAGGCTCTGAGCTAGCTGTCAGCACAGAGCCTGATGCGGGGCTCGAACCCATGAACGTGAGATCTGACCTGAGCCGAAGCCGGAGACTCAACCGACTGAGCCACCCAGGCGCCCCTGGATTATATGTTTTAAACAGGTGAACTTTATGGATGTAATATAAATTCTATCTCAACAAAGCTGTTTTAACAATACAAATTAAGGCTTAAAACAGGAATGGCTAGGAGACAGATTAAGATTTGCAGGTTAATAAAGTCTGGATTTAGGTAGCAACGGTGGACTTGATGGTGGATTTAGTGCTTCAGGTTCTAAAACCTTGTGATAAAGGTTTGTCTGTCCTAGCATTCTAGGAAATGGGACTTGAAGTTAATTTCCCCACAAGGAAAAAGATGAAATCAATTCTTCTAATCCTTTTTCCTTAACTGCCTCCCAAATACTAAATAAAATGTGCCACCCTTTAGGATATACTGATTAAACCAAACATTCCCTAAATCTTCAAACCTACTGTAACAGATAAAAATGGTCCCTGTCACATTCTGGGGTAATTGCAGATAATTAAGAAGTATACTTACCTAAGGAAAATGAATGAGAGGGGAGTAAAGAATCAAGAAGCTAGGGTCTATAAGTTATGTCAGGACATTTAAAAATGATGCTAATTAGGGGGCACCTGGCTGGCTCAGTCCATTAAGCCTGACACTTGATTTCGGTTCAGGTCATGATCTTGAGGTTCCAGGAGCTGGAGCCCCAAGTCGGAGAGGATTCCTGCTTAGGATTCTCTCTTTCTCTCTCTCTCTCTCTCTCTTTCTCTCTCTCTCTCTCTCTCTCTCTCTCTCTCTCTGCCCCTATCCTGCTTTTGTGTGCATGCAGGCTCCTTCTCTCAAAATAAATAAATAAACTTTATTTTTAAAAATGGTGATTACATATAGTTGAGTGATGTTAATTCAAATGCAGAGCCAGGGTTGAAAACCAAAGCCACTTCTTAGTGGTGTGATCTGGAGGAAATTCTCAAAACCTTCAAATTTTCTCAATTCTAAAATGGGTTAAGTAACAGTACCCACCTGAGGAGGTAGTTGTGTGGGGGCATATATTCCACATAAACTCTTAGCATAGTGATTGGTATGCAGTAAGAATTTAATACTGTTTCCCCATGTTATGTGAAAATAAAGTTAATTTCAGTTCTTTCCATCACCCATTTCCATTATAAAGACCCAGAAAGATGATAGTCTCTAACAATCTTAATGTAATTACTGTACTTAATATATCCAGGCAAAGTAACTAAAAAACTGTTCACAAGTAGACGGACTAGAATAAACTCCAAGTACTAAAAATAATCTGGAAGGGGGCCTGGGTGGCTCAGTCGGTTAAACGGCTGACCGGCTCACGTCAGAGTTCGAGCCTCGCACCAGGCTCTGTGCTGACAGCTCAGATTCTGTGTCTCCCTCTTTCTCTGTCCCTCCCCCAGTCACGCTCTGTCTCGCTCCCAGGAATAAACATTAAAATATTAATAATAAAATAAATAATTCGGGTCTTACTCTTATGACCTTAGAAATTACCGTACATCTCTGATCTGCAATTCACTTCCAAAGGATCACATGGATCTTACAGGATCTACTGACCAGATACTATCAATTTTAACTCCAATTCCGGCCATAAAAAGAACTGTTGGGGAACCATTCCCTTCTAAAGCGACTCACTCCAGGTAAGCATTGTTTTGGCTCCCTAAAGCTTTGAATTTCATTGACCAGAAACAAAATCAAAAAGACCCCAACTCACCATTAAATCTTGGGTAACGTAATTTATTCTAAACACTCTTGAAAATTACCTACCAAAAATTCTATTCACTTTCGCCCTTCATCTCAGCACGGCCCCCTTCCAGTCTACGAACCAGCAGCCCACGAAAAAAGCTGCACTGACTGGATGGCTGGAAAACCACAGACAGGCGTGCCCAACCCACACCGTGTAACAGCGCAGACAACTCCAAGAGTCACGGTGATAGTGGCTTCCTTGGGGTGAGAACTGCCACCCGCCAGGACCGTTGAGAAGCACCACGTGCGTTACATAATCAGAACAAACTAAAACACAGTTACTCCCATTTTACAGACAGACGGATATTAGGGAACCTAACCTCTGACAAACCTCTGATTGTGGCAATGCCACTCCGGGGACGCGAATGTTTTGTTTCGTGTAGTGTCCCCCACCCCCACCCATCAAGCCTTTTCCAGTACGCCGGTAGACTCGCGCCCCTCGGGAGAGCTTCCAGGAACCGCCACCGTCCCCCGCCCACCCGCACAAATCCACAGGTGCGCCACCGGAGCCGCCAGCCAGCCCGCCGCCAGCCCCGCCCCGCT
>NC_043712.1:37998041-38086407 GCF_006229205.1 Suricata suricatta | reverse complement strand
CGCTTCACCCTCCTCGCGAGACAGCGGAGACCCCGGCGGCTGCTGCGACCCCTGTGACGTAAAGCGCTCATTACCAATGGTAGCCTGGGGGGCGGCGGCAGAAAGCGAGACCCACACCGCGGCCCCCCGCGCGTCAAAACACAACACCCGCGTGCGTAACGCAGGCGCAGTAGAACAGCGCCGGCACCGAGGGCGGGGCCTAAGAGCACGGCCGAGCCCGGCCCTTCCCCCACAGTCCCCTCTATTCCCAGAATGAGAGCGCCGAGACCCTTCCAGGCACAAATCACTACCATCACCGTCATTCTTCTTACCACCAGTTTCAGGGTTACAGGCGCACATCTTAATTTTCGCTCTTAACTTACCCAAAGAACTAGCGTGGTCTAATTTAAACCTCATCAAACTCCGCGAAAAGTTACTAAAATTATCTCTAGTTACATACATAAAGAAACTTGCGTTACAAGGAGATGAAGTGACCGCCTCCGGTTGCACAGCTAGGAAATAACACTGGGGTTCAAATGGAATCCAAAGCTAGAGCCCAACCTGTGTCCTATGCAGTCTTCATAAATCTGCTCCAGTCTAGGGATACACAGGAGTTACAAAATGATAACGTTTTTCTCTCGAACACTTTACCCCTTACCCATTCCCCGAAATCTGGATTAAAACCCTCTTGGGGTGATACCTGAGATGTACAGAGACAATGTCTGAGCCTAAAGTGGCCCATTGCCCCCATTCTACCCACAGGCCTCAGATGGGAGCGTCCCAAACACTGTAGAGCTGAACGTGGTATATAACCGCCCAGGTACAAAATTCAGTCTCTGGATTGATAGCTGATACGTGCTATCGTTCTAAGCACATAACATACGCTCAAAATAAAAACAAACAAACAAAAAACACTTGTTGATCAGCACGTACATTATGCCAGGTAATCCGCACTGCATTATTTCTTCTTACAAGTAGCATTTACAAGCCACTGAGCTCTCAAAGACTTTTGTTTCTGACAGAAGGGATCAATTAACAAGGACTCCCATTAACTATTCGTCCCTGTTATATAAAAATAGGTGCCACTCTTACGTCAACGATGAATATACAAACGTCTATCTCTATTACGTGGAAACAAATGCGGGAAGATACGTTAATCCCTCCAGCGTCAGAAATCAGTGTGGTATTTAAAATGAGGATTATTTTTTCCAATACATTTTTAAATGCACACGGCGGTTCATAATCTTGCATGAATACAGCACTGCAAATGAAAGATCGGTTGGTAAGGCACGCCCATCTCTCTGAATAGCCCAAAAAAAAAGCCATTTTCAAGATATTTTCTCCTTTATCTCATTCCCTCGGTGCACCCCGAGCTCGGCCCTCAGATCACGTGAGCCGGCCCCCAGCTCAGGGCGGAAGAGGCCGGCCCGGCTGATGGGAAATGCTCCTGGAAGCGAGGGGCGGGCGCCCATGCCCAGCTGAAAGATGGCCGCCACCGCTCAGCAGCCGCCGCCCGGGAGGTTACGCTAAGGCCCGCAGTTTCCCTGCGTTCCCGCGGGCCGCCGCAGCCTCCTTACCATGAAGCCCGTGAGTCGCCGCACCCTGGACTGGATTTATTCAGTGGTAGGTCCCTCGTCTGGCGGGGCTCCCCGGTGTCGACTCCCTAGGCCCGCAGGCGGAAGGCCCCCAATTTCCTCAGCGCCCAGTAACTCTAAAATCCATTCCTGTATTAAGGATTTTAGTCTCACCTCGACTCCGCCTCTTCCTGGAAGACAAGCTCTTCCGCTTCTTACGTAAGGGCGGCTGGGTGTACTCTCCTCCGGAACTCCCTTTATTCGTTTTTCACTGTAACTCCCACTTCACCGACGTACACTGCGACCTCTTGGTGCGAGGGGAGGGAGAAAAGTACCACTTACAGTAACCTTTTTTTTTTCTTTTATTCCCCATCTTGCATTTTTTAGTTGCTTCTGGCGATCGTATTGCTCTCCTGGGGATACGTCATCTATGCATCGACAGTAGTCGCACGACGACAGTTAAGCAAGGAATACCCAGACAAAATCTTGGGGATGAATGAGAATTTGTAACTCCTCTGGATTTAATTCTATACATGTAGTCTTTACATCATGCTTATCTGACACGTGTCTAGATTTAAAGTAAAATCCATTATGCAGTTTCCAAACTTATTTTTGTTTAGTCCTTTATAATAACCACTAATCTGCTAATTTTCACATAGAGCTTTGCCTTTTACATTCCTATATAAAACCTAGATCTGACAGCATGTGAGTACTGGATAATAAGAAGAATGACCCGCTTTGCAACCTAGAGTTTCTAAAGTACCTCTTTTTAAATGCCACAGAAAGTCTTCTTTAAAACAAATTGTGTGGAATTGCTGTTCTTGTATTTGTTTATTGCAACATTTCATTCTGTTGCATACCGTCACGTAAGATTAGATTAAGTGCTGTGCAAGAAAAAATCTATCATATGACTACTTTTCTACAACCTGTTTTTCAGGAATGGCCAGAAAAAAGTGATCACTCATACTATTTTTTTTAGCTTGTCCAGTTTTTAGTTACTGTTAAATAATTCAGAGTTGCAAACTGTACAATATTTGGGAAGAAATAGACAACACATATCTCAGAGTAAACTTTATTAAAGTTACTTTTCCAGAAAATATATTCAGTAAATACAGTAATGCAGCAACAAACTTGGGCTCATATGCCTTTGACATGTTAAAGTAAGCTTCAATGATGCTGATCAGGAAATTCTTTCATTGGTGGAATTACTTCTCCAGTCTCCAGAATTGTATCACCCTAAAAAAACAAAGATGCATTAGAAAAATCTTGTCTGCAGAGGTGATAGTTTCATTTGGTCAGACTTCACATGGAAAATCTAGTTCGGTTCAGGCATTCACACTTTGAAAAGGCCTTAGAGAAGGTAGAGGCTATCTAAAGATGAGCAATATTCAGAATCTTAAGGTATAAGTGAAGGGGAGGTGTAAGTGAAGGAAGTCCAAGGGAAAGTTTCACTCAAACAAAATGTCCAGAAAGGGCATAAGAGTGGTATTCTCAGAGGGACAAAAAGATGTTTATTTTGCATGGCCCCAAGAAATAGGAGAAGCCCTAGAAAGAAGTTACAGGGAAACATCTTCAGTCCAACACAAGCAGGTAATTTATTCCCAGCAACTGAATGTGTTAGGCAATCACCAGTTTACCATTTGGCTCAGATATGAGGGGCAGAATGCAAACTTTGCCTGGGTAGCTGATTCAGGCATCTTTGCAAACCTAAATACAACCAGTTTGGTAGAAAGGGCATGGGCTTTGGAGGCAGAACCAAGTGGTGAGAATCCAGGAACCTTCACTAAGAAGCTGTGTAATTTTAGGCAAGTTACTTAGCTTTAGTTCCAGCTCTGTGTTTAAAATAGAGTCTGTTAGCCTAAAAGTCCACGAATAAATTGGTAGAGCAGAATTACCCCCATCCCCACCCTTGCCATTCCTTGACCTGGTAGTGTTCAGGACTGGTATCTGAGGAAGAAATACACTTTTATTGTTTAAAACATTATACATGGGGGGGGGCATAATTTGTTACATAGTTAGCATTACCCAAACATAGAAATTAGTATCCTGAAGTGGTACCAATCCCACCATAATAAAAACTGAACCAATGCCACTGGCTTACCAGTGGAGGCAAGGACACTGGTGTGGAGGTTAAAAGATGGAAACAAATGGCAGCAGTAACTTGGAAGCAGAGCATCTAGTGAACTGAGGTCCTAGGAGAAGTAGCTGAACGAAGTTACAGTGTGCCTCTGACTACCACCAGCTGCCTTGGGAATGTACTTTAAGAAACATGAGCTTAGGCAAAAAGTGGTTGATTTAAGAGGAAAAATAAAAATGGAAAGAATAAAGAAATTCAGGGCCTTGCAGTATTGGAAAATCATACTGCTTCTGAATCTCTAAACACTGAGAATGAATACCAAAGAGATCCTGAGATCAGAGGCCCAATAAAAATAAGCAGAGGGACTCTGCTATGGCAAAGTTCAGATCTTAAACCCGTGTTTCAGATGTCCTGCACACAGCTGCCATAGAGTTTGAAGATGCAGTTGCATGAGGACCAAAGAAATGAGAGAACTTGGTAGCTGCACAAAGCACAGATGCATACAGGACTGACTAGAAGCAAAAAGGCTCCCATCACGTATTCTTCTTTCCACATCTACCAACTATTTTGGGAACTAGATGGTCAAACCAAACACATAGACAACAAAAGCCTGTGATTATTTGAGCTTAAAACAACCTCTGGCCCTCAACCTTCTGTGAGCAGAAGGCAGATTTTAAAGGCTGTACCACCCTAAGAGCATGCTTCCCAGTACACAGTTTAGACATGGTCTAGGTTGATAATGGTAAAGAAAAAAAAAAAACGAAACCCCGAAACAGAGCCAGGGGCCAGGAAGAACGATGAACAAAGGAATTCCTTCCAGAAAACAAAATCGGTGCCCATTCAGGTGTGCAGCACTGCACACGAGGGTGAGGAGTCTTCATGTTTGACCACTGGGACTTCAGAATTGCCAAGAACTAGACTGCTGTGCTGTCTGAATTCCACCACTGAACAGTGGGTGGCTGGGGTTAAACAAGGGATACAGTTAAGTAGCCTTCGTAGTTCACTGGTCCTCAGGTCTCCAAGACAAGTCACATGTAAACCTACCAGATACTACTGTGCAACATACGGAGATCCTGCATTTGGGGCTGGCTGCAGTGATGGTATGGGACTGTAGGATTTCTCTCCAGGAAGGGACTGTGTTTTATATGTGGGGAGAAGGAAGCAAAGAGCTATTCAGTAATGAGAAGGATGGACTGGCACAGACTCCAGGCATGGTAGACTGGAAATATAAAAAAGCACAGAGCTCTGTGGGACAATAACAATGAGTCCTGGACAAGAGGATCTGAGGAGAAGTGATGTAAGCTACTTCCAAGGTTAGACCTTAAAATCCTCCTGAGATGTCCATCCCTCTCTTTCCCTAACATGATCTTTGGAAGCCTCATATTCCAGATGGCATAACTATAAGATTGTGGAGGACCGCCTGATGCACATCAGTCTGTGCTGTCAGTAAGAAACAGACTTTTGACTGTTAAGCCACTGACATCTGGGGGTTTGTTAGTGCCTATCCTATTCTATGTACAAATGGTCATTCTTCAAGTCCTCACAGGGGAAGCTTCTCAAAGGGATCAATGGCACAGAAAGAACCACAGTGGCAACAACAACAAAAACAAAAATACAGAACTAGGCAAAATGCTCCACAGCATTTAGGAAACCATCACGTTGGTCTTCTAAAAAGAGTCTCACCCTTCTTTTCCTTTGAACCATACTGGCAAAATAAATAATAAACAGATACGTCAATGGAAGATTAAATAAATTACCCAACTGGTGAAACTAGTAAGATAATTTCCTATTTTGAGACTACATAGGCCCTGACATCCATCAATTATACACAATGAAATACAGAAGAAGTTCCCTATTTCCAACTGAAGGGTTAGCCAATTTTGGTTGTTCACCCTAAAATTCCCTTCTTGCAGACGATAATGGATTATTGTGATTATGTCATCTGATTGAAGCAAGAACCAACAGCGTTCTGTTTTTCTAATGTACAGAACTTAGAGATTGATGGTAGTTCATTATCTATGACTAGAAATAGGACAAGAACATAATCTGTATTTTGCTATGCTAAACAATAACTGCACAACCAGTAAAAATACCAACTGACAGCTAAGTAACCTTTTAATGCTGGAAGACTCATTTTAAATTAGGATAATAGCTTACATATTTACATCCCAAAACTTAAAAGTACACATTAACACATTTTAAATTCACAGATGGAGAGGTCAAGGTCAAACTGCCATAAGAAATGATAGTCTGGAATTATTAAAGGAGGAATTCAGCTGCTGTTACTACGCTCAAGTGTCTGCTCAGGCTAGTGCTCTATCTCCTCAACTCCACATGGAACAGGCACCTCTGAAAACCTGTTGGCGCCTTCAGTTCACTTTAGGACTACAAAGGGCATACAACAAGTTTTATAGCCAGCTTCAAAAGAAATGTGCCCACCTCCCATTTTCAACAGTACCTGCTGCCTCGAAGTATTTCCTATTTTTTTATAAGAATATACAAAACAGGCATTTGTACAATGACAGTGAGAAGAACACTTTAATGATCACTTAGGGAGGGAAAAGAGAGAAGACTAATAAAAGAAAAATCAGAGACATATTAAGACTTACCGGGAATATTCTGGGCTTCGTTTCAACAATGGCATATGGTTTTGCCTGCAATAAAAGCAATGTTCTGTTAATGATGGTCTTAGAGTTTCTTCTAAAATAAAATCATATCCCAAATTTTTATCTTAAATCCCAAACTTTCACCAAACTCCAGACTCATACATTCAATTGTTTACGCAAGATTTTTACTTGGCTATCTCTACCCGTCATCTCAAACTTACCCAGGTCCAACTTGTAACATCCCCCAGCCCCAAATGGTCCCCTATTGCAGCAAAATGGCACTTCCATTCTCCCAGTTATAAAGGCCAAAAACCTTGATTCCTCACAGATCCTGTTGGTTCTATCTTAAGATTACATCTTGAATTCCACTATTTCTCACCACCGCTAGTACTACTACCCTTGTTCAAGCCTCTATCATTTTTTATTACCTGCTAGTGTCCCCAACATTGGTGCATGCCCTCTCAGTCTATTCCCAACACAGAGACAGAATGATTCTTTTAAGATGTACCACTCCTCTGCTTAAAGTTTGGTAGTTCCTACAGCAGAGGCCAAAGTCCGTGCTGTGATCCACACAATCCAACCCTTGGTGACCTCTCTGATGGCTCTCTGCTCTCTCTCTCTCTCTCCATATTGTAGTCACAGTGGCTCCTTTGCTAATCGTCCAATCAGCTGGGCCTGCTTGTGCCTCAGGTCTCTTCTACATAATGATTCCTCTACCTGAAATGCTCTTCTAGATACCTGCTTGGTTCATATCTTCACTTACGTTTCTCTTCAAACAGCACTTCCCAGTAGAGGCCTCGTCTTACCCTACTTAGTTTTCCTTCTGTAGATTTATAACCTCCTATAATACTACATGCCTCTTTATCTACTTACTGCCAGTCTCCAAGACTAAACATTTCATGAGAGCAGAGACTCAATCTGCTTTGTGTCACTGCTATATCCCTGTGTTTAGAACAGTGCCTTGCACACAAGAGATGCTAAATAAATGTTTGTTAAATAAATGTATTTACGAAGCACAGCACTAAGATACCACACCAACAAAATATTATTAAACAATTATTGGCATAATGTAAGACTAAAGGAAGCTAGAGACAAAAATAGGAGATAGACTCAAAATACGATGTATATACATTAAAACATCTTTACATACCGTGGCCAGAGGCAAGAAAACACTGAAATGTGCTTAGAAAGAGTGTAAAATTCAGTTAATAACTGAAGTTGTTAGCAGAAGCAAACTGCAACATTAGTGAGGATGCAGACCTGCCCAAATCCAGAGGAGAATAAAGTAAGGAGGGGCCTTAGGACCTCAACTAACATAAAACCTTTAATTATTTCCATTTGTGGCTCAGGAAAAATCACCTGAAGTAGGACTCACTCAGATAAGCAACTGTATTGTCTTGAACTATAAACCAAGCAGTTTGTTCAATTTGCTTCTCTTGGGAGATAAGTGTCTTTTCAATCCTAGAAAAAGTTACTTAAATATAGATATAACAACGATTAAACCTAGAGTATAAACAAATAAATGTCAAATTTAGTAAGTTCTTAAAACACGGGCACAATCCAGATACAGTATTCTGTTATTTAGAATATCATGTTTAAGGTAATCAATCTGGCCACTAGAGGTTCTAAAAGATTAGTTTTAGGATTCAGTTAAAATGTATAATTGACTCAGGCTTGTGATTCTAAATTTAAAAGGATTTTGCTTCCTAGGGTCATTAGTTTGCCCTATACATGCTTAAAAATATAATTCAACATATAAATACAAATGTATAAATGCAGCTTAAAACATACAAGATAGCGTATTGGTAAATGGAATTATTTTAGGAGAGTTTGACTTGAATTAATCCAAACATAATAAGAACAAAGAAAGGAGACTTCACATTTTACTAGACGTATAAATAGTTTAACAGAATTTTAAAACTGAATTTAAAGAATTAGGGAGGAAAAAGAAGTTTTTAATTTTGAAACTAACAAACTGAATTTTAATTTATATTCCAGGTAACTGTGAAGTTTTCTGCACATAAAAACAATTTTTGGATGTTTAAAAAATACTTGCACTGACAAGAAAAGTAGTAACATTTTTTTTTCTTCTATGGAGTCTTGCATGTTAAGACAGTGAAAAAAATAACAGACATATAACGATATGAAGTGGGCTGTGGGCTTGAAGATGAACAAAAATACATAATTTTGTTTAAGCCACGAAACTCCTATTCTTAATTCCTACTAGCCTCCACTAATTTCATGTTTCTAACACAGAAGACAGGCTGTGTCCACTTGGACATCCCCAAAACTGCTGTGGCAGCAGATGCTCCCACACAAATTTACTCCTTTCAAAACCCTACTTACAACTTCCAAGGTGAGAAATTTTAGTCACAAGTGTCTCTGAACTTTGGTTTCATCCCCAACTTAACTTAAGCTATGTCTTCCTTAAAAAATGGCTTCTGCCTCCACTTTTCTTTTTTATTCCTGCTATCTATCTTCACACCTTACCCAGATTCTCATCAACTAACATCTACTAAACTCGATGCAACAGGCTCTAGCTGATTTGCCTGATATCAGTACTTTTTTCCCTCCAATTATCCTCATCCTATCAATGTTTTTTAGGTTCTCCTAAATACACACTTTTATCAAGTCACTCTCCTATTGAAAATGGAAAGCTTCCCACTGCCCACCAGATGAGGTTCAAGCTCCTCTGCCGAGCTTTCAAGAGCTTCCACTAGCCGGTCCCAGCCGATGGAGCCAAGAGACCTGCTACTCTAGTCACCTCCTCAGCCTTGGGGAGGTGTGATGCACATACAACTCCTTATTTTTCTTTCTAGCTGGAATCTTTTCTCCTCCATACGCTTACCCAAGCCATATCCATCTTCTATCCTTACTATAAACTCTTTAAGGTTAGGAATTTTATCTTGTAATATTCTTTCCAGAGCAATAAAGGAAGATGAAATACTAGGCACTCCCTATTTGTTGATCGATGAACATAATCTGCTTAGTGAACAAAACAAAAATTATGCCAGCAATCAAAATTTAAAGAGACCCTGCAATCAAGAGAAAACAAGTCATGTCAAAGGGAATTTTCTGAGAATACCAATTATTTATTTCACCCTCCTTTCAACAAGTTAACAGAAAGCAAACCTCAACTGGATTATCTACAATTTGTTTAGACAGTCCCTAGCTTTTGTTTTATCTTGAAATAATTCTGTACTTACAAAAAGTTGTGAGAATTATAAAAATAGGGGCACTACTGGGTGGCTCAGCCAGTTAAGCATCCAACTTTGGCTCAGGTCATGATCTTGGAGTTCATGCACATCAGGCTCTGTGCTGACAGTGCAGAGTCTACTTAGGATTCTCCCACGCCGTCTCTCTCTGCCCCTCCCCTGCTCACTCTCTTTCTCTCTCTCTCTCTCAAATAAATAAAACGTTAAAAAAAGAATTATAAAAATAATTTTTTCCTGAATCACTTCAGTAAACTGCAAATATTACTTTAGTATTCCCTACAGAAAAGAACTATATTCTTAATCACAGTACAGCCATCATGATCAGGAAATTAATCTGTTTCACTACTAATACATTACTACCTTCTATCTAGTCTAAAGAACCCACTCAAATGTTACCAACTGTCTCAACAACTGTCTGGAATTTTCAGAAAACCCCCTCTTACATGACTCGTTCTCCATTGCGGTAGGGTCTAAAACTCTGAATGCCAATGCCATCTTTGTTCTTTTAACTAAGCATATTATGCCAGTAAGCAACAACTGCATTCCGCTGACATGACTCTTTAAGTCTTCAACCTAGAACAAATCTTCAGTCATTCTTTAACTTTCACGATCTTGACACTTTGAAAACTTTTTTTTTTAATATTTTATTTATTTTTGATACAGAGAGAGACAGAGCATGAGAGGGGGAGGGGCAGAGAGAGAAGGAGACACAGAATCCGAAGTAGGCTCCAGGCTCCGAGCTAGAGTCAGCACAGAGCCTGATGCGGGGCTCGAACCCACGAACGTGAGATCTGACCTGAGCCGAAGCCGGAGGCTCAACCAACTGAGCCACCCAGGCGCCCCAACGATCTTGACACTTTGGAAGGTAACACAGAGAAGTCCCTCATTTTGTCTTATGATTAGATTCAGGTTATACATTTTTGACAGGAATAGCACAAATTTGATGCTGTTTTCTCATTCCACCCTATCAAGTAGTAGACAATTTCAGCAGATCCCATTATTTGTAACAAATAAGTATGGTGAAGATAGATATTTTGAGATTAACCTTAGCAACTTTTGATGTTCTCAGGCTGAAGAAAATGTTACTTTGATGATTCTCAAGTGGTGACCTTTCTAATTGTATCAGTCCTTGTCCATTTATTATTTAGCAATCTATTATACAAAAAAAGGTCTCTTATTAATTTTTTATATGTGTATGGATTCATGATTTTGCATTTTACTTATTCAATTGGCTATCACCTATAACTTTCATTATTTTTTTTAATGTTTATTCATTTGTGAGAGAGAGAGAGAGCAAGCGAGCGACCCTGAGGGGGAGAGGAGCGAGGGGGTGGGGAGGACAGAGGATCCAAAGCTGGTTCTGCACTGGCAGCAGCAAGCCTGATGTGGGGCTCGAACTCACAAACCATGAGACCATGACCTGAGCTGAAGGCTGACACTCAAACGAGCCACGCAGGGACCCCTATCACTGGTCATTCTGATGCTCATATTGTCCTGTGGGAGTGCTGATGAATGAGCACAATAAGTTCATTGTGTACGTTTCCTGCCCCAGCCCTGGAATTGGCCATTTCTCTAAAGAGCTCTGGATCCTCTCAGTGGGGAATTGATTTAGAAAATAAGACCAGGCTGCTAGATACATTAATTACCATGTGGTAGCATAGCTCCCTGGCCTGTCAATGGACAGATGTACGGAATATCCACATTTATATATACAATTCTTTATCAATGCACACTAAAAACCTTGAGTTTATACCAAAAATTCCAATTCCATTACAGTGCAGCACAGTTTTCTATCTTTCCATGGGTGCAAGTCCCTTTTCTGACCATGAGGATTCTGGGTCTCATTACCATCAATGTATGTACTTATTTGATCCACTCTCCTATATATAACCAATCTCCTGTCACACCACCACACTCCAGTATGAATAATCTCCCCTCATTCAGGTCCCGAGATCTTACTACGGATTGTTTCCTCCATCACTGCCCCAACCACCTTTCTTCCAGATGTCTTCCTCCCCTCGCTCAGGTTCCAATATCCCACCCCAGCTTAACGACCACTGCTGCTCTCCAAACAAGCATATTCGCCAACGCTCCCCTACCCAACCTTCCCTCTTCCGGTATCTTCCCAGTATCTGCAGTGGGTACAAGAATGCCCTATTCGCTCTGTTTGGGTTATGACACTCCGTGCTGGGCAGCCACCACTGCTTTCCCCTCCAGGCACTCCCCTGAATGCACTCCTTCCTCGTCCTGCCTTGGATCCAACGCCATATACCAGACTATCCCTTGGCTTTAAAATGTGGCAACTGGCTCAGTTCAATCACCACATGTAAGATATTTCCATGACAAAGTTCAAGCTTTTGGGCATCGTGGATTCCAAAGAAAGAAAATCGTGAAAAATCAGATAGAATGAAGAGAAGTGGAATGATGACAAAGGTAGCCTTTGTCTAATTTGAATTTTATCTTAGATCACATTTATGCTCAAGGGAGCAGAAATTCTTTTCTCTCCTCCTACTTAAGACCCCAAGTTCACACTGGTATTATTAGGTCAACTACATTCTGATCATTTAAACACTTTTTATTTCAAAGTATAATCAATTAATATAAAGATTAATTTTTTGAAAGACCATACTTAAGTTTCATTAAACCTTTTACCTAAAACTGTTCAAAGTAGTTCAAAACCAGTTTTAAGTGCAGGTTATTTCCACTAAGTAAAGCAAGGTAAGGCATGCCCACATAGGAAATAATTTTGTATAACATTAAAACTTATTTTGAAAAAATACATATTTAAAACATACTTACAGTCACATGGTATTTGATATAATAATGAATAAGCCAGGCAGGTATAAGTACATGAGTAAAAGCAAAGATACTGTGTCCATATGCCTTATAAATCTGGGGGGAAAAGAAACGCACATAAACAGATATCCCATTTTTTATGTCTGTGCTGTGGCAGGAAAAAAGCATCAATGATACAATAATGTCATGATTATTTAAAAATGTCTGCATACTACATATTCCCTACAGTCTGGAATTAACCTCACCTACTCAAATATTTTTATTAAACACAGGGCCTGCTAGGGGATATCTACAGAGTTCAGAGCAAACAAGGTGTAAGACAAGTAACATTCTGCAAAGCTACAGTAAGATATTTATAGATATATATTTTAAAGACTACATAAAACATCTCTAATATAAGCTTGTTAGATAAAACATGTCATAAATAATGAAAGAATAATTTTAATCGATTTAACTAGAGTAATCAAACCTACAGCACTTTTTAGGTAAAGTCAACCTCTTAATTTAACAATTTCAGATACTCCCAGTCAACACACACTCATCATTCTATGCATAAGGCAACAACCCTGAGCTCCAAAGTTCGAAAAAGAATTGTTTTACATATTGAGATATGTAAAAGCTCACTTTGAAATGCCTTCAGGAACAGTAACTTAAAAGAAAAAGGCAAAATAGAGCTACAAATGGAACTTTTCCGTGATGGAAACACACCTATCTTACCAGGGAAAGGGCAAACTAGATTCTAGGTGTTACAGTACATCTGATTATGGAAGAAAAATTAACTCAAAGTAAGGTAAAACAGACTTCAATAATTATTTACTTTCTTTCATCAACTTTCAACCAGGTAGCTGCCCAAATCAATAAGTAATAAGTAATGTCATGGATACAAAGGGTGAGAGGGGGGCTGAATTAGAGATTAAGTTTACCACCATAAATAAGTAGCTCATACAACTGTCTCAGAAAAATGTGTGCAAGACTTGGTAGCACCGTCAGAAGTAGATACGCATGGGTCTCACTGTGAACTCCTTCACTTCTCGGCTCTGTGACTATGGGTAAATCATTCGATTTCCGTAGGCCTCGTTTCCCACACATTTAAAATAAGGATTAGAAGTGGTGTCTACCTTACCTTACAGAAGTAAAGAAATAAAGTAACACATGTGAAACACTCAGCAAAATCCAAGGCAGAAAGTAAGCACCCAAGTGTTACTTAATAGTATTATTACCATTATTATTAGCCAATGTTATACCTCGTTGAAAGCAATTCTGAGATGCAGTGTTCATCACTTAAACTGATGTGATTTAATGAACCTCAAGAAAATGTCCGTCGCAGAGACCCTTAAAATAAAGACAGCTCTTAAATGAGTGATTTTCTGCCGTGTAAAGTGCAGAAACGGCATTTTAAAATTAAACAATGGGTTAGAAGCACATAGTGGTTGTTCCGAGGGTGCTCTATTTCTCCGTAAGCACACCAACAGGCCCCTATCATTCATGGGGATCACATGCGGGCTGTACTACCAGTTAGAGATTCATCGTACCTTCTGGTAGTTGGGTGTCGTGTTAGTCTCTATCACCTCAACTTTTAAAAAGCAGGCAGCTGTCTTTAAATACTAAAATCACACAGTTGTCACTCAAGGGATCCATTCTGTAAAAACTAAGCAAAGAGTCGCCTCCTTCTCGTCACACATGACAGCAAAAGGGCATGGCTCTCTCGAAGCCATACATATTCCTGAACTCCAGAACTCCCAGCCCAGGACTCTTAGGACAGGAAAGCGTCCCCATTAAACCTGAGTCTCGGTTGAACCTGGTTCTCCCTCAAAGAACCACGAGGATTTGGGGGCCCAGAGTGCTGTCAGTCCCTGGGGTGGCTCTAACGAGCAGGCGTCGAGCGGCCAGCCTGGGGGTCGCGGCAGGGTGCATCAGGGCGAGGATGGTTTGTCACTCACCATCTTCTTCCAGGGGGCCTGGTCCTGCAAAAACTTATTCCAGAATCGCTCCATAGGCCACACCCTCTGCGGGGGCAGCACCGGCTCCCGGGGGCTCAGCTCCTGGTCCTTTAGCCATCGCCTTCTCAGCTCTCGGAGCTGCTGCAGCCGCAGCTTCTCGTCTGGCGTGTACCCCGACATGTCGCCGCTGGTACCAAGGCAGGACACGGCGCGTCCCCGACCACGGTCTTGTCACTTACGCGCGCCACCCGCCTCCCGAGGCGACCTTGCGCGGACGCTTCAGAGCGGCGCGCCGTTATGACGTCACTCTGGTCCTCCCGGCGCAGAGGCTCCAACCTCCGCGCAGGGGCTGGGCTTGCGCAAAGTCTTTACCGCCCGTATTACGTGCCAGTGGCTGGAGGGTGCGCCTTAGTTGTGGGGGGAGGGGAGACAGAGGGCGGAGGAGTGGAGTGGGGTGCTGAGACTTGGAAGGATGAGACTGTGTGATTCAGTGAATGGGACGTCCAAATGCAAATTCTTCACCTCCCTCTCCCACCTTGCTACTCCTCTTCCCATGACCTAGAGAGTCTGTGGAGAACGTTACTTCCAAGTTTAAATCCCAGCTGTGTCAGTGACTGGTAAAGTGACCTTGAGCAATCTAAGTCTGTTTCTGTATCTGTACTGCAGAGGCAAAAAGAGTAGCGTAGCATCTAACAGAATCGGACCGGGTTATGCTGTGACCAGCAATTCCACTTGGAGAACTGTATCCGAAAGATAAAGTGGTAAATATATGAAAAGAATGTGCACAAATATTCACTGCAAAATTATTTACAATAAAATACTGGAAATTCCTCAATGGTGGGCTGGTTGAAGAAATTATGGTGCAGTAATGCAATTCCCTGGTATATACACAACTGTGGATCTCTACAATCTATTGTGAAGTGAAAAAAAAACTTAAGTGGTGAGAAGTGTATATCGTATGCTACCTTTGAAAAATGATGTGAAGGAAACTATTGCTATTGGGTGAGAAAGGGAATAGAATAGAGGAGACAGGGATAGAAGCTAGGCATATCTGTATATATCCTATGTAATAGATTTGACTCTAGAACCATGTAAACATTTTATATTATTATAAAACAAAATTAAATTTACAAAATCTCTAAAAATCAAAAACACATCAATCTAACTGATCTGTTAGGTGAAATAACCCCCCAAACACACACCATTTCGGGTAAATTTAATCCATCCAATTACTGTACATCTATACAGAGACCTCAAAGACAGAGGAACTGGAAAAAAAACATCTTAAACTATTTTAGATAATATATATTGGTAGTGTTGGTATTATTAATGTGACATGAAACTAAATATTTACACTGAATTTTTGTAATGGGAGAAAGGAGATACAAATATAAATTGTTTGACTTTAAGTAAAAACTCTGAAGGCCTGAATTTGAATTAAAAGACTCAGTAACAACACTAAATATGTTTTATCTTTAAATATATTTATTTGAAGCACCTGGGTGGCTCAGTCGTTGAGACTCTTGATTTCGGCTTAGATTCCTGGGATCAAACCCCACATCGAGGTTCGTGTTGAGCATGAAGTCTGCTTAAGATTCTTCCTCTCCTCCCTTTCCCCTCCCCTTCTCATGTGTACATGCTCCTCTCTTTTTAAAAACTATATATATTTTTTTCATAGTATTTTCACTCTGCCCATTGAAATGACTTAAAAACAATAGCCAATCCAGTAACCACTAACATCTCTAGCACCTAGAGTGTGATTTCTAAATACTAGTTTCTGTTAGAAGAAACCAGGACTCCTCAGAACAGCAGTTCTCAAACATTTTGCTTCTCAAATTTCCTTAAACTCTTAGAAGTTGCTGAGGATCCCCAAAGAGCTTTTTTTTGGGTATGGGTTATACCTACTGATGTTTAGTGCATTCGAATTAAAACAGATTTTAAAATAACAAAATATCCACTAACAAAACTTATTTAGTGAGAAGAGTGCCATTGTTTTCCATTTTTGTAAATCTCTTTAAAGTCTGGCCTAATAAATGACAGCAGAATTTTTAAAACCCCTTCTACATTCAGTCATAATATCATATACCAGGTAGCCCTTGGGAAACTATACTTTTGTAAGAGAATGAGAATTAAAAAGGGCAAATAGCATTTTGGTATTAGTATGAAAGGATCACGGGGATTCCCAGGGGTCCTCAGATCACTCTTTGAGAACTACTGCCTTAGAGAAATACCAAATTCCAGGTCTGTGTTAAGAAATGTAACAGGAGCCAGGAACATCTTGCTTAGCAGAAAGAAGGGAAATTTTTAAAGACTGGATCGTGTCAAAAGGATTCAGGAGCAGGGGTGCCTGGGCAGCTCAGTCATTTGAGCATCTAACTGGATTTTGGATCGCTTCTCGGCCTTTGGCTAAGATCAAGTGTAACTGGATTTTGGCTGAGGTCATCAACCTGCAGTTCATGGAATCGAGCCCTTGTTTGGGTTCCACACTAAGAGCATGGAACCTCCTTGGGATTCTCTCTCCCTCCCTCTCTCTGTCCCTCCCTGGCTCATGTGCTCTCTCTCTTGCTCGCTTGCTCTCTTTCTCTCTCTCAAAATAAATATATAATCTTAAAATTAAAAGATCCAGGAACCAACCTGAGTAGACTTTCACTGGTCGAAGTTACAAGTATTTGAGTTTCAAAAAGTATAATGACCTCATTGGAATGAAAAATATCAAAGAGATTCACATACACGAGGTCATGATGAGTTAAAAAAAATTCATTGGTAATTTTTGGATGGTGTTAGAGAACCAATTCATTATGTTGAAAGCTGTTATGTGAAGGGGGAAAATCAAGCATTTTTCTAGCATCTCTAAAATAAGTTGCATCTTGGAGTAACAAAATAGTTGATGAAGGAAGAATTTAATCAAAGAAGCATAAAACCTGATAAAAGAAGAAAGGATGGCAGAAGTAGAATATCACTATTCTGCAACCATTAGTTAATGAATAAATAAATAAATAAATCATCAAAAGCTGCTGACGTCTGAAAAAGAGCAAGTGCGCCTTCTTGTGGAAGACTCCCTCACTGCCTGTGAAGTAGCCTTGCCAAACAAAAAATTGAACCTGAATTTGATCAAGTTTCTAGATCCGAAGGAAGTTTCTAGATCATTTAAAGGAAATAGATGGACAGACTCCTTTAACTCCTATACAACACCAATAGGATGCAGTCGTAAAAATCCAAACCCTCGAAACTGTAGACAAGTAACTCTATTTCTTAAACAAAAATATATTGAAGAGAAAAACAGAATGAGAGAGAGAGAACCCATATATCAAAAGAGATGATAACTCTGGAACCACAAAAGACTCCAAATAGCCAATGCAATCCTGAAGAAGAAAAACAAAACTGGAGGCATCATGATTCCAGATTTCAAGCTATATTACAGAACTGTATAGTCATCAAGACAGTATGGTACTGACACAAAAACAGACACATAGATCAATGGAACAGAATAGAGAACCCAGAAAGAGACCCACACTATGTGGTCAACTAATCTTCAACAAAGTAGGAGAGAATATCCAATGGAAAAAGGACAGTGTCTTTAGCAAATGGTGCTGGGAAAACTAGACAGCAACATGCAGAAGAATGAAACTAGTCCACTTTCTTACACCATATACAAAAATAAATTCAAAATGGATGTAAGACCTACATGTGAGACAGGATACCATCAAAATCCTATATGAGAAAATAGACAGCAACCTCTTTGACCTCGGCTGCAGCAACTTTTTGCTATACATGTTGGAGGCAAGGAAAACAGCAAAATGAATTATTGGGACTTTATCAGGATAAGAAGCTTCTGCACAGTGAAGGAAACAATCAACAAAACTAAAAGGAAGCCTATGGAATTGGAGAAGATATTTGCAAATAACATGTCTGATAAAAGGCTAGTATCAAAAATCTATAAAGGATTTCAAATTCAACACCCAAAACCCAAATAATCCAGTGAAGAAATGGGAAGAAGAAATGAATAGACACTTTTCCAAAGACATCCAGGTGTCTAACAGACACCTGAAAAGATGTTGAACATCACTTATCATCAGGAAAATACAAATCAAAACCATGAGATACCACCTCATACCTTTCAGAATGGCTAAAATTAACAACACAAGAAACAACAGGTGTTAGTGAGGATGCAGAGAAGGTGGAATCCTCTTACACTGTTGGTGGTAATGCAAACTGGCCCAGCCACTCTGGAGAACTTGATGGTTCCTCAAATGTCACTACCCCATGACCCACCAATTGCACTATTAGGTGTTTACCTAAAGAATACAAAAACACAGATTTGAAGGGGTACATGCACCCTAATGTTTATAGCAGTGTTATCAACAATAGCCAAACTATGGAAAGAGCCCAAATGTCCATTGAATGATTAATGAATAAAGAAGATGTAGTACGTACGTACACACATACACACACACACACACACACACACACACACACACACACACACAGAGGAATATTATTCAGCCATCAAAAAGAATGAAATCTTTCCATTTGCAATCGTGTGGGCAGAGCTAGAATGCATTATGCTAAGCAAAATAAGTCAGGTAGAGAAAGACAAATACCATATGATTTCACTCATATATGGAATTTGAAAAACAAATCAGATAAACATATGGGAAGGGGAAAAGAGAGAGAGGGAAACAAACCATAAGAGACTTTTAATGATAAAAAACAAACTCAGGGTTGATGGAGGGAGGGAGGTGGGGGATGAGTTAGATGGATGATGGGTATAAGGAGGCACTTATCATGATGAGAACTGGCTGTTGTATGTAAGTGACGAGTCACTGAACTCTACTCCTGAAGCCAATATTGTATTGCATATTAACTAACAAAAATTTAAATTTAAAAACTTGTAAATAGCTGAATTATGGAAAGAACCCAAATGCCCATCAAGTGAAGAATGGATAAAGAAGTTGTGGTATATTATTCAGCTATAAAAAGAATGAAATCTTGTCATTTGCAATGATGTAGATGGAGCTGGAAAATATTTTACTCAGTGAAATGTCAGAAAGACAAAAATCATATGGTTTCACTCATACATGGAGTTTAAGAAATGTAACAGATGAACATGGGGGATTAAAGAGAGGGGCAAACCCATAAAACAGACTCTTAACTGTAGGACACACTGAGCGTTTCTGAAGGGGAGGGGGTGAGTGGGTGGGTGAAGGGGGGGATGGGTCTTAGGAAGCCCACATGTGATGAGCACAGAGGGGCTTTATGTAAGTGGTGAATCATTAAATCCTACACTTGAAACTAATATTACACTGTATGTTAATTAACTTGAATTTAAACAAAAACTTGGAAGATAAAAAAGAGATGATAACTCAACAATAAGAACATGAACAACCCGAGTAAAAAATGGGCCAAAGACTTTGACACCTCACTAAAGAAGATATACCAGATACCAGAAGATATGGCCAGTAAGCATATAAAAACATGCTCCACATCATATGTCATCAGGGAAATGCAAGTTAGAACAATGAAATACCATTATACAATTGTTAGAAGGGCCAAAATCTGGGATCCTAACATTTTTAATGTTTATTTATTTTTGAGAAGCAGAGAAAGCCAGCACAAGAAAGGGAGGAGCAGTGAGAGAGGGAGACACAGAATCAGAAGCAGGATCCAGGCTCTGAGCTGTCAGCACAAAGCCTGTCACGGGGCTCAACCCACAGACCGTGAGATCATGATCTGAGCCAAGTCGGAGGCGCAACTGACTGAGCCACTCACAGGTCCCAATCAAGTCTTTTTAAAATGAGAAACGGTGAGAGAAATTTGAACACTACTTTGATCTTTTATGATATTAAGGAATAGCTGTTAATTTTTTACATGATGACATTGTGGTTATATTTTCAAAGAGGAGTTCTTATCTCTTACAGATACCTACTGAAATATTTATGGGTGAGAGGATACAATGCCTCCTAAATAATTGTACATACTTTCTAAATAATTGGAGACGGAGGAAAGAGATTTGGAGGAGATAAGATTAGTAATGAGTTGGGAATGTTGATGCTGTCTAATAGGTAAATGAGGGGCGTAATGCTACTCCTCTCATATATTATTTTGCATATATTTGAAGTTCTTCCAAATAATAAGTTTTTAGAAATCTGTGCCTTGAAGTAGTAAGTAAACTATGCATTTAAGCTATTACCAATCCTCATTCTATCTTATCATACAGAATTTTAGACTAAAATTCTATATCCTTCTTAGGTTAGAGCTCTCAACTCTGTGAGGATTAGAGGCAAGGAACTGATAGAGTATAGTAAGTCCCTGAGTGCTTATTCATTTCAGGAGGGAGAGAGATCCTCAGTGAGGCGTTTGGTAACTCATATATATGTTTCTTTGGTGAATAGAGCTAATGGCATCTACTAATTTTTTAAATTTGGGAAGTTCATTCTAACTTACTCTGGAAAATTACTATACTTTCCTCACCTCCTGCCACCACTACGCTTAAAAAGAAAGAAAGTCAATATTGTTTTGGAAAATATATTCTTATACCACTGGCTACTGCGTACCATATTTCTACCCCTTCCCATTTACTTATGGCTGTGAAGCCCATGAAGAAGATGGGTTCTAAAAGTAAAACACAGTCGGGGAGCAAATTCATCTACCACACCTGGGAAATGTAGACTTACAAATTCAGTTAGTAGCACCTGGATCGACTCCTGGCTAGTCCCACAAGAGGGCACTGTAGCTTGTGGGAAAATTATAAATGGTGCACCATCAAGTTGAGCTCCCGGTAAGGTCTCACTAACCAGTCCATAAAACCAGGAAGGAGCTACAGCACAGTGGGCAGGGAAAGGAAGGAGTTGGGAGAGGAGGTGAGGGGGTGTCTTCTGTCAACAAACTTAGGACCTGTCTCATAAGGGTCTAATACTTCCAAGTATGTTTTTTTCCCCGAGTATGTTTTTAAAGGCCAGCTTGATTTGAGCCCTGGAAGACACCCCAGTTGGAGCAGACATGAGACGGACCTTGGATTTCAGGTGATGTGGGACAGAGAGCTGAACTGAGTGCAGGACCATCTGCCACAGACTGAACTTGCAACCTGGAATGGAGATTCCATCTTGGCCATCGAAGTTCCCTTTCAAACTGCCAGTCAGAAATTTAAAAGCTTTTGTGCTATCTTCATTTTAAACACATATTTCAGCGTATTTATTTTCTCTATAAATTCCTTTATATTTTAGTCAATTTCTTTCCTGTTGTTCTTTTGCTTTAAAAAAAAAATCTATCACCCTGCCACACAAGGCATCATTATTTCCAAGGACACACAAGGGAAAAGGATACTTGCTCCTATTGACTAGAAGATCCACATGAGGGAGCATTTTAGAAGTCCCTACTTGGAATTTTTTTTTTAATCAGTGTCTTAGAGGTATACAAAAACTAATATAATCAACAGCTTCACAACAAAGTTCATCACTTACACAGGCAGAAGATGTGTGTGCCAGAGATGGAGCTTTGAGCTGAATATCATATAGTTTCCAGCTATGGGGCACAGTTGGCATGACTACAACTGACTTAATACCCTACAACTCATAGGGCAGAAGAAGTTGTTTGACTTCCTGAGCATGTCCATCTCCTCAAGTTGTGACTTCTAGTTGGACCCCTGCACTTTCAGTGGCAAGTGATGGCCAACAGAGACATTCTAGAAAGAATAGCTGATTAAAATCATTATCTCTGCATCACAGAAGGCACCGTCAAGGTCTCGAAAAGAGTTTCTAAATTTTGTGTTTCCTTTCAACAGCAATTTAAAACTTTCTGCGTAAGCATATTCTAGATCATTTTGATAACCACTTTATACCAAATACCCAAATTTGCATGTGAGTTTACAATTGCATGGAGCCAAGGCACACTGTTCGAATAGAAGTTTCTCAGTCATTCAGAAGTAGGGAAGCTGTGAACGGGGCCGCCTCATAGCACACAGCACCTCACAGTTAAGATTCTATCTTCGTATGTATTGACTAGCAACAGCTGATTCAGTGAGGTAATAAACAAGTAAAATGAAAAGGTTTTTATTATATCTTCTCATTGTTAGAATATGTTGCTTCTATTGCATTTTGTAGGGTGCTAGTAAGCAGATCAGCCCAACAAAACAAGAATTGATTTGAAATTAATGTCATTTAAAAGGGAAAAGAAACCAATGCTCAATAACGCAAATAATGTCCCAGCAATGCACAATAAGCGGAGAACACCAAAATGCATCTTTCCTCTATTTAACACATCATTGCTATTGTCTTATTATTCAAATTTTTAGCCTTATATTTTTGTTCACACATAATTGGTAAATTAATTTCAGTTTTATAGATGAAACAGAATATAAGCAATGAATTTATATGTAATTTGTGTTTGTAAATGTTTAAAGAAAGTTATAATGAAAATTACTTTATTCTAAGAATATGCAAGAATTTGTTTTTCCTCCTTTAAAAGGTATTATTACATTACTTACATTTGTAAAGAATATATAGGATTATTTCTTTTTTATAAAATTATTAATGACCAACAGGGAACAAACTAAGAAAAAAGAGTGAGCATGTCTTCATAGGACTAGCTGCACTGCCTTTTGACAACTAACTTTCTGTAAGTTCTGAGATTGCTAAATGTAAGAGTTCATCCCATAATTTCAGCCTAATAAATAATATTTCATAAATTACACATTTCACAAAACAGTGGGGCAAAGTGTTTAAGCCTAAAATTTTTTGAGCTCTACCCAAAAGGACAATTTTCTTTCCTTCCTTTTGTTTTCTTTTCCTTTATCCTTCAGAGCAATTAGTTTTCTTTTTTTCCTGAATTAATTTTAATTGGTTTTCTTGGATCAAAGACATGGTTTTAGAGAGAAGGAGGTGGAATCTCAATCATCCTGGCTGATTATAATTCAAATTTACATAGTAATTGATAAACTTTACTTTCCTTTTTCCTTAATAGATCTGCCATAAGAGTTGTAAAGTCCTTATTAATAGTGAAGAGGAAAAGTATTATTAAAAGTTTTTCATTAACAATAAGACCCTTCATTATTATGAAAATGCAACTGTCTTAGGTTTGTATTTTTGAGGTAACATTTTTTTTTCTGTTGACAATTTATCTTTGATCTCCACACACCTGCATTGGTGTTTTCATGGGTATCTGTAATGATATGGGTGATGGAACATTTCATTTGAATGGCTTTTGTTTTCTTTTTTGTACTTATGCATTTCATGAGCATGATGGTGCAGTGGTCATAATCAGAAGAGTTATTGTTCTTCCCTCATTTCTTTGTTAATGCACACACACACACACACACACACACACACACACACACACTCCCACAAAGAATAGATATTGCCTCCTTCAGATAACACCACATCCACTATCATCAATTTATTTACCTGGTGACTTTAAGTTAAGAAGCAGTATGTCTACACTGGGCTCCATGAAAGGTAGACTTGAGACACAAAACTAGATAAAATTCTTCCCTCGCTATGCATATTAGCCAGAATTGTACCAGTGCTTGTTAACGTTGTCAATTCATTGGGTGATACTTGAACTTTTTATCTGCATCTTTTAGGGTAAGAACATTGCACCCATTAATTATGCCAATATTTATTCAGTGAAAATAATGTGCATTTTGTGAGTATACCTATAATTTTTTAGTTTATAAAGTAGTTTCATGTATATATCTTATTTAGTTTCACAACAACCTTTTGAGTCTGTTTTTTGTTGACTCTGATTTGTTTAGAGAAAGTAGGGTCGGAGAAAATGGTCTATTTCATTTCTTCCCAAGTTACTCATAATCAAATGAAGTATTTTTAACACACTCTTCTTAAAGAGAGAGGAAAGCAGCCTGTGTATTCCTTTGGGTGGATCAAGAACAAAAAGAAACCACCTATGCAGACATTTTCTACTTGTCTTGGACTTGGTTGGATATCAGTGCAAGATTAGTGATTCCTCTTGGTTGGAAGGGGAAGTTACAAAGTCACACTGAGTTTCAAAGTACGAATCATCTGAATTAATGGGATGTACACTTCTTCAACTGTCCCTGCATGGCTGGGCTCTGCACGCCTATTTCTATCAGATGGATGTCAGTTCCTCCTGGTCCATATTCTTCAAGCTTACTACATCAGAAATGGCTTGAGTGCCTGGGTGGCTTGGTCAGCTAATTGGCCGACTTTAGCTCAGGCCATGATCTTGTGGTTTGTGAGTTCGAGCCCCATGTCGGGGCCTGGGCTGACAGCTCAGAGCCTGAAGTCTGCTTCATATTCTGTGTCTTCCTGTCTCTCTGCCCTCCTCTGCTCATTCTCTGTCTCTCAAAAATAAATAAATGTTAAAAGAAAAAAAAAAAGAAATGGCTTACTTTTACTGGATTATTTATTCACACATACTACTCAGAGAAGCAAGAGAATAATTGCAATGGGATCAGTTTGGCTTATCTTATGCAGGGAGAAAAGGTTTAGATATCAAACCCAAAATATCCCTGTGGCCAGGTGCAAAGTGTTCTCTAATTTGGTTACTTTAAGCAATATATCATCATAATATTCAAATGTGCTCCACTTTCAAGTTTGCGTCTTACTTCTTCAAGTTTGTGTTTAACCTTATGCAAATATGAAAGTCCTCTTCTAGCAGCTATTTATTTATAATAATTCATATTTTCCACGTATCAAATTCCTTCCAAAATATCCCACCACCAAATCTTGGTAATTTGTAAGCGTTTATAGCAGGAACCATCCATGTATCCATCCATTCAGTTAGTACTTTAGTGTTTTATATATGCCAGACACTGAACTGTGCTGAGAATAAATTTATGAACAAGACTCAAGGAGCCTCACACTCTAATAAGGAAGACAGATATGTAGACAAACAAGTGTACATAATGATTACAGCAAATGTGTGAATGAAGTCTCCAGCATTAAGAAAATAAACCTATCTACTTTCATTCATCCATTCGTCTATGCATTTATTACATATCAATCTTGAGTACCTACCAGACGGCAGGCCTTGACCTCCATGTCAGGAATATGGGTTAAGTGAGACACAGCCCCTGTCTTAAAGGAACACACAATTTGGTGTGGGATCCAGATAAGTAATAAATACCTATTAGCAGGAACTAGTAGAGGCATACATCTACTAGTACTGCACAAAGGAAGGAGTGATCAGCTACTGGGTGAGGATTCAGGAGAGGCTTCAAAGTACAGAATCTGACAGAACTGGATCTAGAGGGGTGAGACAGTACCATCAAGCAGATGAGAAGAGAGGGTAGTCATGGAAGAGGATAGACTAACACTTTTCATTATCTCTGAATGTTTAGATGTAGGAGCTGTGTGTTCAGTCAGACCCTCTCTTAGTTTGAAATACCCATGCGTGTCCCATGGGGTGAATGATGACAGGTACCAGAACAAATGTTTCGGTAAGTCCAGTCCAGCTTTCTAATTAATCATATTTGATTGCCTGGGAGCTCTGGACTATAGTTTCAAATTCAAGTTCCTGTGATGGTTTTCAAGGCTCTTAGTAATTTGCCTTCACCTTGTCTATGCTGCTTAATTTCACCTTTGTCCTCTACCTCAATCCTACATTATAGGACCAACTGCCTTTCTAACTGTCCCCAACAATATCTCCTTGTTCACTAGTCTCTCTTTGCCTTCTGACACCAGTCACGCTTGTCTTCTTCCTCTCTGCCAGTTGACAGTTTAGCAAAGTCCTACATCCTCTATAAAACTTTGACCTCTGTGGTCCTGTGACTTCTTCTTTCTTATTTTAGAAAGAGAGAGCATGAGCAGAGGAGAGAGGCAGAAGGAGAGAGAATCTTAAGCAGGCTTCAGGCTCATTGTGGAGCCCAACACAGGGCTCAATCCCATAGGCCTTGGATCATGACCTGAGGAGAAATCAAGAGTAGAACACTCAACCAACAACTCAACCACCCAGATGCCCTGGTTCAATTATTTCTACTTCCTTTGTCCACTTAAAAGTCTCCTTGTGTGTTGAACCTGTGTGCAATTTATTGCTTCCACAAATGGTTCAGATAAACAACTTTGCTGAAATTCCACTCTGCCTAGTCTGAATATACCTGGGATACCTGAATATGGAAATGGCACATATCATATCTTGCAGGACATCTTGGAATAAAGTTCATTGAAAAGTTTAATTAGCATAAAATTACGTATGACATTAGCAAATGACTGCTGACTACAGTTGACAAGCCCTGTTCCCAAATATCCCATGCTGTAATCACCTCACCCTGGGCTCTCCATGTCTCAAGCACTGGGAAGCATCTCCAACCAAACCTTGTCATCTCCATCCACAGCGCATCTTCTGACACCATAAGCTTAAACCCTGTCAGAAAGCACCCTGTGGTTCTTTTTGCTGTTCTGCTAAATGTTTTCAGAATTTATCAACCACATGCTTACTCTGAAACCTGGGAAAGAGTCAGACTCCTCACAATTTCCTTCAGAGGAAGGAAATTTGGATCTTATTGCCTTTCTCTCATATCATCTTCTTTCCTTTCTTCCTGTTGTTTCTTCTCCCCTGGGTCAATCAGGGTAATGAACAAACAATCCCCAAATCTCAATGGCTAAAAGTGTTGAATATATTTCATGTTCATTTCACAGTCTGTGGCAGGTTGTGGGGATTAGGAAGCAGGTGTAGGCTCCACACAGGCATAGAAGGGCCCAGGCTGATAAGGGCTCCCATGGTCTGCCTAGGCAATGACATCCACTGGACGGAGGGTGAGGAAGAGAGACAAAAGAAACATGAATGGTGATGCGGGACATTTTGGGAACCAAAACTGGAAAGGATACTATATCTCTTTCATCCACATCCAATTTGTCAGAACTCAGTCATGGGACCCCAGTTACCTGTAGGGGAGAGTGAGAAATATAATTTAGCTATGTTTCTAGGAAGAGAACAAATGGGTTTGTTGAACAAACTCTCTATCCCATTTGATTTAGGGAGAAATTTTTATATGTCTTTCCTGAGAAGACTTTAGTCTTCAACCAATCCAAAGAAACACACTTTGACATCTCACAGGATTTCAACAATGTGTTTGATGTCATATATAGTCTGGTTACATTTGTAACCAACATCTTGATCCTATATTATACACTGTCTTGTATAATTCTCAGATTGTCTCACATATATATGTTGGTTCTTCAGTAAGATTTTATGGTGGAGGGGGCAGTAGTAGGAAGGAAGCAGATTAGAAAAAGCTGTTTTTCATAGGAAACGTGGGGGGAGAGTTAACAACTTAGAACTTTGAGAAACCTAATTAAATGTGGGTTGACAGATTATGATATTACTAAATTGATCAGTTCAAGAACTTGAGAGAAAATGTATTTCTGAGCAGACTATTTATATAGGGACAGGTAATTTGGATTCACAAGCATTAAAACAAATATTTTAAAAACTGGAATGTAAGGTCTTCAGGATGCACTCATGATTTCATACTGAGGATACGAACCACATTTCCACTAGATGGCCCTATTTCAAAATATTAACAAAGCTGGAGATGAACAGCTTTCTGATGAATTGCAACTCTCACACCTTTTCAAGTATTTAGGGCACTTCATTATCAATTGTAGCTGGTTTCTCTAAAATACTATTGATGTGGCAAATTTCATCTTTTAGTATGACATGGAACCTGTTTTAGTAAAAGAATTCAGCCCAAAGTTTTTTTTTAATAGAGAATATTTTGTCCAGAACAGATCATTTAAAATGAACAATCTGGCAGTGTGGAAATGACAGCCTGTCTCCCAAAGTGTAGCGTCAGCAGTGATGTCGGGAGAGTCCACAAAGCAACCCAGGCTGTAAATTTCCCTTGCTCCAAGTGGATTTTAAAACCAACACAGATTCTTTTCCTCTTTTTTTCCCCAGCTCTATTTTGAGACCCACATTTCAAAATCCCTAAGGTTATTCTCCTATGTTATATGAATTCTGACAACTCCAAATAAGTCAAAACCATCCAATTAAAATATTCTTTGAAACTAAAACAGGATAACTATAATGAAAAGCTGCAAACCAAGTATTTAGCAACTGAAGCCTGGTAGTTGCCATTATAAAGCATCTTGAGAATTGCTGACGAGAAAGAATAGAAGACACTAATGTCTCTTTTTCCTATCTGTTCATCCATTAATCCTGGCATCTTTTGTATCAGGTGTTAGGTCTCAACGTAAGAAGGAAGTTCATCTAATTAAAAATAAAGAAACTCAAGGAAATGGATAGAGGCTCATTCCCTTCCCTCCTGTCCCTATCCCCCATTCCTGCTGAAAGGAGACCAAGGGTGAGATTTTCTACCACTTCTGCTGTCATCAACCTTCCAAGAAAATTTGATAGTGGCAACATAGGTTCGTTCCCGGAAACAAAGGAAGTCAACACCAGAGCCTTTCTTCTCCGCTCCTACCACCCTCCAGGATTCTTCCTACATTTAGGTAGAGCCCTCACACTACACTCAACATGACTAAGCCATTGTAATACACATCCAGAATTGCAGACAAGAAATTAGAATACTACATTCAGGCTAAAATAATCTCCCATCAGTGTTGCAGTCATCTGAGTTATCTTCAATATTAAATTGAAAACATTTCCCATCCTGGTTCTTCCATATTATGGCAGTCATATATTTCCTTATCCGTTAAATTTCAGATCATGAAAACTGCACATCTGAGTGTCCAGAGACTTGAGACATTAAGTATGGCAAAGCCAATGTGTGTGTAATTCCACCTCTGATCATGAAGTAAAAAGGACCGGATTTACCTTTCTGCCTTAAGCAATTAGAAAGTCAGAAAAAAATGGAGGAAGTAATGTTTTTCAGACATTGAACAACAGGCAACAAAGGACTGAGAGAAGGGAAATAAAGAGATAAGCCTTATAATTGCCCTCGTTTTCTGCCTGGAAGAAATTCCTAGTACAGAAAGCAATAACCCAAACAGAGCACAGCAGTCTCACTGAGTTGGAAAGATAGAGATTGAAGTTTGAAGAGGCCAAGACAGCTAGACTTTCCCTCTGAAAAGAGAGAACTAAAAGAGAGAGCTCTGAAGTCTTCACCTGGGCAGTGATCTCTGCATGCGTGAAGGAAAACTGCCAGAGTAGAAGAGGAAAGAAAGAAGCCCAGGAAGGCTGCACACCAAACAGTGCCTGCAGCCCACACAGGGATGGAGGTAGGTCATTTCCCTACCAGCCAGAGTGAAAACTACTCAAATCACAAAAGACATCAGGTAGTGACCTAAGAAAAGTATTTCCCTCTTGGTAGTAGCACTAACTCTGGATCCAGCCTTATAAAGCTTGTAAGTAAACCTTGAAAAAAATCCAATAAATTCCAAGGAACTGAGCTATACATTAGAATAAAAGTCCAATACTATATAAGGCATAAAAAAAATACATCATCCATAAAAGTAAATAACTCAATATCCTGAACTCAATAATAAAAAAAATTACCAAGAGTGCAAAGGATCAGGAAAATAAAATCCATTACCAGGGGAAACTTCAATCAATAGAAATAAAGCCAAGAGTGATGGAGATAATAAAATTAGCAGAGAAGGATGTTTTAAAAAGCTATCACAAACACGTTCCATGTATTAAAGAAAGTAGAGGAAAACATGAGAATGACCAGGAGAAAAAGGAAAGACATAAAAACAATCCATGGAACTTCTAGAAAAAAATAATACAATATCTGAAATAAAAAATACAATGAATGAGAACAGCAATAGCGTAAACACTACAGAATAAAATATTAGCGAATTAAAAACCCAGTAATAGAAGCTGTCCTGAATGAACAGCACAGAAAGAAAAATACTGAAATGGATGAAGCATTAGTGACCTGAAGGACACATCAATATGTGACATCAGAGTTCAGATACAAATTAAAAATATAAATATAGGGGCGCCTGGGTGGCTCAGTCGGTTAAGCATCCGGCTTCGGCTCAGGTCAGATCTCACGGTTCGTGGGTTCGAGCCCCGCATCGGGCTCTGTGCTGACAGCTAGCTCAGAGCCTGGAGCCTGTTTCAGATTCTGTATCTCCCTCTCTCTCTGACCCTCCCCTGCTCCAGCTGTCTCTCTCTGTCTCTCAAAAAAAACATAAAAATAAAAAAGCATAAAAAAATATATATATAAATATAAAGACACAGATAGATTGAAAGTAAAGTAATGGAAAAGGTATATAAGGCAAAAAAACCAATATTTTCAGACAAAGTAAATTTCGGAACAAGGAATATTACCTGGGACAAAGAGAGACACTTGATAATGATAAATGCGTATGTATGTATCTAATAACAGAGCCTCAGATACATCAAGAAAAATTCATGGAAATGAAAGGAAAATAGATAAATATATAATTACAACTGGAGACTTCAGCACTCCTTCATCAGTAGTTGATAGAAACAAGCAGCAGGGGTGCCTGGGTGGCTCAGTCAGTTGAACATCTGACTTGATTTTGGCTCAGGTCAGGCTCTGTCCCATGTTGGCCTCCAAACTGAGCATGGAGCCTACTTGAGTCTCTCTCTCTCTCTCTCTCTCTCTCTCTCTCTCTCTCTCTCTCTCTCTCCCTCCTCCACTGCCTTGCTCAGGTGCTCTCTCTTTCTCTCTTAAAAAAAAAAACCTTCTCCAAAGAAAACTATATAACCTTACCGGTGAATTTTATTAAACATTTAAGGAAGAAATAATATCAATTTTACATAAACCCTTTGAGAAAATAGAAGAGGGAAGAACACTTCCCAAATTACTCTATGAGATACCCTGATACCCAAAACAAAGACATTATAAGAAAACACAATTACAGACTACCACCATCCCTTATAAAAAAAACATCATGACTACATAGGATTTGTCACAAGAATTTGATTTTGGTTTATTTCTCAAAAAATGATCAATGTATTAACAGACGAAAAGACAAAACCTATATGATCACTTTACCACATGGATAAGATGCATTTAGCAGGATTTAACACCTATTCATGATTTAAAACAATAGAACTCCATCAAACTAGGAAAACCTGATTTAAATAAAAATCTATGAAAAACTTACAACTAATGTCGTACTTAATGGAAAAAGATTTAATGCTTCACCTGAAGATTGGGACCATGAAAAGGAAGACTGCTCATACCACGTCTACTCAATATTGTACTGAAGGCCCTAGCCAATGCCAGAAGGTTGAGAAAAGAAATAAAAAATGTACAAATCAGAAAGGAAGAGGTAAAACTGTCCATATTTGCAGACCAATAAAGCTACTAGAAACAATAAATTAATTTAGCAAGATGACAGGATGTAAAGTCCATATATAAAAATCACTAGGTTTTCTATATACTGGAATGAACAATTAGGAGTTGAAGTAAAAAGCATGCTTTCCAATAGTATCAAAAATATTAAATACTTGGGCATACACTTAAAAATATATTCAGAAGCTATATACTGAGAAACTATAAAACTTTGCTGAGAGAAAGTAAGGACCTATATAAGTGTAAAGATATAGCATATTTATGGAACATAAAATTAACTATTGCTGAAATGACAGTTCTCTGCAAATTGATCTATAGAGTCAACACAATTCTAGCCAAATGCCAGCAGGTTTGTAATGACATGTCAACTTTTACAACTCAATAGTAACACAAAAAATATTACTTAAAAAATGGGTAAAACTTTTGAATACACACTTCATCAAAGAATCATTACAAATGTTCAAAGTCATTAGTCATTAGAGAAATGAAAAAAAATACATAATGCAATTGTAAAGAGAACAATAATGCCAAATGTACCAAGAAAGTTATCACAACACTCATACATGCTGGTAAGAATGCAAAATGATGTGGTCACTTTGGAAAACAGCTTGGCAGTTTCTTAAAAAGTTAAACATACATTTACCATAGCAATTTCACTTTTAGATTTACTCAAAAGAAATGAAAACATGTGTCTGCACAAAAGCTTGTACTCAAATATGTATAGCAGCTTTATTCATGATAGTCAATCACTGGAAACACCCTAATGAATCAGCTGGTAAATGGGTAAACAAAGGACGCTATGTCTAAGTAATGGGTACAACTCAGCGATGAAGGACGACTTCCTGATATACAAGCAGCAACATGGATGCATCTCAGAAGCATTATGCTGAGTGAAAGAAGCCAGACACAAAGATTACATTTTATATAACTTCAATTACACAAAATTCTATCAAAGGGAAGATTATAGGCATAGAAAGCAAATCAGTGATTGCCAGGGACCAGAGGAAGAAGGTAAGAAATGACTGGAAAGGTCACAGGGAATTGTTTAGAGTGACGAAATGTTCTGTGTCGTGATCATGGTAGTGATAACATGACTAGAGGTATTTGCTAATACTCAATAAAGTGTACACTTTAAATTGCTGGGTTTTATTGTGTATAAGTCATACCTTAATAAGGTAGGGGTTTGTTGGTTTGATTTTGTTTTTTAATATATAGAGAGGTCAAAAATCTGCAAGGCTCATTGCATAAGGATAGTGACAAAACATACATATATTATTTGGAATTCTGATGCTAAGTCTCTTAGACAATTGGAAAGATTAACCTGACAGGCATAGGTAGCTTTACTGTTGTCAGGGGCAAGGTAGAGAGAACAGAATAATGGAGGTACAAAAGGTACTCTGACATGTGACCTGCTTCAGATGCTTGGAATGGGGGTGAGTTGGGGAGATGTGAATTTCACACATGATACTAAGACAGGAATCTCCCAGCCAACTCTACAAAGCAAGTTAATTTGTGGTTAAATCCGCATATGCATCTGGAGCACCTTGTTAAGAGGCAGGGACTGAGCAGAGTGTCAGTCCCTAAGAAAAATCCAAAGATGACAGAAAAGGCATGTGTCCTTAAAGGCAAAACCAGAATTATAATATGAAAAATCAGTGCAAAGTGCTACTGAAATTTTGAGAGAAATCAATTTATCTAAAAAAACATTTATTAAACACTAATTATATTCCAGGCACTGGAAGAGCATCTTCAAATACAATGCTATGTGAGATAGACATAGAACTTCCTCTCCTGGAGATGAAATGGCCATTAATAAATGAGTCACACTGTACTATTCATCAGGATTCTTGGTCATAAAAATGAAACTGAGGCTGGTCAAATTAAGCAGAAAAATAAACTCCTGCAAGAGTATCAAATAGCTCACAGGATTGATAGAAATATTAGAGAACCAGACTAAGTAAGGTAGGAACTGAGGGAAGCCAGACGTAGTCAAGACTGTACTAAAGGGGCTAATAATGACAGCCACCCCTGGTTACTTTCCATCATAACACTGCCCAGCCAACTCTGTCCAACCAAGAACAATCCATTTGGCCTGTAATTTTGCAGCATTTCCTCAAGATGTATTTCTTGTTGAGGCTAAGATCGTGAACCTTCCTGGATGAAGGGAGAAGAAATGGCCTTCTCCCAGTTTGTGTGTTTGTAGCAGGAACCTGAGTCTTAGTAATTGGGTGAAAAGGAGAGGAAAGAACGTTCTAAGTGGAGGAAACAGAGTGTTCTGAGGTCTTGTCATAGGGGGGAGAGTGATGCATGTCAGACACTCAATGTAGGATGGACCGTGCAGCATCACAAGGGCCACATTAGAGGCCTTCAACTTTTCTAGGAGCAATGGGAAGCCATTATGGGATGTTAAGATAGGAGTGACCATTGAATTTGTGTGTCAAAAAGATTACTTTTGCACTCTGGACAACAAACTGGAAGGAACAAACGGTGGAACCAGAAAGATCAGTTACTTGGCTACTTTCATGATCCAGGTCAGAGGTTGATGTAAGTGGTGGCAGTGGAAGTGGAAAGAGGAGGACAGTCACGAGCTATTTAAAAAGTATACATAGGGAGAGGAAGGGGGAAAGAGAGCTGGGGAGAGGGAGGGACACAAATCATGAGAGACTATTGAATACTGAAGACAACCACGGACTGAAGGGGGAGGGGGATGGAGGGAAGGGGGTGATGGTCATGGAGGGAGGCGCTTGTGGGGAGAAGCACTGGGTGTTATATGGAAACCAATTTGAAAATAAATTATTTAAAAAAAATAAAAAGTATACAGGACACGGTATGATGACAGCAGATGTGGAAAGTGAGACAGAGGTGGATGTAGGACGATGTCCCCATTTCTGACTGGCACAACTGCACCAATGGTGGAGCCAATCACTTAGATAGGAAATACTAGGGAAGAGCCAGTTTGGCAGAGAAAATCATGAGGTTTAATATTCAACCTGTTTAATTTGAAATGGCTTGAGACACCCACAAGGCCATATCAGGTAAGTGAGAGGCTTCCAACTCAAATTAGTTAAAAAAGAAAAAAGATAGGGCAGGGTTAATGATGCAGATACTGCAAAAGAAAGATCTTGCAGATAGGTCATTAGACACAGCTGGAGTCAGAAGCTGAAACAGTATTAATGTGGCTCATTTTCTCTTTTCAATTCCCAGAAAAAGAAATATTAATTCATTCAAATGAAAAATTAAAATATTACTTAAAAACAATAACAACAACTATGAACTCAAATATGTCCCAGAATCAAGTAGGAAAGATGGCTGGGCTGAATGATCTTCAAAATCTCGCCCAAACCTAGGATTCTTTATATACGTTTTTGAATTGTCTAGAATGTAGATTTCTATTCAAATAAGTTGGTTCCATTTCTTTCTTAACAGTAATACCTTCCTCTGTTATTAGTATTAGTATTATTTCAAACAAGCTATCTCAGTTTTTCTGAGATATTTGAGAGGCAGTAATGACATATTGGATAAAAGCATAAAGTTAAGGGCACAGGGTCCTAGATTCAAATTCAATCAAACAGTAATTAGTTGTGCAAACTTACACAATGTATTTCATGAGCCTCAGTTTTCTGGTTTTCAAATTAAGAGTAATAATAGTGCTTATATCATAATTTTATGAAGATTAAAAGGGCTCTTGAATATTTTTTTAAAAAGGAAATGCGTAGGTGATTAGGTATGAGTCAGGAACTTGGAGGAAAACTCTGTATGAGAGATATAAATGTGGGAATTGTATAACTGAAGCCGTGTTATAGATGATATTACCTAGGCAAAGAGTATAGAGAGAAGAGGGGCAAAGCCAGAGGGGCCCTGAGAAACTCCTGAGTTAGATTTCCTGGGCATGTCAACGTAGCAAACTTCTTGATGGGCTTTGAAACTATGAGTAATTGTTTGCGTGGAGAAGGAAGGAAAGGGTATTTTGACAAAATATGAACAGTAGGAGAGAGGCCTCCTGGGAAAGGGGAGATGCTCACGGAGGCTGGAAGGCACATGAGACGGTGCTGGATTCTGAGGCTGACACAGTAGACCCTGGATGATAGTGTATATCAAGAAATTTGGCCTTTCCTGTTAGAAGAAAATTTTTCTAAAAAAAAAAAAAAAAAGAGGTCAGCTAAGTAAATGTAGAGCTTGGAGGCAAAAGGATCCAGTCAGGAGCTATAAGGAGTTAAGAGTGCCTCTAAAGCAGTCGCAGGGACATATGTGTGACAAATGTGTGAGATATTTCAGAAGAAGCATCAGCAAGACTTGCTAATGAACTGAGTGTGAAGGAGAGAGAGAGAGATTGAGGGGGAATTCAGGCCCCTAGAGAATCAGGTTACAAGAGAAGTATACATCCAACAATTACTATCATTTGTGAACAGCCTGCCACATATCATAGCAGAACCATTAACTCCAATTAAGGAGGTCATCCCATGAAGTTGGGCTAGAGCTAGGTCACAGTCTGTGGTACCATAAGATCCATTTTGCCGCTGAAGTTCTTGGATGCTAAATCACAGATGGTGAAAGCAGCAGTGTTGGATTGTAGCCTGTGTGACCAGGTAGGTGGTAGAGCCATTAACTAAAACAAGGAATACCACCTGCACTGTGAACACCTATAAAACATAATACACTTCCTAGCATCTCAAAGAGCTGGTAACCACTAAATAAGAACATTAATGCTAAGGAAAATATGGGAGGTAATTAAGATTCTAAGAGTAACCAGAAAAGGAAATGCTCCTGGGAGACTCTAATTTGTACACATGGATGTTTAGGAAAACAGAAGAGCACCTGTCTTGGGAGAACTGAACCAGAATACTGGCAGGTAGGGGATTTAAAGAGTGAACTCCAGTACTTTTGGTTGGAGACCTGAACCAATGAGCAAAACAGATCTGGCAATGCCTGAACGTTGATGGGGCATGGGAGAAGGATGGCAGAGACACATCATCTATGTGTCTATATTTAAAGGAGATTTTTTGTTGAATAAATACAGTTGTCTTGTTTTTTGATCTACCCTGATAATCCCTGTCTTTTAATTGATGTACTTAGACCACTGACATTTAGTGATTATTGATCCAGCTGAATGAATATCTACCATGTTTATTACCACCTTCTATTTATTGGTCTTGTTCTTTGTTCCTATTTTTGTCTTCCACCTTTTTTCTGCATTTTGTAGTTTTAATGGAGCATTTTATATGATTTCATTTTCTCTCCTTTCTAATCAATTATAATGAGTATTGCTTTTACTTTTTTAGTCATTGTCCTGGAGTTTGCAGTGTACATTTACAACTTAATCCAAGTCCACTTTCAAATAACACCATGCCATTTCACAAGTAGTGTAAATACCTTGTAATAATAAAATACCCCTTATTTTTCACATTCATCACATGTATCATTACTGTCTTTTACTTCACTTATATGTAAGTGATAATCATCAAATTGTTATTTTTACCTCAATCTGCTATCTGTTAGGTAAATTCAGAATAAGAAATGAAAGTTTTTATTTCACCTTTATTCATTCCTTCTCTAATGCTCTTCTTTACAGTACATCTGAGTTTCTGATCTCTATCATTTTGCTTTCCTCTTAAGAACTTCTTTTAATAGTTCTTGCAAGTGAGATTTATTACAAATTCTCTCAACTTTTATTAATCTAAAAAAGCATTTCTCCTTAATTTTTAAAAATTATTTATTTATTTATTTATTTTTAAAAATTTATTTATTTATAGGTAGGCTCCAAGTCCAAGGTGGAGCCCAACACAGGGCTTGAACTCATGACCCTGAGATCAAGACCTGAGCTGAAATCAAGAGTCAGACCTTAACCAACTGAGCCACCCAGGTGCCCCTTTCCTTCATTTTTGAAGGATAATTTTACAAGATACAGATTTCTAGCTTGCTGTTCAGTTGTTTTTCTCCTTTCAACACTTTAAATATTTCATTCTTCTCTCTTCTTGTTCATCTAGTTTCTGAGGAAAACTTGGATATAATTCTTACCTTTGCTTGATTCTTTCAAAAATTTTTTCCTCTAACTTTAATTTGCTGCAATTTGAACATGATATACTTAGGTGTAGTTTGGTGGGGGGCAGGAGGGGCATTTATCCTATTTGATGTTTTCTGAGTTTCCTAGATCTGTCGTTTTCTGTCTGACATTAAAATGTGGGGGAATTTTCAGTAATAATTCCTTCAAATATTGCTCCTGTTCCTTTCTTTCTTTCTTCTTCAGATAGTCCCATTATGCATATGCAAGAGACAACCCAGGATTGAAGCCAAATTTTAATGCCAAAGCCCAAGATTTTTCCCATGCTAGTTTAGGAATAGTTTCCTAGCAAACATTTAACTTTAAGCCATGAATTACTCAACCTGAAAAAGTACAGCAGCATAAGAATAAAAAGTGAGCCTGAGTGAGCAAAATCAAACAACACAACAGTGTATAGGGCTATGAGAAAGGGATGGAAATGGAAGAGAGACTACAATTACCAAGCACTCAGAATATATTAGGTTCTGAGGTCCAGTCTCAATATTTTTTTCTCTTTTGCTTCTCCCAACAGCCCTGTGAAGGGAGGGTGGTTATCTTTGTTTTATCAGTGAGGTTATGGAGGATAGGGAGGGTTGATTTGATGCAAAATTGTCAACTTTATAAAGTTTGACTTCTTTGCTTTTGTTCCCATTTCTCACTCCTCTATTCCCAATATGCCAATCCTCCTCCTTCCTGATGCTCTCAAGTAGGTGAGGTTTCCTTTGAAATTTGAAAATTGAATTCTTAACAATCTCAGGGGGAAAAAGTTAACAGAAAAATTCACCTCTTGATTGGCTTTATTTTATGGTCAAAAAAGTGTATTGTGTGTGTGTGTGTGTGTGTGTGTGTGTGTTTAAGTGAGTAATTTCTTCCTTTCTTTCTTCCCTCCTTCTCACCTTCCTTTTTTCTTACTTTCTCACTTTCCTTTTTTTTTTTTTTTTTTTTGCTGTGCACTTTAAAATGTCTGCCTTTTACGTTGCAACTTGAATGACAACTTGACTTAATACAGTAACATTAGATCCCACCTTCTTTCCAGCAGAAACTTGTAGATACTAAGACACTGCTCACCTGTCTTCTGTAGAAAAGTAAGAGGCCAGCCTGATCTTTCACCCTGTTTCTGCTGAGATGCCTCAGGAAAAACTTTCTTTATCCCTAAAGGTAACTATCTTAGTCATTGTCAGTTGTTTTATATTAAATAGTTTCTGAGTTTATGGTATATCTTTTCAATAGCAGATTTCATTCTTTACCTCCAGACAAATTTTCCTTTATTATATTTCAGAATAGTTTTTATCTTCTATTGTTGAGTATGCTATTTCAGGGACAATAATTATCTTATTTTATGTCATCTAGATATGAACACCTTATTTTGTCTCATTATTTTAATTTTCTGCTGTGTTCATAGTGATTATTTTAAGTCTTTAGTTCTAGTCACTTCTTAGTTGTGTCTAGACTGTTCTTTGAATTCTAATTATTTGTTAGATCTGTAATAATATTATTTTTGTTCCAATAGGTTTCCTTAGCTCTGCAATTTCTCTTTCACCTCTTTATGTTGTTTCAGCATTTTGCCTTTGAGTTCTTATTTTACTGAGAGCATGCTTTTATTAAGTTGTTGTTGTTGGTTTTTTTAGCACTAAGGCAATCTGGGAGAATTTTCTTCTATTTTTTTGGTTTTTGTTTTCTTTCAGACTATTTCCCTTGTGTCTATACTTATTCTTTCTCTCCCTCTTCCTCTCCCTGCCCCCTCTCAGTGATACATTTACAAGGTTGACATGCTGTTTATTTTGATTTGCTCTCAGTTTCTCTGATCTACAGTACTTCTTTTTTTCCTATTGCTTTTAATGTTTATTTTTGAGAGAGAGAGACACACACACACACACACTGAGCATGAGCAGAGGAGGGGCAGAGAGAGCGAGACGCAGACTCTGAAGCAGGCTCCAGGCTCTGAGCTGTCAGCACAGAGCTAGACAGGGGGCTCCAACCCATGAACGGTGAGATCATGACCTGAGCCCAATTTGGAGGCTTAACCAATAGAGACACCCCAGGGACCCCGCAGTAGTTCTTCTTGGTCTTCTTAGCTTCCCTGGAAACTACTTATTACCCCTGTGGACAACAACCTGGAAGCTAGATGTCATTTTCTATTTTCTTTTCTGTATGTATACCAGACTTGAGAGGGGGGAGGAGAAGAGCCTGGACCCGCCTGCAGTCCTTGCTGGGATCCTCGACTGCCTCCTCTCTTCTGAGTCTCCACGAATGTCCTCTACTCGGGCCAGTCTTCCCAGCAATGGCCAGGCATTCCTAATCCAAAGGCTCTGGTTGGTTCCCCCAACTCAGCAGCGACCTTGGAGAATGCCCGACCCTGTCAGCCCTTATGCCTCAGCCAGGATCTACAGTGATGTTCATAGTTTCCCACGTGCTCATCCAGCCACTTCTCTTCAAGGTCAATTAAGGATACTGGAACTCTCTTCAAGTTCTTTTTCTGGGAAGCAGGTGTGGTGAGCAAGGTTGAGAGCCACTTTCAATTGTGATTACTGCTGATGAATTTTGGCCTTTGAAAAAGTGATATTTTTGTTCCTTTCATTAAGTACTGGGGTGGGCAGGGATGTTATCTGATCCAATTTCCTTTGCCCCAGACTTTATCTTTTTTATGTTTTTAAAATTTATTTTTGAGAGACAGAGAGAGACAGCACGAACTGGAGAGGGTCAGAGAGAGAGGGAGGCACAGAATTTGAAGCAGGCTCCAGGCTCTGAGCAAGCTGTCAGCACAGAGCCCAATGTGGAACTCGAACCCACAAACTGTGAGAACATGAGCTGAGCCGAAGTCAGACACTAAACGGACTGAGCCACCCAGGTGCCCCTGCCCCAGACTTTCAAAACAACTTTTAAGCAAGCACTACTAGTGATTCCAAGCAGGTGGTTCACAGACCACACTTAGAAAAAAACTAAAGCATATTGCACAGAGACAAGGTAAAAATAAAATTAAGGATGTAGTGGAATGCAGAAAGTCTTACTTCATATTGGCTTTAAATATTGAGATGGTTCCTAATTTTATATTTACTTAAATAAAATACTTATGCATCCAAAAACTAAAATGAGAGGGGGAGTAACACTTTTTACCATTCCCAATGTTAAAAAGCCTGAATGTAAGTAGTTGCAGGTTTATAACATTATATGTTAAATGTATTTTTAAAAAGAAACCCAAAGCATGTTCATAATGACATAAGGGCATCAGAGGGACATTAAAATGTGTCCTAAGTACACAATCGCCTGTCCCCTAAGATATCTCCTTCTAAAAGCAACTGAGCTGAACATCTCTGACTTTACCATACTTCACATTTGTCTATCTTACAGAGTGAAACGAATTCTTTCATTACTTTTAGAGATTAGTTCTGTGTGCTGACTTCAACAAGACTTGATGTTTTCCATTTGTGCTCAGCAACATTTTAAGCAACACCCTTGGAGACAGAGTTGGTGCTGTGTACAGGGATTTCACCACACAGTTCACATCGAGATCAGCAAAAGGGTGGATAAATCCCTAGGTGCAGTTTTACTTTTGTTGCCAGGGAAAAAAAAAACAACAACCACCAGTGTTCAGAGTCCCTCAGGCTTAGCTTCTCTGATGTGCCTCTTCAAAATGCAATAGGCAGGAAACAGCACATCTTGAAGCCTGACCCCACCTTGAATCGCAGATGCCAGCCAAGCTCAGGAGGCTTGCTCCTTGGGGTTCAGCAATCACACTACCCAGCATTGCAGGTCATAGGCTCCTGCGGGTGGCTTATCTTCTTTTCAGCATTTGGCAGGTGTGCTTTTTTACCACTGGCTTAATCCTCCATATTCTTAGATGATTCACAGTGATTGCTCCACATCTCACTTTAACCTACTGAGCAAATTTGCAAGAGTCATTTATTCATTTTAAAGTGTAATAATGCCTCCTAGTCCCAAAGGCTGAAGAGGCCACATAGGCCAATGGCCTTTACTATTGATTTCCTGAGATGTGTCACAATGACTTGTTAGGTGTAGGTACGGGGCCAGAGTACATTTGTTAAGCACCTGTGCTCTGGTCTCAAGAATCCAAATCTTGGCCCCACCAGCTAACTGCATGACAGGGCAAGGTACCTACCTTCATTGAACTGCAAGTTGCTTATCTATAAAATGGGTACTAATTGGGAGGATTTTTAAAAAGCTAATATACGGGGGGGGGGGCGGTGCCCAAGTAGCTCAGTATAGCATCTGACTCTTGATTTTGGCTCAGGTCTCAACCTTGCAGTTCATTAGTTTGAGCCCCAAGTTGAGCTCTGCACTGTGAGCAAGGAGCCTGCTTGGGAGTCTCTCTTTCTCTTTCTCTGCCCCTCCCCCATCCACACAGGTGAACTCTCTCTTCCTCTTTCTCTCTCAAAATAAGTAAACGTTAGTGTATGGCCAATTAATCTTTGACAAAGCAGGAAAGAGTGTCCAATGGGAAAAAGACTGCCTCTTTAACAGGTGGTGCTGGGAGAGCTGGACAGCAACATGCAGAAGAATGAAACTAGATCACTTTCTTACACCATACACAAAAATAAACTCAAAATGGATGAAGGGCCTGAACGTGAGACAGGAAACCATAAAAACCCTAGAGGAGAAAGCAGGAAGCAGCCTCCTTGACCTCAATTGCGGCAATTTCCTACTCTACACATCCCCAAAGGCAAGGGAATCAAGAACCAAAATGAACTATTGGGACCTCATCAAGATAAAAAGCTTCTGCAAAGGAAACAATCAAAAAAACTAATAGGGAACCAAGGGAATGGGAAAGGATAGTTGCAAATGACATATCAGATAAAGGGCTAGTATCCAAGATCTACAAGGGACTCACCAAACTCCACACCTGAAAAACGAATAATCCAGTGAAGAAATGGGCAGGAGATATGAATAGACACTTCTCCAGGGAGGACATCCAGATGGCCAACAGGCACACGAAACGATGCCCAGCATCACTCATCATCAGGGAAATACAAATCAAAACCACACTGAGATACCACTTCACACCAGTCAGAGTGACTAAAAGGAACAAATCAAGAGCCTATAGATGCTGGTGAGGATGTAGAGAAACAGGCACCTTCCTGTACTGTCAGTGGGAATGTAATCTTGTACAGCCACTCTAGAAAACAGTGTGGAGGTTCCTCAAAAAACTATCAGTAGAACTCCCCTATGACCCAGCAGTAGCACTGCTGGGGATCTACTCAAGGGATACAGAAGTGCTGATGCATAGGGGCACATGTATCTCAATGTTCATAGCAGTACTTTCAACAATAGCCAAATCATGGAAAGAGCCTAAATGTCCACCAACTGATGAATGGATCAAGAAGATGTGGTATATATATACAATGGAATTCTACATGACAACAAGAAAGAATGAAATCTGGCCATTTGTAACAAAGTGGATGGACCTCGAGGGTGTCATGCTAAGTGAGATAAATCAGGCAGAGAAAGATACCATATTTTTTCACTCATAGGTCTAACAGGAGAAACCTAACAGGGGACCATGGGAAGGGGAATGGGGGGGAGAGTTAGGGAGAGGGAGTGAGGCAAATAATGAGACTCGAATACTGAAAACCTGAGGGCTAAAGAGGGAGGGGGAAGAGGTAGGGGGGTCATGGTCATGGAGAGAGGTACTTGTGGGAAAGAGCACTGGGTGTATGGAAACCAACTTGGTAATAAACTATTTAATTAAAAAAAAAACAAACACCTTTTCTTTAAAAAAAAAAAAAGACAAATAAATGGGGAATTCTTAGCCCTGTGCAAATGATGCAGCTGCTGAAGATGATTATCATCTTACTAGTTTATTAGAGAAGGCTGATACAAAAGGTTCAAGTTGATATATTTAAATTTTTATTGTATTATTTTACCAATGAAAATGAATATAGTGAAATACTTCTGAAACCAGATGCTTTTTATTTTCAAATTTTAAAAATTTATTTTTAGGGTGCATGGGTGGCTCAGTAGTTTAGGTATCTGACTTCAGTTCAGGTCATGATCTCATGGTTCGTGAGTTCCAGGCCCCCATCGGGCTCTGTGCTGACAACTTGGACCCTGGAGCCTCTTTTGGATTCTGTATCTCCCTCTCTCTGTCCCTCCCCTACTGGCTCATGCATGTACACTCTCTCTCTCAAAAATAAAAGTTAAAAAAGAATCTGAAATTCTTTTAAAAAATTTATTTTTAACTGTGTAAAGCCACCTTGCTTTATGGATAAGTCCATTTGCCTGAGGTCACAGAGCTGACAATAGAGATAAAATTAACACTAAACCTTCAATAACCTTAATTTGAGTCCAGAGCTCTTTCTACTGCCTGACTCTGCCTTTCCGTGTGTGATCATATTCATCAGTGGAGACGCTCATGTTGTAGCCATGTTTCTACAGAGGCTTTCTACATGTTGGTAACTTCAGATTTTGGCTGTTATAATAGATACCCCCCAAACAACGCTGGTGAAATAAGATGTTTGTCTCTCATGTTAAAGTTCAGGTAAGCCATCCAGGGCTGGGATGGTGGCCCCTGCAACGGAGACCCAAGCTTCCTCTATTTTGATGCCCTTCCTACTTCAGCACATGGTGACCATCTTTGGTCCAAGAGGGCTACTCCAGCTTTGCCATCATCTCTACTTTCCAGTAAAGACATGGATGGGGGTAAAAGGCAGACTTACTTTTTCTGTTTAAGAGTACACAACATTTTTGTCCATAGCCCATTAACCTCAACTTAGGCTAGCTGCAAGGAAGGCTAGGAAATGTACTTTTTGGTTAATTCTATTTCTGTATAAGAAGGAAAGACTGGATATTGGGGTATAATTAATAATCTTTAACCACACACACACACACACACACACACACACACACACACACACACACACTGAGTTTAAGTAGTGTGATATTTTCACAAAAGTACTAGAAGTTCTGGATTTTAATACAACAGCTGAATAGTGTATATAAGTGCAAAGCTTCCATGAGGAATAATTAATCTATTTCTTGAAATGTGGTTCGGGATAGCAGCTTCCACCTAACAATCTGGGAAGGTGGCATGGGGTACGACATAATCTTTATAATAGACAATAACAAGTGTTAGTGAGAATGTAAAGAAGCTGTAACTCTTGTACTCTGCTGATGGGAATGCAAAATGGCAAAACCATTCTGTAAAACATTTAACACTTTGTGAAAATGCTAAATATACTCAGGGCACCTGGGTGGCTCAGTCAATTAAGTGCGAACTTTGGCTCATGTCATGATCTCATGGCTCATGAGTTCGAGCTCCTCATGGAGCTCTGTGCTGACAGGTCAGAGCCTGGAGCCTGCTTCAGATTTTGTATCTCCCTCTCTCTCTCCACCCCTCCCCCACTCATACTCTGTCTCTGTCTCTGTCTCTATCTCTCTCTCTCTCAAAAACTAAATAAACATTTAAAAATGCTAAACATAAAATCACAAGGTGACCCAACAATTTCACTCCTAGTTATCTAGAGAGATAAAAACTTATGTCCACACAAAGACTGTATATGAATTTTCATAGGAACATTAGCCATAACATCCAAAAAGTGGAAACAACTCAGATATTCATCAACTGGCAGATGGATACATAAAATGTGGTATATTTATACTATTTCATAATAAAAAGCAATCCAGTACTGATATATACTTTAATATGGATGAGTCTCAAAAACATCATGCTAAATGAAAGAAGCCAAATATAAAACACTACATATTGTATGATTCCATTTATATGAAATACTCAGAATAGGCAAATCTATAGAGGTAGGAAGTAGATTAGCAGTGGCCTGGGACTGCGTGGTAGCAGAGTAGGGTGCTGATTGCAAATAAGCATGAGGGTTTTGTTTTCTTCTGTTTTGTTTTGCTTTAGTGTATGTGCTGCCAAAGCAAGCATAGTTGAGGGTGTGTGTATGTGTGTGTATGTGTGTGTGTGTACATGTGTGTGTGGTGATAGGAATTGTCTAAAATTTTTATTGTGGTAATAGTTGTACAACTCTGTAAATTTACTAAGAGTTATTGAATTGTATGATTTTTGAAGGAAAAATAAGATAAAAGCAGAGAGGGAGGCAAACTGTAGAAGACTCTTAAAGACAGAACAAACTGAGGGCTGCTGGAGGGGAGGTAGGTGGGGGCATGGGCTAAACGGGTGATGGGCATTAAGAAGGGCACTTGTTGGGTTGAGCACTGGGTGTTGTATGTAAGTGTTGAATAACTGGGTTCTATTCCAGAAACCAATACTACACTGTATGTTAAGTAATTAGAATTTAAATAAATAAATTCAATTAAAAATTGAAGTATAATTAACATACAATGTTATATTGTCAGATATACAATATGTATTGTATGCTTTTAAAAGGCCAGTGGAATAAGCACACATACCCATATATCTTCAACTGGGCAGGACCAAGCTAGGACCAGGGACAATGTAGGCACTGGAGATACCAGAGATGAAAATGCTTATTCTCTTTTTTGCAAAGGGCTTGCAACTTAGAGGTTGTCAAGGAAAATTTAACTGAAAGGATTTTTTGATTCCACATAGTGAATTGGATAAATTAAGTAGAACATTTAAAATGTCATGCTTTTCAAAGTGTAACATAGATTCTACTGATATTTATTCTCCTATTTGACAAGTTCATGACTTTTTACTTCTCATTTATTCATCTTCATAGCATGACTGCCTTCAAATCTGATAACTTTACCTCAAATGGTATCTTTTCTTTTCTGATAACCACTATCAGACCTCCTCCTCCTTTTTCTTCTTCTTTTTTTTTAGAGAGAGAGAGAGAGAGAGAGAGAGAGAGAGAGAGAGAGAGAGAGCTCACTGGGGAGAAGGCAGAGGGAGAGAGAGACAGAGGGAGAGAATCCTGAAGCAGTCTCCACACTCAACATAGAGCCCAAAGTGGGGCTCAATCCCATTACCCTGGGATTATGACCTGAGCTGAAATCAAGAGTTGGATGCTCAACTGACTGAGCCTCCCAGGTGCTCCTACACTCAGGGATCTTGAAATAGACTCTTAAATGAATTTGTTCTCAGTCTACAAAAGGAATGAGATGGGTGTCACTAGATGTCCCATAACAACTTCTAGATGTAGTCTTCCATGAGTCTGAGTGTGTTTTTATTGGCTATATAACCTGGGAAAATCTAGAATTTGAGTATATACCTCAGTAGTTGCTGGGGAAATTAAGTGGTTAAACAAGCCACAGCCTGTGCAACACTTAGGTATAGAAAAAGGTGAACCGGGAGACTGGCAGCAAGCAATGGGAAGAGAAAACCAAGATTCCATCATGTTGGCCTTTTGCATGGAGAATAAACATGTATAATTTAAGAGGCTCTGGAGGAGGGTGAGCTGACAAGCATGCTGACCAGAGCAGTGTTCAGAGTATATTCCCAAAGTCTGGGAGGGCTGTGAGACCAAACCACACTGTGAGAACAGATATGACTTATCATTCATTCATCCATTTATTCTTCACATGTTCACTAACAAATGTGTTTTGATCCCTTTTATTGCTAGAAGTAAGAATGCTCCTATGAGCCCTGACTTGGCTTCTGGGTCATCCCAGTATCTCATAAACTTTATTTTTTTTATTTTAAAGAGTCTATATCTTCTATAATTTTAGGAAAAAAATTGAGATGAGGTTTAAAATTAGATCCTTGTGCCTGCAATAAACATTTACAGAAGGCACTACTCTTCCATGTTTCTTGAGCACTTTATTTCCCTTACTACAGTATTTCAGAGTACGTTCCAAGTTCATGTACATAGCCACAAGATACAACTTTAGACTTACATACTAAAAATAAAACATTAAATGACTATAGCTGATTCAGTTATCCAATCTGAATAACAATAACAAAATTTAAAAAATGATTAGAGAGTTCCCTCCAAAAGAACCTCCTACCCTCAGATAGCTTTGTGGGTAAGACTTTCAAATGATCAGACAACACATGATTCTCATCCTTTGTTAATTGCTTTGAATATTTTTTTAAAACATGAAGACTTATCCAATTAATTATTAAAAACTAAAATTACATTGGTACCCACACTTAAAACAATCACAGCAAATATAAACCAAACTTATATATCAATATGTATGCAAAAATCTTAGGCAAAATACCTACAAATTAAACCTTAAAATGAATTTAGCGAATTCCTAATGTGTCCAAATAGGATTTTCCCAAGAAATGGAAAGATTTTTTAATATTAAGAAATATACTAACATTGACATTAGTGACAAAATAAAAATGGTCACAAATTCCTTGACATTTCTCCTATTAATAGGAAGGGTCTGTTTGGCCTCATCTTGAATCTAGGATGACCTGTGACTGCTTTGACCAGATAGAATGATGGAAGTAACACTATGCCAGTTCTGAGCCTAGGCTTTGAGAGGACTAGTAGCTCTCATTTTGGCTTCTTGGAGCCCTGAGCCACTTGTAAGAAGTTGGACCACCTTGCTACAGAGTCTATACAGAGAGGCTCTGAGGCTACACAGAGAAGGACCAGAACCCAGCTGAGCACCCTAACAGTGATCCCCAACAAAGTACCAAGCAGGAGAGTAAAGCCTTCTCCATACGCCAGCTACAAACCATCAAATGACTCCACTCGACATCATATGGAAAGCATCATCTGGCTGAGTCCTGCTTAAATTCTTAACCCACAAAAATAAGATATAACAAAATGGCTGTTGTTTTATTTGGGGTAGTTTGTTAAACAATTGGATAAATAATAGATAAATGGAACAACAGCCTGACAACATGTGAACTGACAATTCACATAAAAAAGAAAATATCTAATTTATGTATACAAATCTTTAATCTTACAAGCTTGGCATAGGGAAACCAATGCTATACTATTTTTGGATGCAGAGTTTGTGTAATCTTTCTGAAAGATAATTTGGCAATATGCATTCTGTTATAAAATTTGAAGACTCTTGATCTAGAAATTTCACTTCTAGGCATTCCTTCTAAGGAAATAACCTATTAGGGGCACAATGATCTATGTATAAAGATATTTCCTATATAGTTATATATAACAGAGAAAAATTGGTAAGTCTAAATGCTCATTAGTATAGGACGGGTTAAATAAAATACACATATTCCTCCAACAACACTGTATGCAGGTATTAAAAGCGATGACTGGAAGATACAAACCAAATTGGCTATAATGTTTATCTCTGTGGCCTAGAATTAAGGGACACTTTCACTTTCTGCTTTACACCCTGCCCCATGATATATTACTTTAATAAAAAAATTTTTTTAATTAAAGGTACAATATTTGAAATAAGTCTTCTATGTGGCTCAGCCTAACTGGAGTTCAGCCCTAGGACTTGAGACCCATCCTCAGAGTCATAAAAACTCTCCAGTTGCTAAGCTTGTCCTTTGTGTTTTTATGCTATTTCCTATTGAGATCAGCAGAGACTGGTATTTGGTAGAGACTAGGATTCAAGTCTCTGATATCCTAGCCATCTGCCTCTCAATTTATAAATATCCATCGGCACCCAGAAATAGAACTATGTATGGATACATGCCATCAACAGGTTGAAATTGTAAACAGAATAATTTCACCTCTAAGGCAGCTCTGGAATTGACAACTTAATATGAAGACCTTTCTCTACTTAAATTCTGAATCTGTATCATATCATTAACCAATGTCTTCATTATCCTATTTCTAGCTCATTGATTGGGTTTCTTTTAGGGTATCAGCATCCCTATCACTTACCTCTCTGTTGCACATGTTTGTTTCTTTGTGCTATTCACAAAGTTGAACACAAGCAGGCTAAGGTATTGTCATACTCAGACCAGCAGTGTCCAGCCTTCCAAAGCCTCCAAGCATTTCCAAGTTGTTCTCCAAATCCTGCTTAAACCTACTCCAGTTATCTGGAGAAGTGGAGGATCCTCTCTTATTGGGATTGATTTCCATGTTAACATGTAGCCATGGTAACAACTGAGTGTTGGTGATAACAAGAAGCCTTATATGGAGGAAAACTCTTACTGTCAAAGTAGCTGTGTGTGTGTGCCTTATTTGTCTGAATCAATTATTCTTTCCATTATTAAATGGAGTTTCTTTTTTCTTTTTAATTTAAATTCAAGTTAGTTAACATACAGTGTAGTCTTGACTTCAAGAGTAGAACCGAGTGATTCATCTCTTACATATGGAAGCCCAGTGCTCATCCCAACTCCCAACAAGTGCCCTCCTTAAATGCCCATCATCCATTTAACCACTCTGCCCACCCACATCCCCTCCAGCAACCTGCAGTTTGTTCTCTGTATTTAAGAGCCAATTGTAGTTTGCCTCCCTTTCTGCTTTTATCTTATTTGTCCTTCCCTTTTCCTATGTTCATCTGTTGCGTTTCTCAAATTCCACATGAGTGGAATCATATGATATCTGTCTTTCTCTGATGAACTTATTTCACATAGTATAATACCCTCTAGTTCCATCCGTGTTGTTGCAAATGTCAAGATCTCATTTTTTTCATTGTCTAGTATTCCATCATGTGTATACACATAATATATATAATTTACCATGTCATCTTTATCGATTCATCAGTCAATGGACATTTGGGCTTTTCCCCTAATTTAGCTATTGTCAATAGCACTGCTATACATTGGGGTGCATGTGCTCCTTTGAATCAGCAATTTTCTCTCCTTTGGATATACACCTAGTAGTGCAATTGCTGGGTTGTCGGGTTTTATTTTTAATTTTCTAAGGAAACTTAATATTGTTTTCCAGAGTGGCTACACCAGTTTGTATTCCCACCAAGTGCAAGAAGGTTCCCCTTTCTCTGCATCCTTGCCAACATCTATTGTTGCCTAAACTGTTAATTTTAACCATTCTGACTGGTGTGAGATGGTATCTCATTGTGATTTTAATTTGTATTTCCCTGATGATGAATGATGTTGAGCATCTTTTCATGTGCCTGCTAGCCATCTGGATGTCTTTGGAAAAGTGTCTTCTCATGTCTTCTGCCCATTTCTTCACTGGATTATTTGCTTTTTGGGTCTTCCAGGAAGTAGGTATTCCAGAAGAACTGATACTGTGGCTTCATAATCATCCTGGCACCTTCCATTTTCTCGTCCTATAGTCCCTACAGTATGATTCTTATCTTCACGGTAATAGATGGTCCAAACTTCAGCCATTACATTCCAAGCAGCTGATTAGAAAAGGTGAGGAGTAAGGATACAACTGTCCTTTTTCAGGAAACTTCTGATTATACTTCAGTGACCAGAATGTAGTCATATGGCCACATTCTTGCAAGGGAGGCAGGGAATACAACCTTTTTAGCTGAGTGACATTGTGCTTAGCTAAACAAAAGAGTCCCTTGATTTGAAGAAGTAGGTTATTTGAAGAAGTAGGCAGGCAGCTAACATTCTTTCCCAATGTCATACTATTCTTAAAATTCTGTAACCTGGCTTTTCTGCTTAATATATTGTGAACATTTTCCGCTTTTAATGGCTGAATAGTACTCTATTACATGACTGTTACATGACTATTCTATGCTGTAACTGGTTTAACGAAGGCCCTATCAATGGGTAGCTCAATTGTCTTCTTCCCCCTCCCCCAAAGATATTTTCTACTCCTGTATGTGAGAACCAGAGAAGACAATTTCCATGATATCATTAACTTCTGGTCTCTCACTTCTCTCAACATTTCTAACTTTGTTCTCAATTCAATGCAATGTGTACTTACCAGCAGCCACCTTTCTGTCCTGTGCTTTGTGCGTAATGTTTCCGGAGGCTCTGACCACAGCCCCTTCTAGTCAGCTCCTGTGGCTTCAGATCTCGCCCTTCTGTTAGTGGGCACATGATCCTTAGCCCACTTCTAGAATGTCCTACAGATATACTTCCAAATGCCAGAAGATGTATATCCAAGAATTCTCACTACAAAATTATCTGTCATAATTGTGAAAACAACAACAAAGGCAGGGGGGAAAAATCCTACTTTTCATTAGATGAGTCAAATAAATTATGGCACACTTATGTAATGGGATATAATGCAACCATTAAAAACCATTGATCTACATGTACTATTATGGAAAGCTTTCCAAGACATGTTAGTGGGGGAAATATAAGATGCAAAGCAATATATATATTTATTTATATATATTTATATATATATCATATTTGTATTATAAAAAGAATAATATTCAAACATATTCTGTAAAAATTGACCTTAATATTGTAAGCAAAGTCCAAAAAATTTCAGTGGCCCAAGATGTGAGTTTCCTTTACCATGAGGTTAATGAAATGACCCCTATCTGGAGTTAAGGTCCAGTGTGGAGACCCCAATCCTACCTAGTCCTAACTACAGTCTGCCGCTACCTGCTGGCATAACCCACTCCAGTTTAAATATTCCTGGACTAAACTTTCTGGAACAGCAATAGTGCTTCCAGAAATCTTCTGATTAACTGGCTCCATTTTACCTCAGAAGATTGTGCCCAGAAAATAATGAGGATATGGAAACCCATTTTGGGCCTTTCCATTTCCTGAGATAGAGCAGTCTGTTGACTTCCTTTCTCTCCCACTCATCATATCTCACCTTCCTGCTTGAAAGCCTGGGCTAAGATAGAAGAGCTAAATTCATTATGTCAGAACCTAAGCTCCCCTGAGGCCACTCTGCTAGTTACATTGCATATGCTTACATTTACTACAAGTTACACTATTTTCTTTACATTATTATGTCTTTTTAAAAGTAAAATTAGTAAGAAAGTAAAATTAGTAAAATATGAAAAGATAAGCTACAGTTGAAACCATTTGATTAACAGTATTTAAAACACATATATGCACACACGCACATGCGCGTGTGCACGCACACACACACACACACACACACACACACACACACACAGGATGCCTATCAAACTGCTGATGCTGGAGGCAGGGTTGCCCCAAGGAGGCAAGGAAGAGATTGACAAAAATTTGCCACAGTCTTAATTGGATGATCTCTTCTCTGATGACAAGTGACATAGAAAGGACATCAAATGACCTTACCAAAAAGCTAAAGAGAGCATTTGTTGATTCAAAGACCTCATCCAAAGATGACCCATGTCCCAAACTTGCCACTTATTATCTCCACTTCTCACTGGATATCAAGAACCAGAATGATATGGGGGGAATTAGGAGTTTTAAAATGATTCCTGCGTATCGAAAAGACACAGAAAGTTGGAAGTGGATGTGGAAGACATTCCAGTGGACCACAGTGAGGTCACCTTCATGCCACCACTTCAGGGAGACACCAAGAAGGCTGACCACTCTGGTTTTGTGGTCACCAGGCCATAGTGACGGTGTGGTTTGATAGAATGTAAGTAGCAGAGTATAGGGCAATGACTCAATACAAAGACAATCACAGATAGGAGATAAGGCGTATTACTCAAATGTCTATTGAAAATTCGAATCCACGGTTGAGTGGCTTTTTGTCTTAAGATACTTTTTTCTCATTTCTTGTACTTGAAGAAATAATATTCCTAATTTTTCTTTTTGTTCTATTGTGCTTAACAATTATATTGAGAATTGCTTCTCTTTTTCTTTGTTTCTCTTAGGAAATTAGTAATCTGTGTTTAAATCAAAAGACATACAGATCACTTTTTAAAAATCATTTGTTAGTAATAGTTAATAATGGAAATACTCTTTAGGCAAAGCAGTTATTTAGTTCTTTTTAAAGGCGATATATAAATATGTGTGTGTGTATATATATATGTATGTTTGTATGTATGTATATGCTTTGTAAATGGGAATTCATAGGAAAAATTCATGAGAATTCTTTTGAGGATTCTTCTTTTATTCTCAGCAACCTTATTTCTCAGAATTTTTCCTTATTGAAAAATTCTATTTAAAATATAAATATTGTCTATTAGAGTGGAGTTGTTAATCCATAAATAGAATTTAATCTCTCCACATCATGGTTTACAAACATTCACATATAGGTTGAATATAGTTTATAAATCAGGTTTCATTTCTATATATGGGAATAAATGATTTTTAAAATTATCCTATTCAACTCAGTGAAAAGACATATGAAAAACTATATTGGCTTTATGATATGCAAATTGAAGCACTTTCAAATTATTACTTTAAATATTTTGGGATGGCTAACTGATGAATGTATAATGAAAACAATTTCTATTTTAAATTTACCTGTGACAACTTTTTTATGCTTAGTCATACATAAGAAACATGTTAGTAAGGGGTGCCTGGTGCCTCAGTCAGTCAAGTGTCCAACTCTTGGTTTCAGCTCAGGTCATGGTCTTACAGTTCGTGGGTTCCAGCCCCACATCAGGCTCTATGCTGATAGTGTGGATGGAGCCTGGTTGGAATTCTCTCTCTCTTCCTCTCTCTCTCTGCCCTTCCCCTGCCCTGACTCTCTCAAAATAAACTTAAAAAAATTTTTTTTAAAGAAACATGTTATTAATAACAGAAATAGCAATAAAAACACATGAACTGTATTGAGATTAAAAACTAAAACTATTTTTTGGGATGTTCAGGAGGCTCAGTCAGCTAAGCATCCAACTTCAGCTCAGGTTATGATCTCATGGTTCATGAGTTCGAACCCCACATCAGACTCTTTGCTCTCAGCACAGAGCCTGCTTCATATCCTCTGTCTCATTCTCTCTCTGCCCTTCCCTTTCTTTCTCTCTCTGTCTCTCTCTCTCAAAAATAAATAAACATTAAAAAACATTGAAATTATTTCTCAAGTGAAATAATTACTGAATACAAAACATCCCAAATGATTCAAAGTCACCCCTTAGCATCAATAAAACTGAACATGATTTGATTATCCGTATGCAAGTCTCCAAACATTGTTAGATGTTTCATTTCTGCTTATTCCCACTAATAATTTATAAAAATCAATGTCACTACCCAAAGCTAAACAAAACAAAATAAAATCATAATCATCAAAACATAGGAAGAAAGAAGGGTTTGTATTCTGGGGAGAGGGAGAGAGGCAGTGATAGAAACAAACTATAACAGACCAATAGACAAAACTTAATTGTATATCTTTAATATCCTGAATACAGTTACTGTTCAATGAAATCTTGAAGTAGCAAGAACATGAGAGTCAAACAATAGAATCATTCCTGTTAAGAAAAAGGAAGTAAACGGAAACATCTTCCTTCTGGACAAAACAGATACTAAAACAGCTGTTGGTCATGATGTGGCAAAAGGAGGGTGGGTAGATGGCATGGAGCCACACCTGTGCCCTTAACTCTCCTGAATTCTGAGACTTCACTCCCATCCCTACAATCCTTCCTTTACGTAGGAAGTTCTCCCTGGGAGAGCGACTGTTATGCATGGAAATTAACCAAATCCTCCAAGTATGCTGGAACAGAAAAGATAGTTGCTCATCACTCTACTAGGGTTTCTGCACATAAAAACAAAAAAGTAAATTCGCTAAGAATCAAAGTGTGCAAAGACCAAGATCTTTGAAAATTATAATTAATAATTGATTTTTGTTCTTGGATATACTTCCCATTAATCTAAATAATTTGGCATAGAATCTAGAACATAGTAAGCATTCAATAAATATTTGTTGCATACATGAATGAGTAAAAAAATATATCACATAGCTAATATTCTAAAACTGAGGACATCAAGGTTATTGCTTCTCTTCCAATGAATTAAGTACAGCGCCTGCCACAGTAATTTTAGTATAGCATTCAGTACACTGGAGGATACTAGGACCTCAAGTTAGTGTCTGTTCACAAAGCAAATGTGTATCGTGCCCCCAGCATGTATAAGGTTCTACACTGGGCAATGCTGGGTCACTACAAGAAACGTAAAACAAGGTACTGCCCTCAAGCTACAAGTCAATTTCTCTTTCCTTCTGTGGGTGATGTGAAACACTGCCCAGATTAGTGAAGCAGCTAAGCCCACAGCAAATGCCCTTTCTGTGAAAACATCCTTGGCTGTCTGGCTGTATCGTGGTGGCAGGGGGGTGGGGGTGAGGGAGGGCTCAACCACAGGTGACAGCAGGAACATCTGGAAAAAACATGAAGTCAGATGATACCAAAAGAGCCAAATGGAAGGGAGAAATATAAGTGATAGGGTTGTCCGCCCTGTCCTGAGTTAAAGGTTTATCATCTTCTCCCTCTCAAGAGCCCCTGTGTTTCATCAGCCAACCACAAAGGTAACTGAAATGTCACATCAGTCCTGAAAGGGTCAAAAACATAGTTTTTTTTAAAGAAGTGATTCTTCTTATAGATATTTCTGACTAGTAATCCATAGTGTGTTCATAGCAATTTATTCATTCATTTGCCAATTGATAAATATTTATGATTTTTATAACTATGAATAAAGCCACTATAAACAATTGTGAACAGGTTTTTGTGTGGCTATACATCTTATTTTCTCTTGGGTAAATATCTATAAGTGGAATTGCTGGGTCATACAGTAAGTGTGTGTTTAACTTTTTAATAACAGCCAAACTGTTTTCTTAAAGTGGGTATACATTTTGCAGCCCTACCAGTGATGCATGTGCGTTCCAATTGCTGTCTTCTCACTAGCACTCTGTGTGTTAGCAGCTGCTTTTTAATTTTTTATTTGATGGGTAGTGGTATGTTGTATTGGTTTTAATTTGCATCTCCCTGTAACTGATGATGTTGAGCATCTTTTCATATGCTAACTGAGAGGTGATCTGGAAATATATTATTTTCCCCTTCTCTTGAATCTTGTTTGCCTTATAATATTTGATTGTGGCTGGACAAATGAAAATTAGATTTAGTGATAGTTTGAGACCCAGCATGATGTTATTCCTTTTTTCTCTATAAAATACCTAAGTGCTTTAGCAGTCTGGGGCCAAGCTTGAGGGGTTTTTTTGCAGGCTGGAAAAGATGCCAGGCTTCCAGGTTGTAGCCTTTGAGTGTCTTAAGAGGAAGAGATATCACAGTAGGGCCTCTCTGTCTTTGAGGGGGTTAAATACCAGTTCTCAAACCTTCATGCAACTGAGTTCTCAAAACCTTAGCTCTGTCTCACCTGCTTCCAGTGGGTTGCCAAATGTCAGCCCTTGGGTTCCAGGATACAGTGTGGGTCATTCCTCAAGATCTCAGTGAAGCTCTGCCTTTCAGTTTCCTTTTGACTATTAGTAAATCCTTTTTTGGTTCAGCTTTTTGAACTCTAATCATTTCCTTGTTCTAATTTCTTACTATCTCATTAGGTCTCCAATGCATGCATGAAAGTATGTGTGCATGTGTGTTTCAGCTTTTTAAATTGCCTTCAATGGGAAGTACAGTTGGAATCATCTAGTCTGCCAGTCCTTAAATCTCAAATAATGGAGAGACCAAAAATAAACAAGTAAATAAATGAATAGATATATGTCAGGTGGTAAAAAGTACTATAGAGGAAAAATAAGGCAGGATAAAGGATATAGGAATGCTAGGGATGAAGGATAGAGTTGTCAAAGAAGGTTTTTCCAAATGATAATATTTGGGGAAATAGCTCTGAAAAGTGAGAGGTAGTTGTTCTAGGAGATTGTGGGGAAGCTCGAAGACAGTATGTACAAGAGGAACAGAGAGCAAAAGATTAAATATATGGAATGAGAGAGGTGGCTGAGGGTAAAGTGACAGAGCACCTTGTAGGTCATTTTGTCTCCGGATTTTACTCTGAATGAGGAGCCATTAAAGTTTTGAGCAAAAGAGTGACTTGATCTTACCTGCAATTTAAATAGCCTCTATGTTGAAAACAGATGTGATAGGGAAGAGGGGAAGGAAGACAAAGTCGAGTTGGGAAGTTGTTGAAATAATTCAGGTAAGGGGGTAAAGCAGGATACAAACTTGGGCCATGAAAAGCAGAGGAGATGGTGAAAAGTGTTCAGATTTTTTATATACAGTGTTTTGCAAATAAAGCCAATAGGATTTACTGATAGATGTGGGGTATAGAGGAAGACAGGAAGTAGATGCTTTGCCTGGGCAACTGGAAAGACAGAGGTAGCATTTCCTGAGATGTACAGAACTCTACAAGGAGAGGTTTGTCAGTGGAGCAGTCGAGGATGTTGTTGAGATCCCTAATAGATATTTAAGTGAATTCAAGTTTGAGGGGATCGTTGGCTATGAGCTTGTAATTTAGGAAAGAGGTCTGGGCTAGAAATATAAATTTTAGAATTAAGGGTGCATAGATGCTTTCAAAGCTAAGAGACTGAGGATGACATTACCTACGAAGATAATAAACACAGAATTTTCAAGGCTTTAGGCTAAACTCTGATGGGCCTTAACACTTAGCAGTCAGTAGATAAAGAGGACCTGACCAGCCAGAATAGAAGGAGAACCATGAGAAACTTATGTCTCAAGCTCAATGAGGGAAGGGTTTCAAGAAGAAAGCAGGAACAACAGTTCTGAGATGTACAAGTAAAACCATAGATTAAGCAAGGTCACTGATGACCTTGACAGGGACTACTTCAGTAAATGAGGTTGATAAAAGGAAAAATGACTCTTCTCTTTCTTTGAAAATAGCCTTTACCAAGTTTAATGGAGGAGATGATGCTTTTGTACCAACATGAGATTTACTAATTTTCCTCTGAGACAGTTAATGTGAATTACATTGATAAGCCAATTGCTCAAAGAGGCTTTACTTCTTCTAAATAATCTCATATTACTTAAACTATGGCTTTAATACTCTAGAAAGACATACCTTTACTTGAGAAGGAAAAGGCAAGTTTTAGAAAAGTAAGTCCAAACAATAAATGCCATTTGGCAATATTGGCATTAGAAGGACATTTGTTCTTTTGAGCAAAACCCAAGAAAAATAATACTAATAGGACCTTCTGGACAGCAGCAAATAACAGCCTTGCATGATGTCATCTCAACAGATATAAGTGCCTCCCCATCCCTGCCATGAAAAATGCTCAGTGGTTTGTCCTTTTATTTATCTGAAGTATTATTTCTTTGGCCTCAGAAATAGCTTTGTCTACTCCAATTTCTGGATTGCCTGTTATTTTTCATTATCTCAAATTTATCTTATTTATCTAATACTCTCAAATTTTGTGATATGGGAGCAGGTGGGTATTACATAATTTTTGAGCTCTTATACAAAACAAAAGTAACATTTAGAATCTTAAAATACCACAAACAAGCTTTCATGTCTACAAATTCACAAACATTAAATTTTCTTTCACCAAAATATTTCCTAATTGTTATTTAATTAAAATTTTTTTGATAAAATATTAGATATGCTTAAACTACTTAAGATATCTAAAACTGGGAATGGTGGGGCATCTGGATGGCTCACTCAGTTAAGCACCCAACCTAGATTTCAGCTAAGGTCATGATCTCACCATTCCTGAGTTCAAACCCTGAATCGGGCTCCATGCTGACTGAGTGGAGCCTGTTTGGGATTCTCTCTCTCTCAAATAAATAAATAAATAAATAAATACTTTTTAAAAAATGATAGCATTGGAGTTAGTCCATCACACTTGGGTTTAAATTCCAGGTATTCTACCTAGTTTCATAACCTTAAGCAAGCCATTTAATCTTTCTTAACCTCATTCTTCACCTATAAATGGGGATAATAGTACCTGCCTCATAGAGTTATTAGGTGATTTTACAAGATAATTTGTGAAAAGCACTTAACATAAGGCCAAGCCTTTGGTAGGTGCTGAATAAAAAAATTACCATTGATCACCATCATCATCATCATCATCATCATCTGAACTGGACAACCTCCAAAGTCAAGTAGCTTAAAATAAAACAAAGCAAAAAAGCTAGAGTAAGTATGATTATTGCCAAATGTTGCAATTCGAGTTCACAAGGGTGAAACCTATTTATATTAAGGCTTTTAAGTAAAGCACACTGAAGAGGAGACTCGGTCAGGATGATTCACTGCATGCCAGGTGTTTTTATATACACGTCTCAAGTAAGCCTGACAACAACCTGGAAGGGAGATAGTATACACCCACTTTACAGGTGAGAAAATTAAAGCTTAGAGGGGTGAAGTGATTTGGCCAATATCATGCAACTGTTAACTTGCAGAATCACTACTCAACTACAATTTGCTTGACTCCAAAGCCCTGTTTCAACTAAACTTCCAAAGGAGAGGCACTTTGGAGACTATTTCAACTGGACTACTCACCCTCATGCAGACTAGATCTGACCTGAAAACATGAGCTTGAGAGTGACAAAGGCTTTGTCAACCCTCAACTTTTGTTCTCTCTCTCATCCACAATCTGATCACACCAAAGGAGCCCCAGAGTTAAGAGAGCTAGTAACCACACCTGCTGCCTGCATACATCCTGGATCTGTTGGCTTGACTCTTCATGGAGTTGGAATATTTCACTACCCTGGACAGTGCTCTTCCCGGTACTGAGCGAATCTGATGGAGCCAGATCAGGACTGACTCTACCTCCTGTGGTCCTAGGAACACAGTCACGATAATTACCAGTCAACTTTGGATTGAAGAAGTTGCCTGACTCTGCAAGGCTGGCATTTCCTCCTACACAATTCTTTCCAGTTCGTTGGCATTGGTATGCAGGAGTGGCTGGAGAATTCTGATAACAGCTTGCTGGTTGCATTCCAGGAGAAGAGCTCAGATTCTGCTGAAGACTCATCAGAAAGTGGAGAAATACTGACAAAGGAAGTTAATGATGGCCCCTTTGGAAACTTTGACTACCTCTACAGATGCCTTCATAACTATTTAAGGCATCACCTTGGAGCTAACTGAGACACCAGAAAATGAAACAAACTCCATGAATGGAAATTAACAATCAGGCTGTGACCCACTTAAGTAGGTGCTATGCTGCTTGCCAAAGGCCTGCCAGAGAGCACACCCTGGGTTAATGGCTTGGTGCCTTCCTTTTCATCACTTTTATTTTATTATTTTTTAAGTTTATTCATTTATTATTTCTGAGAGCAAGAGAGAGAGAGCACAAGCAAGGAAGGGGCAGAGAGACACACACACACACACATACACAGAATCTGAAGCAGACTTCAGGCTCTGAGCTGCCAGCATGGGCAGCACAATCAGCCCAGACAGCCCCTGATGCAGGGTTTGAACTCATGAACTGTGATATCATGACCTGAGCTGAAGTCGGACACTTAACCAAGTGAGCCACCCAGGAGCCCCATCCTTTTCATCACTTTTAGATGGAAATTACAATTGTCTCCCAATTCCTTTGCAGAACTGTGCCCTCTTCTTTTTTCACCTCCATTCTTGGTAGCTTTTTATAACTACCTAACTACTTCATGAAACGTAAGCAAAGAACTAGAAAAGGTGACTGGCTCAAACAACTGTGAATATTAACATGTAAAGTTATATTTACCATATCATATAGAAGTCATGAATCTTGACTTAAGACATTGTGTATTTCTGAAAGCCTTGGACAATACTTGGCACACTTGGAGTGATTCATAAAAGTTCTTTAAAGGCCTTCCAAGCTTGAGACCCAATCAACACCTCTAGTTACATCCCCTTTGCTATTTAATCTATGCTCTTGTCTTGCACTGTCTAATAGGAATAAAATGTGAGGGACAGGTCATTTTAAAATATTTATAAAATTAAAAGAAACAGGTGAAATTAATATTAATAATGTATTTTAATCCAATATATCCAAAATATTATAACATGTAATCAATATAAAAATTACTAATGACATAAATTCTTCTTTTTGTGTGTGTGCCAAGGCTTCAGAATCTAGTGTATATTTTACATATATATCTCCTTTTAGTGCTGACCAGCCACATTTCAAGTGTTCATTAGCCTGATGTGGTTAATGGTGACTTCATGGGATAGTACAGCTCTAGTCAAAGAAGTTGGAAGAATACTCAAATACGAAGAAGTACAAGTTCTCTAGAGGAAAGTAAACATAGAAGGACTTAAAGCATTCTTGCTGTTGCATAAACTTTGCTTCCCAGGAGGGTGTGTTGAGACTCAATAGTGATTAGCTTGTACCATTTTGCTCGGATTTTGAGGGAAGCAGAAACTGAATGAAGAAGGTGACCAAGTTGTGAAATTTCTTAAAGGCACAGAGCTTTATGAGCTAAGAGTGCTCTGCCAAGAAAAGGACTGTCCAAATGAGCGTGGGGGAATGAGAAGGATGAGACTGGGGACAGGAGGCTCCGTCACTTCTGAGATCCCTTCTAACCTGGAAGTTTAATGATTCCACATTCTATAAATTTTCTAAATGAGTACTTCTGAAGTATTTTGTAAATGTCTGTTCTTTTTAAATAATTTAACTATTCAAACTAAAATTTGGTCTACACTACAAATTCAGGAAATGAAAATTTTAAGTGCCAATCCCATCCTAAATGGACGAACATGGTTCCAAGTTTCTGGGGCTCACATCAAAGAAGGTTCTAACTTATTTGCAGGTACTTTGCATCATTGCCTAAAACACTGGCTTTGGAATCTGAGAGACCTCGGCTCTAGTTTGGCTCTCCTGGTTACAGGAATCACAACTTTGGATGAGTCTCTTAACCTCTACATATCATCTACATGATGGAAATAATAATATCTATCACCCAAACTTTGTGAAAGAATTTACTTAGATAATATGCAAAGCCCCCACAAAATTCTCCACAAATGGTAATGATTATGCCTTGTTACTTTCAGTTTTGATTACTGAAGAAAAGCCATTCCTATCTAGTAAAACCTTTGGAATGGTTTCTTCATGTTGGTGGAAATTTTCCTTATAGCAACAGCCAAATAAATGGCTACATAAAATAGTATTTCTTCCAACTCCAAAGGGCTCCCTTCCAAAACGGATACTTAGGAACAACAACCACTGAAAAGTGATTGATGTCCTCTAATCAGCCCAATGGTAGGAACTGGTTTGTGTAGCAGCATCAGGCTGAACTGAGAAGGACCAGGGACCAGACATATCCTTTGCAGGGGGCTCCCAGTGGAGCTCTTGCAGACTATTCTTCAGTGTTCTGTGGCTCAAATTCAATTCTAAACTCTAGTTGTGTGGCTAAAAGCCTAAAGGAGAAAAACAAACAAAGAAACAAAACCCCCAAATAGCCTCGAAGTCCTGCCACTCTGAGAGACCTTTGGCAACAAGGAACTTATGGCTATCTCTTTAGTAGGGCCAAAGGGCCAAGAGAAGCATTTCCATTTTGCAGCTTTCCCAGTACATCAAAAGCACAGGAGAGGTTTTCAAATATGTGTACATTGATGAAGGATTAAAAAAAAAAAAAAAAACACAGGGGAGGGTGTGGGTGGGAAGCAGCACAAAGTTCCCTGGCCATCTCTGTCCAGCACCACATATTTAGAGGTCTTGTCAGAAAATGATACTTTTTCATAGGACTTGGGTCTCTTTTAAATCACAGCTTTACATCGTTGGCTTATTCTGGAAATAATAATTGCTCATTTCTGGGGTGCCTGGGTGGCTCAGTCAGTTAAGCATCTGACTTAGAGTTCATGGGCTTGAGCCCCACATCGGGCTCTGTGCTGACAGCTCAGAGCCTGGAGCCTGCTTCAGATTCTGTATCTCTGTCTCTCTCTGCTCCTTCCCCGGTCTCTCTCTCAAAAATAAATAAATATTAAAAAATTATTTTAAAAATTAATAATTGCTAATTCCCAAAGATTGCTTTGCATTTCTAAAATGTCACACTGCCAGAAATACTTTGAAAAGGTCCATTATTCAGGGTCTTGGGTCCTTGACTGATAGGCCCCACCTAAGGAACTGGTGCATAAAACAGATAACTTAGAGGTCAGCAGCCTGGTCTTGAGCCAGACAGACCTACCATTAGAACTTTGGCCCTCCTCATTATTAGCTTGTGATCTTGACAAATCACTTTCTTAACTCTCAGTTCCTTCTATAAACTATAGATAAAAAGACATCTACCTCAGAGGATTATTATTAGGATCAAATAAGAAAGCCTATAAAGTGCTTAGCATAGTGCCTGGCACGTGGTAATATTTCAATAAATATTGGCTGTTTTCCTATGCAAAACCTTTGGGAATGTGTCTTAACAGTTTCCAAAAACTGAACACTAGAAAATGACAAGATGATAGCAATCTATGCAATCCCCAAAATTAATGCAACAGAATAAGATCGCAGCAAGACCATTGACCTGGCTCCACACAAAGCTCCTGAAGAAGAAAAACATCTGTGAATAAAGCACAGCCCATTAGAGCCGGAAGCGCCCTTAGATACCACTCAGTTCAAATTTTTCTTTTCCAAACAAATGAAACCACCGAGAGGTAAAGTAACTTGTCCCAAGTGAAGAGCTGATTAGGGTCAAGGCCCAAGTTTAAATCCAGATTTCCTGACACTTAATTTTGTGACCCAGTAAGTTCAAGTGCTTTGTTGTTAAAACAACTCTTCAAACGGCAAGGCATGAGTCATCACTGGGAAAACCTCCTGTATCTCTCATTCATCCCATTAGCCATTCACTTGAAATTCCATGATCATATCCTAACATGCTCTCTCAACAGCAGAAGGCAAATGATTACAAGAAGCTGCCTTAGCAGGAAATGTCCTACAAGCCCCTGCAGACCTGAAAGCCATCACCATGACGGCCATTTTGCCTAAACTCATTTGAGAAAAAGGCACAATGTATGAAACACTTCATCAAATGCCCGTGACCATTTATGCCAAAGAACTGAGAGAAGTAACCAAACTCTATCTTCTGACCTGTAATCTAAGAAGTATACATGGTGGGTGAAGAGGGTTGTACCAGACAGTCTCTAGGATGATACCCAATAATCTCCACTTCCTGGTATTCACACACTGGGGTACTCTCAAGCCCCAGAGTGTGGACTGAATTCATTGACTTGGTCCTAACACACAGACTACAGCAGAAGGGATAGGATGTCAATCCTGAGACAAAGTTATAAAAAGACTGCATCTTCCACCTTGGCCACCCCCTGGGGAGCCATCTGCCATGTTGTGAGGTAGACGTGTAGAGAGGGCCACATGAATAAGCTGAGCAGCGGATATTCTAAGGTCTGATAATAATCATGTTAGTGAATCTGGAAGCAGGTTTTCAGCCCCAGTCAAGTCTTGAGATGACTGCAGCTCCAGCTGCAGTTTGACTACAACTTTATGAGAAACGCTGGGCGAATGTACCAGCTAAGCTGCTCCCACATTCCTGACCTACAGAAATTGTGAAATAACAAATGCTTGCTGTTTTAATCTGGTAAATGTTGTGGTAATTTGTTACACAACAATAAATAACAAATACAAGATGCAGACATGGTCGGGATATAGCACCCCTGAACAGAAGGCTTGATGCAATGGTCCCTCAAAGAGCAAATATCTTTATTTTCATCACAGACAATCCAGAAAAACACTAACTCATTTTCTGCGAGACTTCTCCAAGGCCCTATGAAAATTAGACAATTATATGTGTGGACGATATCATTGTTATTATCTGGGCTGTGAAAAGTGGGAAAGTTTAGTGTATCACTACCCTCAGTGCCTGGCCCATGTTGGCTTTCTATAAATAATCATGACTGAATGAATGAATGAATGATCTGTCCTAATGGCATAACTGTGGCTCTTCACTAGTAACACAGATAGAATATTTTAAAAGTATCTTTAATTATTTTCATAATTTCTTATTAACCCAGGAGTTACTTCATTCCCATGAATTTCATCTGCTTTAAAGATAAGCCAAGATCATGCTGCCCTGAGGAAGGAGGAGGTCAGCACCAACTCAAACAGATGTCTTTTTTTTTTAATTCAGAAAATGTTTTGTAAAGTAATATTTTGTATTGACATATAATTAACATAAAGTGTTATATTATGTGGGGAAATAGGTTCAAGAGTTCCTTATACTTGCATAAATGGTTAGAAGAAAAGCTTAGGGTGGAAAGCCCCAAGGGGCAAAAGTGCCCAACGTTTACTAGCGAGATATTATAATGGACCATGAAACTGTTATATCACCTGCAGGAAATTACTTTCCATCTGACACCAATATACTATTGTACTTTGATCACAAACTTCACTTGCCTCCCAGACCCTTTGCTTCTTACACACACAAATTATCGATTGCTATATGATTGTTTTCTTCACATTCACCATGTGTGTAATATCTTGTTTTTCTTCATGTTCACCACGTGTGTAAGATCTTGAGTGCTCAATAAATATGGAAACAAAAAAATCCCTGTTCGGGGTTCTTGTGTCCTCCTGGACCTTAGCCTCTGTCATATTCAATTCTGTGTCCACTCTCTTACTGGACAAGAGAGAACTCCAGACTAATAGTCTGCAACAATATTAATTTCAGATATATAATATACATCTTTAGTGTTCATTTATTTTTGAGAGAAAGAGAGTGAGAGAGCACAAGTGGGGGATAAGCAGAGAGAATCTGAAGCAGGCTCCATGTTCTGAGCTTTCATGTAGAGTCCAACACAGGGCTCAAACCGACAACTCAAACTCACATATGTGAAATCATGACTGAGCCAAAGTCAGATGCTTAACAGACTGAGCCACTCAGGTGCCCCTCGATAAGTGTACTCTTAATCTCCTTTGTCTATTTCACCCACTCCTCCAACTCACCTCCCGTCTGACAACCACGTTTGTTCTATTTAAGAGTTTTGTTTTTAAAAAATTAATTTATTTAAATTCAAGTAGGTTAACATACAAAATAGTATTGTTTCAGGAGTAGGACCCAGTGATTCATCACTTACATATAACACCCATTGCTCATCCCAAGAAGTGCTTTCCTTAATATCCATCACCCATTTAGCCCATCCCCCACCAGCCTCCCCCCAGCAATCCTCAGTTTGTTCTCTGTATTTAAAAGTCTCTTACAGTTTGCCTCCCTCTCTGTTTTATCTTATTTTTCCTTCCCTTCCCCTATGTTCATCTGTTGTGTTTCTTAAATTCCACATATGAATAAAATCATATGGTATTTGTCTTTCTTTGACTGACTTCACTTAGTGTTATACCCTCTAGCTTCATCGATGTTGTTGCAAATGGCAAGATTTTATTCTTTTTATGGCTAAGTAATCTTCCATTATATATAATTTCTTCTTTATCAGTTCATCTGTGGATGGATACTTCATTGCTTTCATATCTTGGCTATTGTAAATAATGCTGCCATAAACATATATATATATATGTTTATGTTTATATATCTTTTTAAATTAGTGTTTTTGTTTCCTTTGGGTAAAAATCCAGGATTGGAATTATTGGATCATATGGTAATCCTATTTTCAAGTTTTTGAGGAACCTCCATACTGTTTTCTATAGTGGCTGCACCAGTTTGCATTCCCATCAACAGTGTACAAGGGTTCCTTTTTCTCCACCTCCTTGCCAACACTTGTTATTTCTTGTGTTTGTGATTTTAGCCATTGATAGGTATGAGGTGATATCTCCTTGTAGTTTTCATTTATATTTCCCTGATGATTAGTGGTGTTGGGCATCTTTTCATATTGCCCATCTGTATGTCTTCTTTGGGAAGATGTCCACTCATCTGTATGTCTTCTTTGGGAAGATGTCCACTTTTTATTTAGTTGGGGAGGGACAGAGGGAGACAGAGAGATAATATCACACAGATTCAATGCTTGACATGGATTCCAGCTCAGAGCCTGACATAGGACTGGAATTTATGGCTCTGGGATCATGACCTGAGTGGAAATCAAGTGTCAGATGTTCAACTGACTGAGCGACCCAGATGTCCTCTCTGTCCACTTTTTAATTGGACTGTTTGTTTGGTGTTGAGTTGTATAAGTTCTTTATATATTTTGGATAGTAACCTCTTATAAGATATATCATTTGCAAGTATCTTCTCCCATTCAGTATGTTGTCTTTTATTTTGTTTATGGTTTCCCTCACTGTGAAAAAGCTTTTTATTTGGTATAGTCCCAATAGTTTAATTTTGCTTTTGTTTCCTTTGCCTGAGAAGACATGGCTAGAAAATATTGCTATGGCTGATGTCAAAGAAATTACTGCCAATGTTTTCTTCTAGGAGTTGTATGGTTTTAGGACTCACATTCAGGTCTTTAATACATTTTGAGGGGTTTTTTGTTCATAGTATAAGAGGGTGATCCACTTTCTTTCTTTTGCATGTAGCTGTCCAGATTTCCCAGTACCATTTGTTGAGGAAACTGTCTTTTCCCCATTGTATACTCTTGCCTCTTTTGTCATAGATTAATTGAACATATAAGATTAGGTTTATTTCTGGACTCTCTATTCTCTTCCATTTATCTATGTGTCTGTTTTTGTGCCAACAACATACTGCTTTGATTACTACAGCTTAGTACTGTATCTTAAAATGTCTTTTTTTTCTAATTCTGTAGCAAAACTGACTTGAAAACCAGAACTGCAGAGAGAGAAAAAGTTTTTATAAATTCTAAAATATCCTTTATTACATATAAGAAGCAATCCTTCCACATCTGAAAATAAAGTTTTCCTCTAAGCTCTGGGCAGAGTGGATGCAGAGGTAACCCAAGGGAAGTTCTTGTAAGACAGGAATAGAAAATAAAAAGCATTTTACCAAAAGAAGAAAAGAACAGCAAGAGGTCAAGTGCTCAGGCCCTGGCTCTCCCTTCCGACCTTTGCTTCTGGGTGGTAACTTAAAGGCTATGCAAAAGAAAACTCCAGAAAGTTTAGGAAAAGGAAAACCAGAGATATTTGTGCCCCACTCCCAATTTGGGATTTAAAAGGAGATTGCCTCTCAGAGAACACCATGTGGACATGGGGTATGACAGCAGCATCGAGGAAGACAAAAGAGAAGTTATATAAAAGACATATTTGTTGCACTGCTTGGTATTCATTTTGTTAAATTCTAATCCCAGTTCATGAGTAGGTCGGCTTAGGGTTTGCCTGGTTTCCGGAGTGCCCCTTAGGCCCAGGCTCGGGTCTTTCCCATAGCCTGTGGGAACAAATGTGGAACAGTTGTCGTAGCTCTGACTCCCACTTCCTTCTGTCCCGGAGTGACAAGATCCTGCCCAAAATTGACTGTCCACACAGCATTAATCAGCAAGTCCTGTCTTTGCTCTTGGTGCCCTGGGAGTAAGCATACTCGTCTCTCTTTGGCAGCAGCATGGTTATAGCCACAGGCGGTTAGACCTGGGTGCTCACAGCAGCCCTGACAGTTGCCAGTTGTCTGACCTGGGCAAGCTTCTCTGAGCTTCGATTTTTATTATCAATAGCAATAACATATTTATGATAAACAGGCATTATATTTCAGGGCTTACAACGTGGAAAGCACTTTACAAAGCATATAATATGCTTTATCTCATTTAATTCACACATTCACCATAAGTGAAGTAAAAACTGTTTTCATCTTCATTTTACAGAATAGAAAACCTGCCTGAAGTTGCACAACTAATTAAGTAGCTGTAGGAACTGGATCTGGGTCTGGCTGACTGCAAAGCCCGTGAAGTTAATGGCCATATAGGAAGACTTCTTTTTTTATTTTTATTTATTTTTAAATTTTTTAATGTTTATTTATTACTGAGACAGAGAGAAACAGAGCATGAGCAGGGGAGGGACAGAGAGAGAGGGAGACACAGAATCTGAAGAGGCTCCAGGCTCTGAGCTGTCAGCACAGAGCCTGATGTGGGGCTTGAACCCACAAACCGTGAGATCATGACCTGAGCTGCAGTTGGATGCTTAACCGACTGAGCCACCCAGGTGCCCGATAGGGAGACTTCTTGATAGGGCAGATGCTCTGAGCGCCTCTGAGCAGAGCGACCCCTTATATGTAACAAGCCTGCTAATCTGTGTCAAGAGTAGGTCCTGAATAGTAGCAGCATTGATCTCTGTGTGGTCAAGGGAACTCTTTTCTGTGTAAATACAACTCTTAAACAAGTCCCACACTTCTTCTGACAAAAATATTTGAATCTGTAACTATGACTTATCAGTTTCTGCTAAGCTCCCTTCTGGGGATGGGGTCATGCCACTGCACGTTCCCCCTAGATGTGGAGACAGGTGCCCGCTGGTGACTGCCTGCGGCAGCGTACCTCAAAGCCAATGACAGCCCGGGCAGGTTCCCAGCTGCTGAAATTAGCCTGCAGGATCCTTGTGGGCAAAGGTGTATTTTAGAACAGAAGCACCGAACAGCATCACAGAATGGCAAGTGATCCCAACATAGCCCTTTCCTTCCCCGTTTCCTCTAATGTCCAAATAGTTCATGCTCCTGTTTGACCCCATTGTATAGATTGCTTGTATTGAGTGAAAGTATCTATTTGTTAAATCAACAAATATTCATGCACATACAATTCTGGATCCAAATGATAATGACTTTCTTTTAATAAATTATAATTATAATAAGACAAATTATCTTCTTCATAGGACTACACCGCATTTTAGTTAGCAAACTTATTTATTGCAAACGATTTCATTATCTGCTAAATTCTTCCATGGGGATCATTTAGAGTTCCTGGTAATAATAATGACTGATGATAATGCTTCTTAATGAATTACCATGAGTAAAAAGTATGACTCAATAGCCCCAGTATAGAAAGAACTTTCTGATCCAGATCAGGAATATTCAAGACAGAAAAAACTTAGATATTTTATTCTACACTACCCCCTGCCCCACGGACATAATTTAAAAATCATGAAGCAGGCTCAGAGACTCTATGTCATTTTCAAGGTCATTCAGTGAGTTCAAGACACAATTACTGGTATTGATTTGCAGGGCAGTGAAGTCATGTCACCTCCCCACACCACACTTCCCCATTCACATTCTGCCATATCACTATAGCAGTGACTGTGAACAGGTAACTCACCAGTCCCCACTTTGGGGATGGAACTGAAAGGTTATTACACAGGTCACATTCACATGAAGAATGCAAAATATATGTTGGATAGAAAGTAGAGATGTGCTAGGAATCCAAATCCAGAAGGAATTTGTTGAATCTTCAACATGCCAGACACAGAGAATCTCATCTCATTTGTACCATCCGTGAGAATGATATTAATACTCCCATTTCAAAGCTGAGAAAATGGGGTTTGGAGAGGGCATGAAGTGCCTAAATTCACACAGTAAGTACTGGAATGACATTTATTATTGGATGTCGTGATTCCAGTCCAGGTCCTTTCTACTTCCTCCTGGCAACACTTTATTGAAGTTTCTATTCGCACCCGCAAGGGGGAAGAAATAAGGATCTCCTTGGCTCTAGAAATGTCCAAATACTGCATCATGTGTTGTTTCTGGTGCCCATTTAAGGTAAAGGCACAGTATTGGGCTCATGGCCTTTACCTTGAGGGATTATTCTTCCCTCTGACTGATGAACTGAAATTATGCGGAATGATCATAGGTAAAGTATGACCGTTGGCATGAAGGACTGTAGGGAGCTGTCGAGTTCGGCCGCCTCAGGCGGGGATATGTCACTCCCTATGGGGTTCGGCCAGAAAAACAAGATTAACATCTAGAGGCCAGGAGAGTGTATTTCCTGATCCAGGAATTGGAGACGGCCAGACTGGGCCAGAGGGGAGAAGCCAAATTGAACAAAAGATCCACCGCATTCGGACTTACGCTGTGTTAATCGTACCCCTGCCCAGCATCGCAGACGCAAGTCTGGGCTCTCCTTTTGATGCTGTGTTTGGAGTTTCGGTTTCGGTTTCCCTTTTTCTAATAATCATTTGACTCTGTTACCTGGCAACCAACCTGGGTCAGTTTCCCGCCCCAAACCCTATAAAGGTGTGGATATTTTCTTAATAAATCGGGCTTGATCAGAAATCGCTTGTCTTGCCTCACTCTCTGTGCGCCCCTTCCTGCCCTACTCTCTCTCCCTCCCTCAGGAACGACCCGATTTACCGATTTACCGCCCCGCCGGCCGGGGGTGGGACCGGACAAAGGACAATGGTAAATGGAATAATAATAATAAATTACAACCTCAAGCATCTTCCCCTACTGTTCCAGCTTAGACAGCTTATTACCACACAGATAAAGCCTCCCACTAGCTCAGGAAAAATGTAAACATCATTTCTGCATTTTGCCTGTAAACGGGTCTGGCATACAATTTAGTATGCAACATTAAAACCTCTAACTCTACCATCTTTGGCTTGTGTTTGATTCCTCCACATGCTCAAAGGCTCCACCATTTCATTTCTATGCTAGCTGGGCATATGTAACTCTTTACTAATTTCCCCAGCTTCTTATAGATCAGGTCCTCCTCCTTCTCCCCCTCCCCTTTCCCTCCTCCTTCTCCTTTTTTTTTCCCCCCCCTTGGCATTTATTGCATCACCTTGCTACATATGCTGGGAACCTTTAAATATTTAAAGTTGTAATTTAGCAAACTACAGAGAAGCCAGAAATTAAAGTCTGGATTTAATTTTTTTTTCTATACAACAGGGTTAGAGATGCACTAACCCAAAGAGGGAAAAGATTGGATCTCCAGCACAGGTTGGAGAAGTTGCTGGATATACTGTCTTTGCAAGGTGACAACCTATTAACCCTTGGTACTGAGACAAAGGGCATATAGCACATATTGCCGGATTTCCCTTCTTCAAAGTTTCTCCTCCTGCCAGATGGCTTTCTTTTTGCTTTCTCCTAACTTCCCATTCCCTGCACCCCTGCATGGCAGTCCAGCTACAGCCTCGCCCCACCCATGGGCACAGCTCTCACCATGACCACCGAAAACCTTCCAGTTGTTAAATCTACTGAGTCCCTTCATACCTGCCCTTTATGCCAGACCATTTACTGCTCCCACCTCATCAAAACTCTCCTCTTTAGGTCAATAATAAGAATTATTGTTGTTGTTATTATTATACATTTGCATTAATAGAGTGCTCACAATATATAAAGTGGTATGTTAAGCACTTTACATGTGTTCTGTCCTTGAATACTCATAACCCCATGGGATAAATATTATTATTCCTATGTTACAGATGAAGAAATTGAGGCACAGAAGAGGCTAACTTGTCCAAAGTGACACGGCTAGTAAACAGCACTTTTTTGAAGCTAGGTTTCCTTAACGTCAGAGCCCTTGCTTGTAAGCCTTATCCTACATTGCCTCATAAAGCTTTCAGGACAATAACTATATAGAAACAACAACGCCATTGAAGTTAGATCTAGATTCCAATTCGTTTTTCCAAATTTGAGTTAGAGCAATGTTAGAAAATACAGATTTTTACAAATTTTTCAAATGTTTATTTATTATTGAGAGACAGACAGAGCATGAGCATGAGCATGGGAGGTGCAGAGAGAGGGGGAGACACAGAATCTGAAGCAGACACCAGGCTCTGAGCTGTCAGCACAGAGCCCGATGCAGGGCTCAAACTCACAAATTGTGAGATCATGATCTCAACTGAAGTCGGATGTTCAATGACTCAGCCACCCATACCCCAGAAAAATACAAATTTTTTTTTAAAGGTGACACTCTGTCTGCTGCCCTGGTGAAATAAATGGCCATGTTTGGAAGTCTGTGAAAAGAGAGTGAAGGTAGCTGCTAAGAACTATGGGCACCCTCCAGGCAGCAGCCAACAAGATGATGGAGCCCTTCATTCTACGACCACAAGGGAATGGACTCAGCCAAAAATCCAGTTGAGCTTGGAAGCAGACTCTTTCCTAAATGAGCTGCCAGATGAGAAGGATGCCCAAATGACACCTTCTTGGGGAGACCCCAAGCAGAGGACCCAGCTAAGTCAAGCTCTGATGCAATAGGAGCATGCGTAAATTTAAGCTGCTAAATCTGTGATCATTTTATAGGACTATACAGCCTCACTCATGGCCTTTCCCAAATTTCAACAAAAATTCTTATGAAATCACACAAAAAGGACTATAAAAAAATCATAACAAGACTGGACACTGTCTGAGTCAGTCTGTCCTCAGAATTTTGAAGGGGCTGTGCCAGGAACAGAACCTGTGCCAGGTCAATTATTCTAGGCACCAAATGAAGGGCAACTGGTATCTCTTCGTGCATAATAAACTGCCCCCAAATTTTAGTAGTTTAAAACATGTTAATATTTAGTCTCAAAAAGTTAAAGGTAGAGTTACCAAATGACCCAGCAATTCTACTCCCAGGTATATACCTGAGAGAATTGAAAATACATGTTCACACAAAAACTTGCACACCAATGTCCATAGCAGCCTTATTCTTAGGAGCTATAAGGTGGAAACAACTCAAGTGATTACATGGATCATCTGATGGTGAATACATAAACAAAATAAAGCATGTCCATACAATGGAATATTATGCAGCCATGAAAAGCAGTGGAGTGCTAATACATGTGACAATCTGATAAAGCTTGAAAATTATTATGGTAAATAAAAGAATCCAGTCACAAAATCTCACATATTGTGTGATTCTCTTTTATAGGAAATATACAGAGAAGGCAAATTCAGAAAAACAGAAAATAAATTGCTGGTTGTCAAAGGATGGGAAGAGAGAAGAATTAGAAAGCACAAGAGTTACTATGGGGTTGATGGAAGTATTCTGGATTTCAGCAGTGGTAACAGTTGTGCAACATCAAGTAGTGAAAATGGAAAATTATATGGAATATGAATTTTATCCCACTTTTAAAATTTACATAAAAATAAGTAAAATAAACATTTACTATTTCTCCATTTCTGTGGATCAAGAATTTGGGAGTGAATTGCCTGGGAGAGTCTAATCTGGGGTCTCTCATAAGTAGTCAAGATGTCAGCTGAAGCTACAGTCATCTTAAGAAGTCTAGACTAAACTGGACTAGAGCTGGAGAAATTGCTTCAAAAGTAGTTCATTCACATAGGTATCAAATTGGTGCAAGTTGTTGGTGGGAGGCCTTGGTTCTTCTCAATGTAGGTTTCTTGACAGGGCTGATGATTGTATTTACAATGAGGTAGCTGGCTTTTCCAAAAATGAGTGATCACAAAGATAGCAAGGCAGAAGATGCCATATCTTTTATTTCCTAGCCTGTGAACCCATGAAAGTACTTTCACAGAAAGTAAGAGATTTTGTTTAGCTTCTAACCATTTTTCTTTCCCTGTTAAGAAAGTCAAGGACTTTACCAACTAGAATACTGAGAATACAAATCTATTCCAGGGATGATTGATAGATAGATAGATAGATAGATAGATAGATATAGATAATAGATAGATAGATAGATAGATAGATAGATAGATAGATAGATAGATAGATGATAGATAGATAGATAGATATAGATAATAGATAGATAGATAGATAGATATCAGAATGTTGTCCTATCCTATTTATTCTACTTTTCCTACATTATTAGCATCTATAACTCTCACTATGTCAGCATGAAGTGGGGAATAGAGGGAGGGGATTAGGGCAGCAAAATCAGATAATGCCACCAGGTAAAGGATAGTAAGTAGAAGTAAGTAGAGCTGGAAAAAGATAAACCCTGGGGAAAAGGTATACAGGGAATTACAGATTTTCACGATATCATCTCTTTAGTTACTAGAGAGTCTGGCAGTGGGAGTAGAAGGTTATAGCATCTCACTCCAGCCAAGCCAGACTAAATGAAAGTGTGCTAGATTTTGCTATCTGAAAATAAAATGTAGCCAGCTTCAAGAAAGCAAAGAATGAGATCAAAGACTATTCATTTACCATATCTGTTGGTAGAAATATCTTTTATTCAATTATAAGTTAGCAGGGGAAAAAACAAAGCTTATTTTTAAAATGCTGTAGAACAAAGAATAAGAAGAAACCTCGGAACATAAACTAATTAAGATCCAGGAAAAGAAAGCTCTAGAAATCTGTTTGCCATTTTTAGCAGGGTATAAAAAAATAAGACTCTTTATCATTAAAAAAATTTATCATAAAAAACTCTTATAGAAAAAAATATAAAAACAATCTAAAATGGAAGATAACAGGATGAGATGAAAATGTAGATGAATGAGATAATAAAAGATATCAACCCCAGTATCTAAGATTTAAATCTATATTTGGAGATAACATTTCTCTATGAGAAACATGAGGGAAAAGGAATGAAGAAAAAACTACTATTAAAAGATGATAGTTATGGAAGACAAAGAAAGAGACATGGACAGAAGAATTATTCACGTTCCTTCTAAAGAAGAAAACTTGAGACAGAAGCAGTAATCAAAGATGTATTTTAGGAACATTTTTCTGAGTTGAAAAACACTGGAGTGTGAAAGTTGGGAAGGAAAAGGTTGACTCCTTCTCTACCCAGGGGAATAAATGACCTCAATCAGACCTCACTATACACATGTCAATGGTATTTTTTCTGAGTATTCTCTATCTATAGAATATTTTCAGCAGGATATGCCTAGTCTGTCTAGTTGCTTATTTTGAATAGAGCTGGAATGTCCAGATTTAAGAAGTATAGCTGGAGAAGAAGAGGGTAGTAATGTGAGCATTTTCCTGTCCATGTGTAGTTGATGGAATATAAATCAAATGGTCCTTCAAAACCAAAATGGCTCCCTTTGTGAATAAGGTTTCCATACACATAGTTCAAAATTAATTGGTTCAACACACATTGTTCAAACTCCATTAGTTAATCCAAAATCAAAACTCAAGCTCAATGTGTAAAAATAAAAAGGGTGTTTTGGCAAACTTTGCATGTTTCTGATGAGTTCAGGCTCCTCCAGGAAAAGAATGCTTTGTTTATACCTGGTGTTAAACAAGGTATACCTGTTTATACCTCAATACCTTTGAATTATTAGGAGAATTTGAGGAGGAGTAAGATCTATTACTCCTATGAGTCTGCTTTACTTCTGTGTTACTACAAAGATTGAAAGGATAAACCATGCTCCAGGCAAAACTAATAAGGTAATAATTTTTTAAACTTTAAATTATTTATTTAACCAAGATGGCAATAAGAGATCCAAAGGCATATATGTAGCGTTGTATAGTTGTTAGCAAAACCTAGCTCCTTTGCCATTGAGAAGTTTTAACTTTAAGTAATCAAAGACTTGATAAAGACAAAAGATAAAGTTTTGGTTTTCCCAGCAGAAAAGAAAGAGAAAAAAACCAAACTTAGTTTACATTTTCTTAACAAGAGCAGATCAACAATCCAAGAAAACTTCGTCTTTCCAAGAGACAGAAAACCAGAATTTTAATCTTATACCAGTGTAGTTTTAAAATTCATCCATGGCAACTTTAGTCCATCCATACCACACAAAAAATTCCTTTCCAAAGGTTTCCCTTCATGAACGTTCTACAACTTTCCTTTGCCTTCAGATTTTGTCCCAAGCCATTTCTCTCCAAACCCATCTGAGTTAGCACAAAATTACTTTCTTTTACCCTCAACAAAAGATGTATTCTCATCCCTTATATCTTTCTTACATACTTCCTACTCTCCTACATACGGAACTGCTTTCCTTATTTCCATCAATCTTGAACACACTTAGCAGAATTTTAACTCTTAGAAATCTTAGTCTCCAGTGAAAACTTAGTAACCAGCTGAGAACTTTAGAAGGTAAATTCATGAATCAATTAAGCATAAAACATGTTTTCCAACAGACCCAAATAGCCTTAATTTCTCTGCAATAAGAAGTTAAAAGCACAAACCTAAGTTCAGTATTCAACGCTTTAACACTGCCTTTTATTTAGAAAAGACCTAGATGTCCCATGAATTTCGCCTCATTTGTCATGCAAAGCTTTAGTTTCAAGTTACCAGAGACTTTGAAAGCTATCTTAACAATTAACCATGAAAACCTGAAGCAGTCAAAATTAACCATTATTTCAAGTCATGGTTTTGTTAACAAATTGCAACTGAGATAAAATGAGCTAATTTGACTTTTGGTTAACCTTGGTAGAATAAAAGTTTCATATTTAATGCTGGTAACTCTAAAGTCGGGTCTATCTTAATTAAACCAGGAAATTTAAATTAGTTTAAACATGGATTTGTTTCACCACATGAAAGACAATCAATTTGTTCCCCATTATCAGTTTTTACCTGGGACGCCTGGGGGCGGAATCTGAAGTGGGTGGTCCAAGAAGGTGCTCTTTGCTTCTTGACCTTTAGGGTGGGAAGAGGAGCCAATGGCGCCTAGCGCACTGAGGATGGTACAGGAACCAGTTCTGTATACCCAAGGTGGTGCAGAAACAGGAGGAGGGTGAGGGGAAGGCAGAAGACGTGAGGTGCCAGCAGAAGGCAGAGAAGGAAAACTTCCTGGTTCTAACTTTGTAGGCTGGGACAAGACTAATAACAGTAATAATTATCACTTACTGTGGAGGCAGGTGCTGCGCTATGCATTTTATGTCATGCTTTCATCGAATCTTAACAAACCTAAACAGTAAAGTACTATTGTTATTCCACTTTATGTTGAGGATACTGAGGCTTAGAGAGGGTAATCTGAGGTCAATTAAATGTTTATTTACTTTTGAGAGAGAGAGAGAGAGAGAGAGAGAGAGAGAACGAGCAGGGGAGGAGCAGAGAGAGGGAGACAGGGGATCTGAAGCGGTCCTGTGCGGTCAGCACAGAGCCTCGGGGCCTGAACTTGTGAAATCGTGACCTGAGCCAAGGTTGAAGGCTTAACTGACTGAATCACCCAGGTGTCCCTCTGAGGTGATTTAAAGGTCCCAATTCAAGGGGCACCTGGGTGGGGCTCAGTTGGTCAAGAGGCCAACATCAGCTCAGGTCATGATTTCAAGGTTTGTGAGTTCAAGCCCCACATGGGGCTCTCCGCTCTCAGAACGGAGCCCACTTCAGTTCCTCTGCCTCCCTCTCTCTCTGCACCTCCCTCACTTGCTTTCTCTCTCAAAAATAAATAAAAGCATTTTAAAAAACATTTTTTAAGAAAAAGATCTCAATTCAAGTAACAGAATTGAGATTTAATCTATGCTATTCGATTGCCAGGCTTGAGTTCTTAATTACTGTGCTTCTTCTTTTGGTAAAAAGGATGCACGCGTAGCCATATTCTGCAAAAAAAAAAAAAAAAAAAAAAAAAAGTATAGAATTGTATGGATAAAGAAAAAAACCTTACAGGGATACGTAGACATGTTGTGCACAAAGGCACCTGGCTGGCCTCAGGCTTTTCTTTAGCAACACTAGTGCCAGAACACAATGGAGTAACATCTTCAGAACTTTCAGGAGAGAAATGCTCCAACCCAGATTTTAAAAATTCATTCAAATATATATGAAGACAAGCAAAAGACAACCTCATGTTTATGAGAAATTAAAAGTCTCTACTCACTTACCTCTTCAAAATCAAGCAAGCAAGCAAGCAAGCAAAGAACAACCTTTAAGATAAAGAGACAAATCAAAATTAACAGGAAAAATAGGAAGATGTAAAAGAATTGGCAACAAGCAATGAAAACATTCTGAAATAAATCTAAAGAATTATAAACTTTGTTACAAAATGGAATATAATTGTCAAACTATAATCCCGAAAGGAAAAAGGGTTATATAGTATAAAAACATTTTCATTAAAGTAAACTCCAGATTATATTACCAAAGACTAGAAATGGGGTTGAGAAAAGGAACTGTTACTGCTTCATTCATATATAGAAGAAAATCCAAAGATACCATTTTATTTATTATTTTGATAATGAGAAAAAATACAGTTAATAATATTTTTGAAAGAGTCAAAGAACTATTAGTGATCTTCAAAAGCAGAAGATAATAAAAGGAAATAAAATTGTATCAGATAGAAGAAGATATTATCCTTATAGATAAGGATAATAAAATTATAAAAGATATAAGAAGACCACAAATACATGTTAATTAAATGTTCCATGATTCAGTTTCCCCATCTATAAATAGGACTAATAATACCTACCGGATTTTTTGTTGTGAAAAGCAGAATGGTCAGTGTACACCAAGTGTTTAGAATTATGTCTGGCACATTCGAAGTACTATATAATATTAGTTGTATTATAGTTTTATACTGTATTTTTAAAGTGTCTATAGTAATACATTGTTATTTTTTAAAGTCCTTTATAGCAAGCAGACATTACTTTTCAAATTGAAAGGAAAAAAATGTTACTTAAAAGAAGACAACAGTTATAGGGCAAATTTTTCTTTCCATCTTCCCTTTTACTATATAAAAATAATCAAGTTCAAAAAGTATTATTCTATGTATGTATGTAAGTGTAGTGGCATAAAATTTAGGTTTGAATTTTAAGATCTTTGACATTATAATTGCAAACCCTCTATTTACTTCTCCAAAACTTCTACATTGCCCTTGGTTAGATTCCATTTTTTCTTCTCCAAATTGCACCCCAGGGATTATAGTCACCAAGAGTGATCTCATAAACTCCTAGAATTATAAAATATGCATTAGCAATACCAACACTTTGGCAGTATGTTAGGTTCCTTCCCACCCCCCTCCAAATTTGCTATGTCCTAATGTCAACATTACCTCAAAGAGGGTCTGAAAAGTGTAGCCTAGGTAATTAGAAATGCTTCGAGAATCAGTTCTATAGCAATACTCATGAGAGTAGATACTAGGATATTTTCCACGCCTTTCTTTTTCAGGTTAGGTTCATAGAAATAAAGTAGAGGAATGTTTGGAAAATATTAGCACAAAAGTGTGTGTACCTACACCCCCCTCCCCACCCAATATAAAACCTTTGAATCGAGACGATGCATACTCGCAGTGTGAACCCAGTCAGATCTTTCGACTCCTGGTTGTGTTGCATACTTGGAGTTTTTGTTTTCAAAGGACGTAAAAGGATAATGACACAGATATGGGACAAGTTACACAATAGTGCCTACCACAGAAAGTGGTCCCCTTGCAGAGAGGGGCAACCGCCTGGTTTTTTCTTTTTTTAAATGGCTATGTATTTATTTTCAAGAGAGAGGGGGAAAGAATGGAGGAGAAGCAGAGTGAAAGGAAGACAGGGTCCCAAGCAGGCTCCTCGGTGTCAGTGCAGAGCCAATGCAGGAATGGAGCTCACAAAGCATGAGATCATGACCTGAGGGTAGATCAAGAGGGATACCTAACTGACTGAGCCACCCGGGTGCCCCACACCTGTTTTTCTAGTTAATGTCACCTCAGATTTAGGAGGGCTGAGAAAAGGGTGATCAAACCTTTTTCCTGGGGCGCCTGGGTGGCTCAGTTGGTTAAGCATTCGACTTCGGCTCAGGTCATGATCTCACTGTTCGTGGGTTCAAGCCTCACGTCGGGCTCTGTGCTGACAGCTAGCTCAAAGCCTGGAGCTGCCTCAGATTCTGTGTCTCCCTCTCTCTCTCTCTGACCCTCCCTTGCTCGCGCTGTCCTCTCTGTCTCTCAAAAAAATAAATTAAAAAACATTAAAAAAAATTTTAAACCTTTTCCTAACTTCATCACTGGAGGCACATTCATCAGTGTTTCTGTTCATAGAATTTGTCTTTAGTAGAAATTCACACTAGACCACAGCATATGGGTTTCTCTTTGTTTTTTGGTGTTTCACTTTTGTGCCTTTCCTTTGGCATTTTATTGGGAAGCTTTGGGAGGGCATTGTAAGAGTTCCATTAAGATGGCGACCAAGTGGCCATTTTGCTGTGGGTCGGAGAACTCTGTGCACCAACAACCCCCACCCCTCACCCGCAGACCTGGAATGTCCATGTCATTTGAAAACAGTCAATCATGAAGCTCCAGCTTCCCATCACCCGGACAGAGGAGGCAACCTATCCCATCCCACCATGTCCCTAAAATGCCCTTATTTGGTAACCTGCCCTCCCAAGACCAAACCCGGAAGTCTTTCACCCATAAAATACCTTGCCCCTCCCGTACCAGGCGTGACTGCCCTGACTCCCCACTCCCGGGGTCACGGAACCTCGCCCGGGAATCGCAGATCTCAATAAAGGCCTTCTTGGCTCCATAACTTGGTCTCTTTCTTTCCTCTTGTCTCTGCCTCCATCTATTAAATCTTACAGGCAGTAATATGGAATCGTAGAAACTTGTTACTTCATTTAATTATTATTTTTTAATGTTTATTTGTTTTTGAGAGTGAAAGAGAGGGACAGAGATAGAGCATGAGCAGGGTAGGGGCAGAGAGAGGGAGACACAGAACTGGAAGCAGACTCCAGGCTCCGCACTGTCAGCAGAGAGCCTGACACCCAGCTCGAGCTCACAAACTGTGAGATCATGATCTGAGCCAAAGTCGGAAGCTTAACCGACTGGGCCACCCAGATGCCCCACATTACTTCATTTTAAACCATTTTTTCATCAAGCTAAAACTTTAAATGACACAAACTGAACTTTAAAATTGCTGTTTGGAATTATATCTCCCTTATGGTTCTAAGCATACCTCTTCAGCTGAGTTCTAATATTCTAGAACTATGCTAGCATCCATATACTTCCTATACCTTTAATGATTTTATTAATTTTTTTTACATCTCTCAGTCATCAACTTTTTGCATTGATTTCCAAGTTTTTCAAACAATCTCTTTTAAGCTGGAGCATTGGTGGTTCAGTGGTAGAATTCTCAATCTCTTTTACCAACATCCTGTTGCCTTTGGCCACAAAAGCACTTCTTCTCAAGACCTTCATATGTGGGAGTATTCAGGGGGCTAACAATTTGGTACTGAAAGAAATAGTCTAAAATATTGGTTCACACAGTGAATAAAACCATGAACAAGACAAAAAGACAATCTACTGAATGGGAAAATAATTTGCAAATGATATATCCCATAAGGGGTTAATATCCATACTATATAAAAAACTTCTACAACTCAACACCAGAAAAACCCAAATACTCTGATTAAAGTGGGCACAGGAACTGATTAAATATTTTTCCAAAGAGGACATACAGATGGCCAACGAACACATGAAAAGATGCTCAACACCACTAATCATCAGGGAAATGCAAATCAAAACCACAATGAGATACCACTTCATACCTGTCAGAATAGCTAAAATCAAAAATACAAGAAACAGCAAGCGTTAGCAAGGATATAAAGAAAAAGGAACCGTTGCTGATGGGAATGCAAACTGGTGCAGCCACTGCAGAAAACAGTATGGAAGTTCCTCAAAAAATTAAAAATAAAACTACCATATGATCGAGTAATTTCACTACTGGCTTTTTACCCAAAGAAAGAAAACAAAAACACTAATTTGAAAAAATATACGCACCCCTATGTTTATGGCAGCATTATTTACAACAGGCAAGTTAGGGAGCGATCCAAGTGTCCACCCACAGATGGAATGATAAAGAAGGTGTGGTGTATATATACAATGGAATATTACTCAGCCATAAAAAAGAATGAAATCTTGCCATTTGCAACAAAATGGATGGACCCAAGGGTATGATGCTAAGTGAATTAAGTCAGCCAGAGAAAGACAAATGTCATATGATTTCACTCACATGGAATTTAAGAAACAAAATAGATCAGCAAAGAGATAAACAAACAAACAAAAAACCTACACTCTCAAACACAGAAACCAAACTGATGGCTGCCAGAGGGGAGGCGGGTGGAGGGTGAAACAGATAAAGGCTATCAAGAGTACATTTACCTTGATGAGTGTATAGAATTGTTGAAACATTATATTGTATTCCTGAAACTAATATAATGCTGTATCTTAATTATGCTTGAACTTTAAAAGTTAAAAAATAAAAATAAATAAAAGAATAAGGCACCGTTGATGCAAAATAAGTAAATAAATAAAATATTGGTTCAGTGTCTATTTAATTGCTGTCATGAAGAATTTGGCTTCTATTAGTGAGAGAGTATACCACTTGCTTTATATTAAAAATGTAACTGGGGCGCCTGGGTGGCTCAGTCGGTTAAGCCTCCGGCTTTGGCTCAGGTCAGATCTCACGTTCGTGGGTTCGAGCCCCGCATAGGGCTCTGTGCTGACGGCTAGCTCAGAGCCTGGAGCCTGCTTCCTGTTCTGTGTCTCCTCTCTCTCTGCCCCTCCCCCTCTCATGCTCTGTCTCTGTCTGTATCAAAAATAAATAAAACATTTTAAAAAAATGTAACACCATCAAAAAGTACTGAAATGCAAGCCGCTAACAAAACTATTGTCTGAGTATTCACAGCCTCTACCCCTTCCTAACAAGAGTGGATTTTGGCTGCCGGACGGGTGCGCAGACCCTCCTGCCGCACCTGAGAAACAAGCACTTGGTGGGGAAATAAATCAAACCTAAAGAAATCTGAGAGACTTGGTTGTTCTCCCTAATGAAGGGCTCAAGCAGAAAGGGAAGGAGAGAGAGGAAGACCAACCACGTGGTTGGGTATTAAAAGAGCTTGCAGGAGAAAAGAGAGAGGAAACATTCACTTTGGGGAAGCCACTGCCAGATGTGTGTGTGTGTGTGTGTGTGTGTGTGTGTGTGTGTGTGTGTGTGCTGTGTGTGTGTGCGCTGTGTGTATGCCTGGAGAACATTCTCTCCCAGAACATGTACTATTTATTAAGGATATTCTGCTACTTTGGCATTTTGTCAAAAGGCACTGAGAAGATATGAACTGCTTCCAACTATGTTTTCCTGTCCTGATCCTGGGATGTATTTTTTCATTCGTGTAACACTGCAGGGTGATAGGCCTACAGGGGCTCCAGATATATGTGCTTTACACAGATAAAGCATTTATTAGCTATGCTGGCCATAAAAACAAGTTGGTATCTTGGAATTGCCTTCATTTCACTGTTTTTCCATCTCTTATGATTAGTCATTTGCTACTTGATCTTTACCAGTAACAGCAATAAATGATAACATGTAAATATAGATGCAGTTCAAAATATGTTTAAAAATTGGTTTTTCCAGATTTTCTGATAGTAAAACATTTCCTAATTTTTTGGTAATCCTTGTTTTCTCCATAGATTTCCTTAGTGATTTTTTAAAACCAGACAACTTCTTGAGAGGCATATTTAAATTTTACATGTTTACAAGGCAGTTTACAGTTTAAATGACTAAATAAATTACTCATTCCAGATAAATAGCACCATGTCATCTGTCATGGGTTGTGTCCCCCTAAAAATGGCATGTTTAAGTTCTAACCTCCACTACCTCAGAATGTGACCTTATTTGGAAAAGGAAGTAATGAAGTTAAAATAGTTCATTAGAGTGAGCCTTAATCCAATATGACTTGTGTCCTTACAAAAAATGGGAAGTTTGGACACAGAGACAGACAGACATGCACTGGGGAGGATGATGGGAAGAGATGCAGGGAGCAGGCCACGTGGAGGCAGGGGACTGGTAAACAAGGAACATCTGGAACTACCAGAAGCTAGAGGAGGTAAAGACTCCTTATGCTGCAAGTTTTAGAGGGAGCACGGCCCTGCCAATACCTTAATTTCAGACTCGTGGCCTCCAGAACAGTAAGACAATAAATTTCTGTTGTTCTAAACCAGCCAGTTTGTGGTACTTGGTCATGGCTGCCCCAGGAAACTAATCCATCGTGCATTAAACAGTCTCAGCATTTCGGCTTTTACTGTCATCAGGGGACTACCGGCTGGACGTTCTCAGGATCGCCGTGGTCTCTCACTGCACCAGGTAATTTGCTGTCACTCCTTGTGAAAGTACTTAACAGGTGAGTGTCTGCCCTCTGGGGAAAGTTTTCTCTTCTCTTCTCCTCCCTTCCTTCCTTCTTTCTTTTTTTAAAGTTCAACTGGGTTATCTTGTCTCCCTCAGCAAGATTGGGTCCCTTTGCATTTTTTGAATATTTAAGCAGTTGCTCATGGAAATCTGAGTTAATTGGAACCATATCATGAGTATATCCTAATTTAATTTTAGCATTTCAGCCTGATGCCCCGGTCAGACTCCTATCTCACTGTCAACCACTTAATGTGGCTTGGTTCACCCCCTCTCCTTGTCTCCACTCTGGGTCAGGGCTCAGGAATAGAATGAAAATGTCCATTTTCACATTACTATTTTTTTAATTTTTTAAATGTTTTTATTTATTTTTGAGAATGAGGGCAAGAGACAGATCACGAGTAGGGGAGGAACAGAGAGAGAGGGAGACATAGAATCTGAAGCAGGCTGGCTCTGAGCTGTCAGAACAGAGCCCGACATGGGGCTCGAACTCACAAACTGTGAAATCACAACCTCAGCCAAAGTCAGATGCCTAACTGACTGAGCCACTCAGGCACCCCACTAGTTTTTCCTTAAACTGAAATTTTAATTGTTGTAGTTCATGTCCCAGCAAAATGCTTCTGGCTTCAACACGGCTGTGTCATAATGGCTACGTCAGAATACTAATCAAAATGTTGAATCCCTGCCCCAAACTAGCAATGCAAGAGCAGATTAGCAGATAGGCTGGTATCCAGATACGCTGACAGTGATACAGGTTCCACTTCAGGGATGTCCACTGCCAGAAAGCTGTGGAGGAAGACCTCGTCATAAGATCTGTTAGGGATCTTCCTCTACACACTCCCCCCGTCCCCCCACCCCCCGCCCAGTCCTCAAACACACTCAGATCCCGAGATCTGAAGGGAGCTCTTAGATGGAGCTAGAATTCCAGAAATCCAAGTCATAAAGACCAAGACAAAGGAAATACCTCATTCCAACTGCATTCCAGGCTGCTGCCACTGACGGTCATACCAGAATTGTTACAAGGCAGTAAATGATTAAGCATCAGATGATTAAGCTTTCAGCCATTTGGGTAGCAAATTCAATCCTTACTATAGTCTCTTACAACGTGCATTTTTACTTATTTTTTTAAATTTTTTTAATGTTTTATTTATTTTTAATACAGAGAGAGACAGAGCATGAGAGGGGGAGGGGCAGAGAGAGAAGGAGACACAGAACTGGAAGCAGGCTCCAGGCTCTGAGCTAGCTGTTAGCACAGAGCCTGACTCGGGGCTTGAACCCACGAACGTGAGATCTGACCTGAGCCGAAGCCGGAGGCTTAACCGACTGAGCCACCCAGGCACCCCAAAGTGCATTTTTACTTAAATCAACTTTTGTATAAATTGATTGCAACGTTTCCCTAGCTTTTCTCCCTATCAGTGTACCTTACAATATGACTTTGTAGCTCCTCCCACTTAGAGAGAAAGGAACTAGTCTTGCGACTTGCTTGAACCAATATAATGCAGCAGAAGTGATGGCATACCAGTTTTGTGTGGCCTCAAGAGGCTTTGCATGCTTCTGTTGTATCTCTTGGACCCCTGGCTCTGCCGTAGAAAAAGCCTGTGGAAAACCTAATAGGAGATGATGGCCCCTGTGAAGAAGAAAGGGCTCCAACTGACAGCCAGCCACCCTCCATACACTTAGCCACTTAGCAAACCTGCCACTGACCACAGACACATGGAGTTCAGCAAAACCAAAACCCTGCCCAACTTAATCCAGCCCAAACTGCCAAGCCATAGAATCATGAGCTCAGTAGTCATTCTTTTTTTAAGCCATTTGGGGTCATGTTTTGCAGCAATGACAAATACATCCTTCCATTAGTAATATAAAAAATATTGTTGTGATATTTTTTAAAAAATAGCTTTGAAGTCTTGAATCTGATATGCTACTAATATATTTTCCTAATATATAATAAAAAGAATATGTAGTTATTAAATACTCTCACAAATGTTAAAGAAGTTGCCTTCCAGGCAAGGCAGATGGTCAAGAGGACATTTAAAGAGGAGAGGAAATTTAATCAGATTTGGAAGGACATGTAGGATGTGACAGCATAGTGATCAGCCAGGACAAAAAAATTGGATTAGGGAGGAAGAGGATATGCTACAAATATACAGTGCATTTGTGGGACAGTGAATAATTCAGCTTGGTTAAGACATTGTTTTGTGAAGTTCTAAATCTGGAAAAAAAAATTTGGTTTTGACAAAAACTTTAATGGAAACTAATGCTTTCAGTTGAAAGCCAAAAGGAAAAAATACAAACAAACCACCATCTGTTCTTTCAAGCTGAGACCAATGTATTTCAACACATTCTAACCTCACTTTTAACCCAAAGCAGTTGATTTTTAAGGATCACAATTCTCTTGTACAGTCTTTTTTCATTGTAAGGAACAGAGAATGACTTGCCATTCTTACATTCAATGATTTAATCCCAGTATAAGGTAGATTATAGAGCTGGTAATAAGGTAAACAGAAAATGCCAGGGACCACAAGTTAGGGCACCAGCTGATGCCCTTATTTAGCAGTTAATGAGCTGTGTTACTTTGAGCAAATGATAGGTCTCTGGATCTCAGCCTCCTTATTCATCAAACTCATAGGGTTAAACCAGATGATCTGTAAGATCCCTTCCAGCTCTAAAATTCTGTCATTCTCTGTCACAGTTTCAGCAAGACAAGCAGTCATCAAGAGATGATCAAATTCATTGCTGATTCAGCCCATAGGGCAGGAAGAGCTTCTGAGTTCTTAGGGACAGAACATAATGTGGTCTTGATTTACCAAACCCCAACTGATGCTCAGTGTAAGCAGCTCAGTGTAACTCAGGATCTTCCGTGTATGTGGGTGTATGTTGAAGTGAGGGTGAATAATGATAAAGTTAGGGTCTTATGACTATATTATATTTAGTCAGTCTGAAAGATTGTCAGGTCTTTAAGAAGCACTTAGGATATTACTGAAGATTGATTCACACTTTGCCTGCAAATACTGTGGTCAGGATCAGCAAATTTCCAAAGCCAGAACATCCTTAAAGGGAGCTCCTGGTGATCTTGTCTTGGCAATTGAAAACAGCATTCCATTCGACAGAGATGTCGAACCATGTCACCATGGTTGTTTAACATAGTGTTGGAAGTCCTAGCATCAGCAATAAGACAACAAATGGAAATAAAAGGCATCAGAATCGGCAAAGAAGTCAGACTTTCACTTTTCGCAGATGACATGATACTCTACATGGAAAACCCGATCAACTCCACCAGAAGCCTTCTAGAACTGGTCAATGAATTTAGTAATATTACAGGGTACAAAATCAACATACAGAAATCAGTTGCATTCTTATACACCAAAAATGAAGCAACAGAAAGAGAAATTAAAAAAACTGATCCCATTCACGAAATTGCACGAAAAACCATAAAATACCTAGGAATAAATCTAACCAAAGATGTAAAAGACCTGTATGCTGAAAACTATAGAAGACTTTTGAAGGAAATTGAAGAAGACACAAAGAAATGGAAAAACATTCCATGCTCATGGATCAGAAGAATAAATATTGTTAAAATGTCACTATGACCCAAAGCAATTTACACATTCAATGCAATCCCCATCAAAGTTGCACCAGCATTCTTCTCAAAGCTAGAACAAACTATCTTAAAATTCGTATGGAACCACAAAAGACCCCGTTTAGCCAAAGTAATATTGAAGAAGAAAACCAAAACGGGAGGCATCAC
>NC_043712.1:37990431-37997941 GCF_006229205.1 Suricata suricatta | reverse complement strand
AAAGGGCTAGTATCCAAAATAAAGGGCTACAAGGAACTCACCAAACTCCACACCCAAAAAACAAATAACCCAGTGAAGAAATGGGCAGAAGATCTGAACAGACACTTCTCCAAAGAGGACATCCAGATGGCCTACAGGCACATGAAAAGATGCTCAGCGTCATTCATCATCAGGGAAATACAAGTCAAAACCACACTGAGATATCACCTCACACCAGACAGAGTGGCTAAAATGAACAAATCAAGAGACTATAGATGCTGACGAGGATGTGGAGAAACGGGCACCCTCCTACACTGTTGGTGGGAATGTAAACTGGTGCAGCCACTCTGGAAAACAGTGTGGAGGTTCCTCAAAAAACTATCGATAGAACTCCCCTATGACCCAGCAATAGCACTGCTAGGGATTTACCCAGGGGATACAGAAGTGCTGATGCATAGGAGCACATGTACCCCAATGTTCATAAGCGGCACTTTCTACAATAGCCAAATTATGAAAAGAGCCTAAATGTCCATCACCTGATGAGTGGATCAAGAAGATGTGGTATATATATACAATGGAGTACTACATGGCAATGAGAAAGAATGAAATATGGCCATTTGTAGGAAAGTGGATGGACCTCGAGGGTGTCATGCTAAGCAAAATAAGTCAGGCAGAGAAGGACAGATACCATATGTTTGCACTAATAGGTCTAACAGGAGACACCTAACAGAGGACCATCGGGAGGGGAAGGAGAAAGAGAGTTGGGGAGACGGACACAAATCATGAGAGACTATTGAATACTGAAAACAAACCACCGAGAGCTAAAGGGGGAAGGAGAGGAGGGAAGGGGGTGATGGTCATGGAGGGGGGCACTCGTGGGGAGAAGCACTGGGTGTTATATGGTAACCAATTTGACAATGAACTATTATTTTAAGAAGAAAGAAAAGAAAACAGCATTCTATCACAACATTCAAAGCAAAGTCCAGTGTTACTGTAATGAATGATAAATGAGAAAGGAGGAGGAGAAATGAAAGCCATCTTAAGATCACCACTTATTCAGTATTCATTCGTTCAATCTAACTCTTTGATGATTCTAGGCACTGTTATAGGCACTAAGGATATAGCAAGGAACAAAACCACCCAACCACAAATCCCTGTCTTTTTGGATCATACAATCTGTTCCCAACTATTCCTTCTTGAAATAGCCATGGCATATATATTATGCACACATCTGTTTGTGATCTGTTTGTTGTTTGCTTGTTTGCTGTCTTTTGTTTTCTTTGGGACAGTTAAAAGAGTTGGCAGAGTTGGAGCTAATTTTCTGGTGGGGATAACTGGGAGACTGAGAACATCTGAGGATACTTACCTGGTTCTAAAACCTTGACTTAACTCATTTGTACATTCAGTCACCAGTAGAGATACAGAGAATCAACTACACAAACGCTAGGCTCTACAGTTTTAAAACAAGTAAATAAACCAGATCCTCTGCTCCAAAACTACTCAGAACTTAGCTTTCCCTAGTAAGATAAAGAGACATGAAAATACATAATTACAATTATATGATCTGTCCACAGGAGGGTGAACAAAGAGGGGAGCAGTTAACTCCTTTGGGGAAAGCTTCAGGGACCTTTTCCCGAAAGAGGTTTGGTAACCTGGATTTTGAAGAATAAGTAGAAGTTTTGTTGCTAGGAGGCTCAGAGAGCTAGGCTGGAGGCTTGGAGGACGGCAAGGGCACGAGGGCAGGTGTGTTGTGTTTGGAAAGTCGTGGTGGTTCTGTGTGGCTGGAGCAGGCATTCTCCACCTTGCTGCAGATGAAGGCCACCAGGAGAGCCTTTCCAGCTAGATACCTTGACCCTACCACTAGAATGATTAAATCAGAATCTTTAGGGGTAGAGCACAGGCTCCCCTGAAATTTTAAAATTTAAATTTTGAAGCTCTTCAGGCTCTAAACATCTCTAAACTACAGCCAAGTACAGACCTATTCGGCCAAAATAGACTTGTCAAATTTTAATGAAAATTAAAAGATTGTTAGCCCCTTTGACTTGACTTCTCCTGGGGCCATGGCCTCTTGGGTCTTCCCTCCTTGACTTTGAGCACTGCATGCCAGCATCATCTCCATTCTAATGCCACACCTGCTCCCACCCAAAGCAGGATACAATGGTCTGGTCTTTAGCTTGTCCAGGAGGCAGCACTGGAGAGAAAGAGCTGAGAGTCTATGAGTCTGGCTGATAGTGACTTGCTAGGTGACCAAAGCCAACTCACATAGCCTCTGTAGGCTTCAGTTATCTCATTTATTTAATTCAGTTTCCTAGTGACTAAACAATCACTAGGAAACCTAATATAAAATTCTATAACTGCACGGAAAGCATTTGATGAACATGATTACTTAATTGAAAATATATTGTACAATCTAAAGCCTTCCCCCCACCCCAGATATAGAAGTTTACTTTTTATTTATTTATTTTAAAATATTTTTATTTATTTTTGAGAGAGAGAGACAGAGCCGGGGAGAGGTAGAGAGAGAGAGAGAGGGAAATAGAGGATCTGAAGCAGGATCTGTGCTGACAGCAGAGAGCAGATGCAGAGCTCAAACTCACAAACCATGAGATCATGACCTGAGCCAAAGTCAGATGTCTAACTGACTGAGCCACCCAGGCGCCCCAAGAAGTTTATTTTTTAAAACACAGAACCTGTCTTTATAAGCTCAATATCAAGGTGTAGAAAGATAAGACTTTTTAAATATTAACTAATGTTTTGCCCCTAGATTTCTCCCCTCTGCCTGCCTGTCCTATTCCAGTAGATAGGCAATCCTGTGCCTACTGCCTGGGGAAGAGTTGTGACACATTTGAAAGCAGAAAAATGGGTGTCTTTGCTGTTTTGATTTGCTTAAGTCTAAGCCTTTAAGGCAGAGGCTGCAAAATGGTGGCCCTAGGGGCAAAGCTGAGCCAAGGAAAGATGTTTGTTTTTTGTGGTGTTTGTTTTGTTTCTCTTTTTGTTTTTTATCTTCAGTGGCTTTTTTTCCAAAATGAATTCATTGCCAAGCTTTAACATCAGAAAGGTTTTCTTCTTGAAAAACAAATCGGAAGACTTGGTAAATGTGGATCTTAAAGAGAGATCCAAAGCATCCTCTTTCCTAGATCAAAGGGTTCTGGAAAGAGGCAAGACCACAGAACCTTAGCCCAGGCAGGCAGAGGCACACATGGCCCTAGGGACTCATCATCACGAAGACAGCGGGGAGGTCCGCCAGGGCCAGGACCAGAAGATAGAAAGCTCAGTGGTAACACACGTGGTCCCACAGCCAAGGACTCAATGGGATCAAGGATGGATCTCAGCATATGGCTTTGTATACAAGTGACATAAAAGACAGATACCTCTCATTATACCCATCTGTCCTAGGTAGGTACCTTGGTTCTAGGTAAGCACCCCAGAATTGACACACAGTCCCCTGGGACAGAGACAGAAATAGAAAATCCCAAACAGAGAGGTTAAGTCTCTGCCACATGGAAGGAATAGGGACTCAAAATAGAAAATAATTTGCATTTTAGAAAAGTAAAAGAAATGCATATTTTATGCATGCCTCCCTTTGGATTCAGTTATGTACCCATTATAAAAGACAGTAAAGGAAGTAGGATTTTATTGATGTATTTGTTTTCTATGTACAAATACCCTTTAAAATATGACATCAGATATGGATGAGAACACTGGTAAGAGAAAACAACAACTGTGGCTGAATCTTCTCATCCAGAAGGAGACCAAAAAATTGGTTCATTTCAAAGAGTTTGGAGATGGATTTGTACTGTACACTGGTGGTTCTTCATATGATCAGATCACAGACTCCTTTAGTAGCTTATAAAAGATAGAGACCTTTTGTCCCCCAAAACATACATAGACACCAAACTGTGTGTATAACTGAAGGGGCTTCAGAACTCATGCCCTTTGGGAAGCCCACCCGTGGACCCCAGGATACAAACCCTTCCCCACAGGGGCTGCCGATGCCTACCACTCTCCCTGTCCACATTTTCTTCCAGAGAGTTTCAGTGAATAGAAGCAAATCCTCAGCCTATTTGGAATACAAAGAAAACTGCCACCCACAGTCTGTCACCCTGGCACCCTCACCATCTGCAGCCATTTAAAGCCCTTGTCCATTCTCAACCCCTGCGGAGCCATCCCACATGGGCCTCTTCTTGGAGGTCAGGGGTGTTCTGAGCTCTGCCCTGAGCCCTCTTTCTGGGACTGCCTGACACCAACGCATGTTATAAATAGAAGGGGATGAGGCTCTGAGTGCTCACCTCACTTCTGGCAAGGGATGCTTAGATTTGCTGCCTGTCAGGAAATTCACTCTGAACACAAAAGTATCCTGGGCAAGAGATGCTCAGCCAGAAAGGGTGCAGAAATATGTGGCTTGAAGGTGAGGCAGAAAGCACACTGTGCCAACTCGAAGAAACAGCACACTATTCAGCTGACTCAGCTAATAAGGCCTCCCTCCAGCCACCACGTTGATGGAGCCTTGTTTGTGTGAACAACTGCTTGGCTTGATGGCACCATGGAGAAAAACAAGAGAGGCTAGTGACACGAGTCTGGTCATAGAGGACCCTCTCTGGGTCGGGCCCTGGGCCAGACACTCTGGAATCCCAGGTGCACCCACGTCCCTGCCCGCCAGGAGCACATCCACCCTGCAAGAGGGTGAGGCCAGGCAGTCCCCACGTCATGTACTCAATGTGGTCGGGGTGCTCCTGGCTCCGCTGAACTACAGTGAGGCCTCCAGCACGTTGCTTTCCCCTCTAGAGCCCATTTTCCTTACTTGCAACATGAGGATGTTGGACATGAAGATCCAGAAGGATCTCTTCCAGGTTGTAAAACTTCTCTGGTTCCTTTGGCCTACATACAAAGCTTTTGCAGGGAATTTTATTGCCATCTTTGAGCCACTAGGTGGCAATTGTACTTAGTTGAGGAGAAATGCTGACTTAGAAGGATCACTGTTTAAAAAAATGGTTTGCTTACGGAAGGGAGGAATTATGGAGGGCTAAACAGACAAAATCGAAATGTAAAGCAGCTAATAGTGCTGCTATCTTTATGCTAAATTATGCCTAAGCAGTTATCAAACCAATATATCTAACTCGTCTGTGCTGATGCAGCAGGCACTTGTCTCGTGACTGTGGTTTGGGAGCAGGCGGCAGAGTGCTCTGCACTGATGTCAAGAGACCTACTTCCAGCCCCAGCTGCTCTTCTATGAGGCTGTTGGACTTCGGTGAACCACCCATCCTCCTTCTGCCTCGGTTTCTGCATCTTTAAAGGGAGGAGGAGCTCAGCCATGCCCGAGTTCTAGCAGTCTGATTCCCCAGATAAGATTGCCATATGCCAGTTAATGAAAGGTTTCCAGCACTACATATGGATGAGAAATTCCAATATTGTTGACTTCTAGGACAAGAGAAAGAAGCCTTATAGCCACATAAACGTTTTCAACACAACAGGCTGCCACCAGCATTTGAGGCAGCCTGGAGCATATATGTCCCTGGCTGGCCAAAGCAGTTTTTGCCAAATTAAAGTAGGTATCCCTTTAAACCTAAGGTCGGCTTCTGCTCGGGGGAGTGTGCAACTGACCCAACTTGTCTGGCACACAAACCACCCCATCCATGAGCAGGTAAGCAGCCTCCATTGGAAGTGGCAACCGAAAGCCTTCCAGTCCCTTTCCCAGGCTGCTGTGATTTGGTTTCTCTCCTTTGTTACTCCACACTGGCTTCTTTTCCTCCCATGCCCCTTCTCCAGGGTGGATCAAACTTCATTCTGATCACGGGTAGGCACCCAGGACCCTCAAGAACAGAAAACATCCCCTGCTAGTGCCCATAGCCACAAACGAATTAGCACCCCCAGTCTAAAGCCGGTTCTCCAGATGTGGTCTATTGACTCCACCTATCAGAATCAGCCATGCTAAAAGTGCACATTCGGCCCCTACCTGGATCTGCTGAGGCAGGGTTTCTGTGGGGAAGCCTGGAATATGCATTTTCACAAGCATCTGGATGAGACTGAAGTTGGAGAGGCATTGCCTCACAACAAAGCCCCTCATCAAGATCAAGGTTACTTGAATTCCAGACAACTTGGTGGAATCCGAGGCACAGAAACTGGAATCAGGGCTAACAGGGTGTGGTTGCAGAAGGCATACGTGGCATTTACTGCAACAGAAAAAATGACAGAGAGAGGTCTGCCATGTGGGGTTCTCTGAGAGGCAGTGCTATTGTAGAGTTTGGACCTGCTCGCTTTCTTTAAAGGTGGAGAAATTCACATTTTCCTTCCTGAATTCATCAGAACAAAGGGCAAGCAACCACCCTAATTAGCCATCTCACAAGAGACTGGCAAATAAACTAGATGTTATGTCACTAATTACAAGGAAAGACAGAACTGCTAAGCAAACTGGAATATTCATGTCAGCATGCCAGGCAGTTGCTCTTTTTTAGAAAAGTCTACATAGGAAGGCAAATTACCATCAGCAGGTGGTTTGATGAGCGTGGACTAAAAGCATGGGAATTAGGTGACATTAATGCCATGAGATGTGGTGACCAGAGACACAATCTTCACCGCAGGAAGGCAGATAAGAACAGACCTGCCTGTCATTTAACTCAGCACCTGTTACAGATGAGATACTGTCCCTATTTTTAATCTTGTAGGAATACACTTGGCAAAGGGACTAGAATTTTCTCTGTGTATAGCTCCAATGATAAATCCTGGCTCTTTTTGGAGGGGTGTTACTTCTCCTGAGACCCTGGTAGCCATGACATGTGTCCACTCCATCTTTATTCTGTTTACTTATAAGACAATTGAATAGGATTCTTGAGAAGCACCTTAGTCCTCCTTACTAATAAAATGTCTTAGGGCAATTTTCTCTGCAAATAGGATTCTAATTAATTACCCATAATTTTCTTTGTGTTTTCAACCCAATCTTCAACCTTACTAAACACATATTTTAGCAAAATGAGGCACAACAAATGAAATATTTGTGTTCTTACTGAACTATGTTCAAATTATGTACCCACCTGATTCTTTTTTTAATAGTTTATTGTCAAATTGGTTTCCATACAACACCCAGTGCTCTTCCCCACAAGTGCCCTCCTCCATCACCACCACCTCTTTTCCCCCCTCCTCCTTCCCCTTCAACCCTCAGTTGGTTTTCAGTATTCAATAGTCTCTCATGTTTTGCGTCCCTCTCTCTCCCAACTCTCTTTCCCTCTTCGCCTCCCCCTGGTCCTCCATTAGGTTTCTCCTGTTCTCCTGTTAGACCTATGAGTGCAAACATATGGTATCTGTCCTTCTCTGCCTGACTTATTTTGCTTAGCAGGACACCCTCGAGGTCCATTCACTTTCCTACAAATGGCCATATTTCATTCTTTCTCATTGCCATGTAGTATTCCATTGTGTGTGTGTGTGTGTGTGTGTGTGTGTGTGTGTGTATATATATATATATATATATATATATATATATATATATATATATATACACCACATCTTCTTGATCCACTCATCAGGTGATGGACAGTTA
>NC_043712.1:37938164-37990331 GCF_006229205.1 Suricata suricatta | reverse complement strand
GTGCAGAAGCTTTTTATCTTGATGAGGTCCCAATAGTTCAGTTTTGCTTTCATTTCCCTAACCTTTGGGGATGTGTCAAGTAGGAAATTGCTGAGGTGGAGGTCAAGGAGGTTGTTCCCCACTTTCTCCTTGAGGGTTTTGATGGTTTCCTGTCTCACATTCAGGTCCTTCAGCCATTTTGAGTTTACTTTTGTGAATGGTGTAAGAGAGTGGTCTAGTTTTATCCTTCTGCATGTTGCTGTCCAGTTCTCCCAGCACCACCTGCTAAAGAGGTAGTCTTTTTTCCATTGGATACTCTTTCCTGCTTGGTCAAAAATTAATTGGCTGTACATTTGTGGGCCCAGTTCTGGGTTCTCTATTCTATTCCCTTGGTCTATGTGTCTGTTTTTGTGCTAATACCATACTGTCTTGATGATGACAGCTTTGTAGGAGAGGCTAAAGTCTGGGTTTGTGATGCCTCCCATTTTGGTTTTCTTCTTCAATATTACTTTGGCTAAACGGGGTCTTTTGTGGTTCCATATGAATTTGAGAATAGTTTGTTCTAGCTTTGAGAAGAATGTTGTGCAGCCACCTGATTCTTAACATCTCTTCTAATTTACAGCAGAAGTAGCCTTAGATGGAATGGAGGCCACCTGTCCTTTATTTACATGCACTACTCATCTAACCTGATGGACTAAGTTTTGGACTGTTTCCAGTCTAAGTCACAGTGGTGTGCACATTCTCCCCGGCATTCCATGGGTCCACTTTGTTGACATTAGTCACTTGTCATGTTGAATCTATTGATGTGATCTGTCCTGAGGTTTATAGGTTAAATTTTTCCAAAATCAAGTTCTATTTAGGGGAAAGCACAACGCAGAGAAAACACATATACTGAAGGCTTGATTATGCTTATAACAGCTGCTAGGATGGCTGAAATAGAAAACACTGGCTTCTTTCCCAAGATCCTATATTTAAAATAAAAATATAATATCATTGTACATATAAAATGATCAAAGCATTAGAGAATTAAAACTCTTAAGACCTGGTTCATATTTTCCTATTCCAATGAAGAGAATAGGATTATCACATAGAAGAGAGCCTAAGGCACAGATAATATGAAGTAAATAATTTACCAGACATTTGTATTTTCATTTGTAATGCACTTTTAAATTTTACAGTACAATATAGGAAAAAAGTAAAGTGTTTTGAAAAACATGCTTTAGTGTAAGCATTCTCTGACCACACTATCCTGTCTTTCCAGATCTTTCCAGCCCTCCTCTGACGCTACCTGTTCTCTGATCGTCACAAGATCTTCAGTAAGATGCATACTTCATTTTATCTCAGGCTTGCACTTTACATCTTTCCTTTCCTGCTTCATCCTTCCCTCTCCTGCCCAGATCCCATGGGTCATCACTTCAGCTACTTTCTACCTAAAAAACCCAACTTCTTCATCGCTTTGTCCTGATGTTACTTCTGTTTTATAATCCCCAACTCTGGATTAACCCAAACACATTTAACTTCTCCAGCTTTGCACACTGGTAGCCAAGCATTAAAGAAATACACATGGCTGGGTGCATTGGTGCTACTATAGGTTTAGGATTTCCAGTCTCATAGTCCCAAGTACTTCTGGCCAACCTTGTCTGTTTCCCTAGTCAGTGTCCTTTTTCTCTTCTCCATGGTACGTCCAAACTTTTACCACTTTTCTAATGCTCCCTAGCCCTGCTCAAGTATCCCCACTTTCTTTTTTTTTTAATTTTATTTTATTTCTTTATTTTAGTTTATTTATTTATTTTGGGGGCACCTAGGTGGCACAGTCGGTTAAGTGTCCGACTTTGGTTCAAGTCATGATCTCATGATTTGTGAGTTCAATCCGCACATCAGGCTCTGTACTGACAGGAACCCGGAGCCTACTTCAGATTCTGTGTCTCCCTCTCTCTTTCCCTCCCCCACTTGTGCTGTCTCTCCTTCTCTCTTTCTCTCTCAAAAATAAGTAAACACTAAAAAAAATTAAAAGTTTATATATTTTGAGAGATAGTGAGAGAGAAAGAGGGAGAACCAGTGGGGAGGAGCAAGGGGAGAGGCAGACAGAAAATCTGAAGCAGGCTCTGTGATGACAGCAGAAAGCCAGTTGCAGGGCTTGGACTCATGAACCATGAGATCATGAACTGAACCAAAATTGGATACTTAACCTACTGAGCCACCCAGGCACCCCCTGCCCCACTTTCTTTAACTGATGAGATTGAGATGACAAGTATGAGGTCCCCCAGGACTCCACCCTGACTCTCAAGTTTATCTGCACCCATCCATCCTTCCCTAGTGACTTGGAGGATGTGTGCTTCAAGGCCAGTATTCACCACAGTGCTCTTGAACTTACTCTTCCCCATTTCTGTCCAGGAATTTGTTCTACCAATAATTGATTTGTTCTGTTTCTTCAACTTCTTCCTTCTGGTTTCATCATATCACCACTTAATCATGTTCATCAAGTCTCTTCTAAAAACTAACAAATAAGACTCCCATCATCTCACATGGCTTCTCCAGCTACCACTGTATACATTTTTCTCTTCACATCCAGGCCTCTGGAGTCATCTCCATTCAGCTTTGCCACTTCTTTGCTGTCCATACAATCCTGCCTCAAATATGATTTGGTTTCTGCCCCACAAATCCACAGGAACTGCTTATCCTAAGGTCACCAGTGACTTCCTCATTGCCAAAGCCAGTGGGTAGCTGGTTCTTTCATATTTGACTTCTCTGAAATATTTGGCAACACTGTCTGCTTTCCTTTTTTAAATTGTCTTCTCTAATTTCCTGTACATATATAGGCTACAGGTATTCTGATGACTCTCAAACACATCTCCAGCCCAACCCTCTGCTTGGAGGTTCAGACTCTCATGTTGAATTGGACACTAAATTCTTCACCTCAGTCCAGAAGCAACATATCCAAAATGGGTCTCATGTAATTCTCCTCAAAGCTCTTCCTTCTGTGTGTCCCCAGTGGCCAAGTCAGAAGCCTGGGAGTCATTCTTAACTTCTCCCCTCCAAACACCATCCTTACAGCCAATGGTTGCCAAGTTCTTTCTAGGCTACTTCTTAAAAAGAAGGCTCATTTATGACTTACCTATTAAAGGAATCAACAGACTATTCTCCTGCTTCATATCTCACCCTAGATCAATCTTATGTGGAAATTAGAATTCTGCAGCTTTCAATCTGCTCTTCATCTATAACTTCCATTCACTGAACGAAAACACTGGACTTGAAAAGAGTGAACCCAGCTGCAGTGAAGGGTGCCAAGTGTCAAGCTGATTTCTCTTTTCAATATTTGTGTTGAACAGATGAGTTTTTTCCAACTATAATCATCTTGAATTATGTATCTTTGAGCTGCTTTAAGCAGAAAAGCAAAAGAAATAAATGTGTAAATATTCAGGAGAAGATTGGGCCATGAAAATCGCCATAGTGAGATCATTTGGTGGGACTATGCCAGGTTCCTGTAATAAGAATAAGTCTCATCAGTTCCTCTGAAATGGAGACTTGAGGTTCTTAACCACAAAACCCCATCTTTGTGCTCCAATGAGAAATGAAGATAAATCAGAGGCTAACAATGTGCCTGCCATCCCTTTATTGGTCTTTCTGACACATATCGATAGCCACTCCACCACTCAGAACCCTACTCTGCGTCATCATGATGCATTTTCCAAGAACCATCTGGAAGGTGCTTTGGAAGAGAAGGGCCTAGAGGACTTCAATGTTTATGAAACATCTCATGTTAATTAGACTCAAATTATTATATCAGAAAAGTTAAAAGAGGGGCAAAATGAATTAAATACCACCCAAGATTCATTTCAGCTCAAAATTCTGTAATCTCCTTAAGCCACTGGTTTGTATCTTTGGTGACAATGTGGGGAGTGGGGGGAGGTGCTGCAAATTCTTTTGAGAACCCAGCAGAAAAGATGGATTCTCTTTTCTGGAAGGTGTTTACATACACTCACACACACACACACACACACACACACACACAGCATTATGTATAATTTCAAAGATTTCATACATCCCAGTTTAAGACCTCCTGTCTATCTCTGTGCACTGAATAGGCATTAATTTGAATACGACTGAAAGATTTTCTTTGTAATCAGATAAATATAAGATTCCCACCCACTACCACCCCCTCTCAAAGTACCCAGCCTGTCAAACTTGTTCCTCTTCCATTTCTCGAGGACTCTTGCCATGATTTCCCTGGGTTGCCCAGCTCTCAGCTCAGCAGAGAATACTGTTCCTTGGCAAAGCCTGTGAGTCTCAGACAAGAGCCTTTGGGAGAGTTGGCCTTTCTCCTATAGCCATGCCCATGTCTATGGAACTGGCTGCACTGTGGCACTGGTGGGCTTTCTTTTTCAGTTGGACCCAGTTGAAACTGGATCAGAAGTAGAATGTAGAAGGTTAAGATGGTCCAAGCTGCCCATTTCCTAGGGAGACAAGAAAAAATTAGTCTGGTTTGCCAGAAGTTTGAGTCAGAGATGGGTGCTTGGATAAAAAGAATTGGTGCCATTAAAATGAAGCTTTTAAGGGTTTTTAGAGGTGTTGACCATTGGGCTGTACGAGCCAGACCTATAGAACTGGAGCTTATGTCAGGAGGGGAACACTGCAGGTAAATGTTTCTCACACTTAAATGTTCTCAGTACTCAGATCACTCCATATCCTTGAAAATGTGGGAGAGTATTTGGTATTTGGAGAAGCATCCTTTTCGCTGCCTTATTATCCCCATTGCCATGTAGGCTCCAATCTCTCTGTCACCAATACCCACTCTGGTTTCCCCATAACCTTCCCTTTCTGGGAACTCCCCTCTACATGATTTCCTAATGGCTGTTTATTTACCACTTGCATTTCCCTACCATTCAAAAGCTTTTTCAAGAATTTCAACAAATAGTCACAATTTCATCTGACTCCCTTCTAATTCCAAGCCATGAGAAAATATTTTGCATGTCATAATGACTAGATAAACATGAGCTGCAATTTCCCCAACTGATGAGAAAGTCCAATTTTGTTTCATGTTATTTTTGCAGAATCACAGAAAACAAAATGCTGGCAGAGTTCCATGGGGAAAATAAGAATTTCAGCAGTTTCATCTAATTCCATTACATCATCATTTCCCAAACTCACCAGTTGTCATACCATATTGCAAAATGTCACCAGCAATTTCACTATTTCATATATTATGGGGAAAAGAGAATTTTGTTGGGTGCCTGGAGAGGTGGCAGAAGAGGAACTTGTACAAGAGAAGTGTCACATATGGTCATGTGTACACTTGCCTCTGACAAATTCTGATAGGTGCAGAGAAGATTTTGACAAAGTGTTTTCATTCATAATGTTTATTTTTTAAAAAGAACAAAACTGCCAACTTGAGTTTGCATTATTGAGCTACCACATGTGTTTGGTATATTGTGTAGAATACAATACTCATAAAACAGACACTTCTTATGGATCTCAAGAGTAGGGCCTGTCTGGAGCTCCCTACCACACAAACACAGACACATACACACACGCACACGCACACACACACACACACACACACACACACACATATTTTCCTTCACTGGTTCATCTGAGGGCATTCCTGGTGTTTCACCAGATTGGACAAATGATTATAAGCCCAATGTGGGTGGAGAAGAGACTCCACAACTAAGGATATGGTGCCAACCTGTTTTGAAAAGAGTAGGAATAGTGAGAAATTAGCAAACATAAGTTTTCAACAAAAACTATGTTTTTCTCTTCCTGTTCAAATCTCCAGGACACTGGACACTAAACCATTACTTATATATGTGAGCAGTGAAGCCAAATAGGGGTTGAAAACACAGAATACTTGGATATGACTCCTAATCCCAAAGGTTACTATCTATTACTATATCACAGATTTTAGGTGAATCATTTAATTTCTTTTGTCTCAGTTTCTTAATTGCTAAAAAGGAGAATAGTAATCATCATCATCATCATCATCATCTCTGAGGAATAAATAAGATGCATAACAAATGAGTTATATGGGCAGTGCCTTGTGTCTAGAACATAGTATGTACTATACAATTACTTGCGATTCTTGCCTCATAGTGTTCTTTTTAAATCTTTATTTTTGAGTTAGAGAGAGAGAACATGAACAGGAGAGGAGCAGAGAGAGAAAGAGGAACAGAGGATCTGAAGTGGGCTCTGTGCTGACAGCAGAGAGCCCAATGTAGGGTTTGAACCCACAAACTATGAGATCATGACCTGAGCCAAAGTTGGACGCTTAACCAACTGAGCTACCCAGGCGCCCCTCTTGCCTCATATGTTTCAACTGTTTTACTGGAATAAGATAAGCTTTTGAATTATAACCACCATCTTTTACAACTATACTTCATTCTAATCTGGGACTCCTTCCTCTTTCACTCACTGGACCATCACTGTCAAGAGGGGAAAATGACACAGGGAATAATCCCTTGGTAAAGACACTTGCAGAACCAACTTTCTCCCCCTGATGCCTGAGAAAAGATTAAAAAACTTATCTAGTTGGGGTGCCCAGGGGGCTCAGTTGGTTAAGTGTCTGACTTCAGCTCAGGTTGTAATCTCATAGTTCGTGAGTCCAAGTCCCATGTCGGGCTTTGTGCTAACAGATCAGAGCCTGGAGCCTGCTTCAGATTCTGTGTCTCCATCTCTCTCTGTCCCTCTCCAGCTCTCTTTCTCTATCCCTCTCTCTTTCAAAGATAAGTAAACATTTAAAATTTTTTAAAAAGCCTTATCTGGTCTGAGGTTGAAGGGAATAATTAGAAGAAAAGCAAAAGAGAAGAGTTTGATGATGGTATCTGAGGAGGGTCCTTGGGCTCTAACATGACCTATTTCCCCCAAGACTTGATATAAATGAAGAAACAGCAGAACCCCCAAACAAGAGTCAGGACCTGAGAGGAGAAAAGACCTCTGCCCTGCATCCCAACTGGACTTAGTAGTGCCATCTTCACAGAACAGCCTGCCACGGCATAGCAGTAGCTGAGCAGAGATGGTTGTTGATGGTGTTGAAATAGAGAAGCCCTAAAACATCCCCCTTGGGTTTGCCACTGATCAGAAAAGGTATAGGAGCCATAAAGTTCCCCTGTGCTCCAGAGGTGTGTGGGGTCATGTGTGCACTGGGGAAGTTTCACGGGGGAAAAGAGAAAGCCAAATTAAAGGGATATATTGTCTTGATGCAAGGATACTCCAGTAGAAGTAGAGAGGATGGCCTGGCTAGACTTTCAGTTAGGAACTTGGTGTTTCAATAAATAGATGCCAGCGTGGCAAGACAGCAGTACCTGAGCATAAGGGGAAGTTTTGTACATTCAGTGGCTATCAGTGTGGAAAGGTGCCAATAACCAGTTGTCTGATTCTCTTCCCATTGATGCTATGATGCTACGTAAAGCCCCTGGATCTTAGATGCCAACTCTGAGTTTAAGGGTGGAATCAGGGAGGACAAAATCCTGGATTAACTCAAGTATAAGCCTGAAATGAATGGTTTTACCTGAAAGTAATCAAGATTAAATTTCCTGCCAGCTAGTAAAATGGGGCTTGAAATAGAGAATAACTTGAGTTGCAGAAAAAACAAAGAACATAATAACTGAAAATTCATACTTGCTAACTTATCAGAGTGGAAATGGCTAGGACGTATGTTCTGGATACCCTGTAAATTGAGGAACCAATGCCCCACATTCCAAGATGACATTGGTAATTCTGCTTAGGGAGTCTGGGGTTTTGCCACTTTCTTTCTGAAAGAAGTTCCCTCCCTGTGTTGATAGCCTACTAGAAATGGCAGGGGGGAAAATAACAAAGTAAGACATATTATGGTAACAGAGGAAGTAAGTGTATGCTACTTATATGAAATTAATGAGCAACTATACGGACCCACTGCAACTAAGGAAAAAGGCAGACATCCTGGTAGATAGAGCCCTGAATTCAGGTCAGTGGTTCTAGCTTCAAATCCCAGCCCTCTCCTCTAACTCTGTAATCCTGGCCAAGCATTTGAGGCCCCCAGAACCCCAGACTCCTCATTAAAGGAGTCTCTCCCGATTAACATAACATGAAAACAGGTATCTGCTCCCCACAGGTATGGAAAGTACTCTTGTATAGCCAGAGTCATGTAGATGCTCAGTGAGTACCTGCTAAAGAAGAAAAGCCCTTCCTCTCACTTCTTTATTTCCAAACCTGAATGGACTCTTCCAAGTTTACAGTCCTGTTTACCAAGCATACTTCCATCTCTTGCTGGGGTCTGACCCTGAGTGGATGGCTGACCCAGAAATAGAAATGCTGCCCCACACTAATTGGACTATTATTTGCTCTTTAGATTCTGGGAGCCCTGCTCCCGAATCCTGAGAACCCACCACCATCAACACCCATCACCAACCATGCCGGGGAGATACCAGCATGCCAGGGAGGAAACCTACTCCATCTGGCTGGTGCAGCTGCAGATGTCTCACTCCAGAGACATCTTATAACCAAGAAGAAACAAACCACCTAAAATAAACAGACAGGTTTGGCTTTATAATTAAGCCAGACCAAAATTATGCAGCAACATGCTATTGTTCAATTTTCAGTGGTGTCCCAGGACCAGATGGTGAAGGGAACTCTGTGGAAGAAGTAGAGACAATGAACTCCACCCTCCATAATAAAAGGAGAAGAACCCTGGAAAGGAAGTAGTGCTTTTAAAAGGGTGGCTCTTTGCAAACATCCTATTGCTGGTGGAAAGGAAAAAAGGGGTGCAAAGGGAAAGAGCCAAAGATAGAGAGGGGCCCTGGGGGCTTTACTGGTGGGAGGCCTCAGTGCCTCCCTGACAGCTTGATGTATTTCCGTGCCAGAGACTGCTGACCATACAGTTTCTGTTTAAGTTAGCACATTTTGTTGGCTTCCTTGTAGGTATTGACTGATTCTTTCCTAGCTTCTGTCTATATTCACTTCATTCCCTTTAATACACTTACGTTCCAGTCCACATTCTTAAAAATGAAGTCAAAACATCCTGTTGTCAGGGACTTCAGGGTGGGATAAAACAACAACAACAACAACAACAACAACAACCACAAAATCCAACTGACTACAAAGAAGTAGTGAGGCAGCTGGAATTGCACCAGGAGGGAGGGACAGACTCAAGCTGCACTCCATGAAACCTGGAAAATTCATCAGCTTTTCCCGATCCTCTCCAGCCTCCACATCCCCAAGGACCTCATTGTCCCTAAAGAAAGCTATTAGCATGCACAGACTAATGAGACCCTTCAGTCATTGGAACAGGAGAGGCACAACGGGGAGTCCGTTTCTGCACACTTGGCAATAGGCTGCTGGAAACACCTGGTCCTCCTCTCCGCTCCCCCAGGCTCCAGTCAGGGCAGTGCTGGCTCCTTCAACCTTGGCTGCCCGAGGGCTTCTGCTAGAAGAGACATCCCTGAGGAGTCAGAAGACTCTTTTGGTGGGTCTTAGCTGCCATCTGGGACTTAGCCGCCATCCAGGGGACACTGTGTCACAGTTTCATCCTTGACAATACCTTCAGGGGGGGAACTTCTTGGAAGTGAAAAGGAGTTACTCATGAATACCAAGGTAAAGACACTAATAGGGACCCACTGCTTGCTTTGGAAATAAGGAATTATTCTTAGGTGATGGTTCTGGGGAAGGGCACGTGACTGTTAAGGCAGCCCTCATTTAAACATGTGTTCACCTTCATAGACCAAACTCATCCAGTTGCTGCTCACACTTCCTCTGATAGAAACCAATCCTGGGCACACTGTGTAGCAGCCCTTCATCTCTCTGTGGAACCTCATTCCCCAGCAAGCACAAGACACCATTTGGCAGTTTCCTCTTGTGATAGCACCAGGCTGTCTCCACCTCCACAGAACACGCACTATGATGAGTTCTAGTCAGTACTTTGCAAGTCTCAGGAGTCAAGGCATCCACAGTGATGCTGTGCTTCCAGAGTGATGATCTCACATTTCTGGGTGGGGCAGAGGGGCTTACAAAAAGAACACAACTTTAGTCTCTACAGGAGCATCCTGCTGTATTACAGTTTTTACTATATTTAATCAATGGGTATTCAGGCTTGTTTATAGCTTCCGTGAGCTGGGATAGTGAGAGTCTCTCCCTGAGGAGGCATCCATCCTTGGCTAAAGATTAGCTCCTGGATTGGCATAGATTCTCCCAGGAAATTGTGTGCCTACGACAAGCCTTCTGCAGCGAGGCCCAGCTCCTCTGTTCTCCTCTTTGTCCTAAATCACAGCACAGGCTTAAAAAGAGCCAAAAAGGGGGCTTAGACTACACAGCACACATGGACATGCACATGCTGTAGGTGGCATATAGAAACTGGGGTCCTGCTGGACTGCTTCAGCTGCACTCATGCCTCCTGAGAAGGGAGAGCTCTGCCCTGAGCCTCACCAGTGAGGAGGAACTCAGGCACCCAGCTCAGCAGCCTGCCCAGAACTCTGATAACTGCTCCAGTGTGTCATCTGTTCAAGAACAATGCTTGCCCCCTCCTCCTTCAGGTGCTTTGTTCACTGGTTTCCATGAAGTCAGCTGACATAGAGCAAACCCTCCATCTCAGAGGAGGCAAACCTGCTAAGTGTGTCCACCTAGAATTCCCAGGGTCTTTTTTCTCCATCCACAGTACCTTTCCTCTGAGGACCTAGGCTGCTATCTGATGTCAACACCAGCTTCCTACGTCAGGTTCTTCCATTCCAAGATGGGTTTAGTACTTTCCCTGGCACAGGCTAAAAGGGGTCTAAATGTAGCCATTCAGAGCTATATCACACTTCATTTGTTTCTGCATTCACTCATTCATCAAATGTATTGGGGTCCCTATTTGGAAGCAGAGTCATGGTGGTAGGAGTAAGACCATAGATTCAGAAATTTTTGAACTTGGCTTTTGCACTTACTTAAATTATATGCTAGAAGAAATGGGAGAAGCATGTATCAACCTGAGGCTGGGTGCCTGCTTCACTTCAGCTCAGTTCTGCACACAGTATTTCCTGGATTCCATATTTATACTGAGCCTTTTCTCCTTTCCAGAAATTGTTTTGGAATTCACAGGGGAGAGAGGCCCTTGTGTATATAAGTAAACAAACTTACGTGTTGCACTTGAAAAGTGACTCAAGGGTATATTTTTATAGCCAGAGAAATAACAGTAAACAGATAAAATATACATCTGAAAAGAGATTCAGATACACATTTAGAAAGAAAAGGAGATACTACATTCCAGAAGAAGGATGGTAGAGGTGGTAAAATACTACAGATATTTGTATTCATTGAGTTTCTAACTTTTGGAACACACGACCCAGAGTTCTTCTGAATTCTGGAGTGTTGGGGTCCCCATTACAGCATGGGAGGCACCCTGCGGGGGAGACACAGCTCTGGACTTGGGGTCAGGCTCCAGCTGACCGCTATAATGATGCTGAGCAGAGAGAGAGAACAAGACCCTACCATCAAGGGGCTCACAGCCCAGAAGGGCAAATGCTCAAAACAGAAGTGCAAGTATTCTACCAGGACATTCGACCCTTGCTGTGCATCAGAATCGCTGGAGACACTGTAAAAACAAAAACAAAAACAAAAACAAAAACAAAATGGTCATGCCTGAGAGGCACCCAGTCTCCTGAGTCTGAATCTTTAGCTTGGTTATCACCTCTACTGCCTAGATTTGCTGAAGCCTCCACATGACACAACTCCCTCTTTCGTGTGCCTGTACCTGCTTCCACCCTAGGTTTTTATCACACTCCTCCTTACCTAGGCATCCACCTGCACTCCTGGTCCCACAGGACTCTGACCCTGGCAAGTCACAGAAATATCTATCATATGATGGGAAGACTTTTTTTTCCCAGAAAATGGTTGGATATTCAAAATTAAAGTTGATATTTAAGTTTTTACATTAATGATTGGAATCATATGTGATACTTCCTTTTTAATTGGGATCCAGGCATCCCATTTATCACTCCAGAATTTAGAAGGAAATTTCCTGAGACAGACTCATAAGTCTAGGCAGTGACCGTGGCCTAAATCTTTTTCAGCAGCGGGACTGAAAGGTGAGCCCGGGAAGGGGGAGTTGTCAGGCTCCGACTTTCTTGGCTGGTGACTCACTTGCAGCTGCCTCTTGACAAGGGGGCCAGAGAGTAGATGGGACACTGTGAGTGTCACCCAGTTACCAATTTGCACATTTCAGAAAGACCTGGAAATAGGAAAACAACAGACTATGATAATCCCTAAAACCGTATCACATCTCCTCTTTCCATACAGTTTTGTTTTCAATTGCCAATGTCATCTGCTGTGTCACCAGGCAGTGACATATACTATTTGTCTTCAAAACCCCTCTAGTAGCAAATGTCCCATGCAGTCACCTTCTCAGTCAGCTGAGTCAGAATCACAGAATTCTGGAAACATAAACCTGACAGAGATCTTCCTAATAAGAGGAGAACTGTTAATATTTCTTGAGTCTCTGCTATGGCCAGCCACTTCATGTATTTTATTTCATTTAATCTTCACATTAACCCTGATGCATGGGTTCCAAGGTCACATATCTAGTGACCCAGATCCATCACTATAAGCCCCCGTTTCTCAAAGTAGAGACTGTATACAAGACAGCGTGCCTATGGTCAAAAGAATCTACATGAACACAGTACACCTTCTGAAATGCCAGTTATATTCAGTGGTAAATAATTTAAAAGGCTGTTTTCATTAAAGCAAACATGCTTTGATGATGGGAAGGGGATACAAACTTGCACAAAATGTAAAGGAAATTTTAGGAAACTTCTTACTTGTGGCAAGCTACTTCTGGTTTTGCCTCCTAGACCCCAAAAACTCTTACCATATACCCCAGCCAGGAAGAAGATTCCCGAAGATTTAAAAGCAGAGCCATAACCCCGCACAGAATTTAGGAAAAGCACCCCCAAGTAGAAGATGGGGAAATGGCTTGTTATTAAACAGCAAAGAGTAGTGACTCCATTTTGTGGGGAGATTCAATTTCAATGTCCATCACTAAAGGAAAATATATCAGATAAGGTCTTTAGTTGTCACGACCCTACCCACCTGACTGATGTTCTCAAGAGGCTTCCAGAGCCACCCAGCAGGGAGATAAGAATCTACACTGACTGAATGAGCCAGTGATGAGCCCCACCTTCCCCAAACTCCCCCAACAGGCACACATATACATCACTTCTTGTCTCTATTTCTCCCACACCCAGACTTTCCTGCCCCTAAATCCTAGGGATCTTTTTTCAAAAATACACAGAATCATCTCTGAGGTGGTTGCAATCAGCAGGACCTGATTTTAAGCTAGGTAGGCCAGCCTATGCTCTCTTGAGGCTTGAATTCTTCCAGAGAAGTTAATCCATGAATCTTGAAAAGGATGAAAGGATGGACTCCAGCCAGGCCCTCAGCTCAGTAGAGCTGGGCACAACTGTCTGGCATCCTGACATTAGTTGAAGTTAATAGGCTTAACCAAGAAAACCACTGAATAAGGCAAAAAAGAGCATTGCCTGGCTAGGCTGGAAAGGATACCTGACCCAAAGGAAAGAGTAGTGGCACCAGACCTACAAACCCATTGCAGCTAGTCTGCGGCTGACCCACGCTCAGCTCCCCAGACACATCTGCCTCCCACTCTACTGACCTGCTGGTCTTTGCCATTCCCTTTGACTGGGAGGCTCTCTTTCTCACTTGGTGCCTGACTAATTCCTATTTACCCTTTAGGCCTCAGCTTCAATGCTGCTTCTTCCAGGAAGATTTCCCTAATTCACTTCAGCCTAGCAACTTCTTGTTTACTCCCATAACACCCCATATTTCCTCCATCCTAGTGGTTATCAGACTGCATTATAATTGTCTATGTACCTAACCTGTGAATGCCACAAGGCATGAATCCTCAAAGACAACGCCCAACACATGGCTAAGTGCTCTTTGAATGCCTTCTAAATGAATGAATGTTAAAGATACACTACAAGTCCCCAAGAATGCCCATTGGTCACAGGCATACACTTTTCTGGCAACCCAGCCACCTTGAAAGCCCACAGCAGTAAGAGGGTGCTTTGAAAAGGGCTGAGAAAGGAGAGGAGCCCAAGAATTGAGTACCTCCCATGTGCACTGAGGACAGAAATAAAACAGAAAAGGCCTTTGCACTGTAAACACCTTTAATGCAGGAAACTATTAGGGATACAATAGTGAGGACACATTGCTTTGGTACAAAGCTGAAATGGAGACAAATGTGAAAACCAAACTGGGTAAGCAATGCCTTTGCTTACATACTAATCTTACTGCTCTAGAATGTCTCACTAGACAAATATTTCAGAAGGAAATATTCATGAGAACTCTGATATGTGTAAAATTCTATTTATTTGTAAAATAGTTGAGAGTCAACAAAACTCTTTCATAGATATCATGTTATTTCATTTTACTCATATATCAAATATTTGGGGGATGCTTCTTTATCCCACACTAATATCTACTATTCGGCTACTTGAGAGGGTTCAAAGATAACTACTTTTAAGGAGCTTGGAGTCACATGGAGGAGATAACTAATAACTAAGTTAAGGCTGATAGAGACAGGAGCTGGGTAAGTCAGGATTAGTTCTGTTGTAAGTGACTCAATCTGGCTTAACTAACAAAGGAAATATACTTCCTACATAATGAAAATCCCAGGGATATCTTCATCCAGGGGCTGGGATAATATATACCAGTCCCTTCTCTCAATCTCTTGGCTTTTCCTTATGCTGGGTTGGCATCACTCTCAGGCTTCATCATGGTAGGTACTCACAATTTCCAGCTCAAATCCTTCCAAGGCCTGATTTGACCTGACAACAGAGCTTCTCTTCTCCCACAGGTGTTAATGAAAATCATGGCCTGATTATCCTTGTCCTGAGTGATGATCATTACCTTCTCATGAGCCATGGAATGGAATTAACTAACTGATAACCCTAGGTCACACGGCCCTCCTCCAAGCAGGTGTGGGGTCAGGCCCAACCCATACCACATGGGCTGAAAGGGGACTAAATCTTGAGTAGTCAAGTGTCATTAACAACAGTCTGATCAAATGCTTGAGACTTAGTCCTCATAACAGCTTTGTGTTCGCACCCATTTTACAAATGAGAAAGACGAGGCTAGTAAGAGCAAGAACAGGATTGGGATCTGGTCTTTTGACTTAGTTCTGTGTCCCCTCCATTTGTGTTTGTTGGAATTGGGGATGTGACAATACTTCTTGGAGTGCGACATTACATAATGTTCACAAGCATCATAAAACATTTCACATCCATGGCTCTAATACCAGTGACATCTGCCTCCCATAACTGTGACAACTAAAACTGTTCACACACATTTTCAAAGGTCCCCTTAGTGGTCAGCACCTCCCTCACTTGAGAAAAACTGAATGTTACCCAAGTGAACCTTATTTTATTATCAAGAGTTTCATCCTTCTCAAAGTTCCTAAATGTAGCCTCTAACATTTGTCTTCAGCGATAGACTGAACTTTTTATTGAACCCCCCTTAAAAATTCTCTAGTCTAACCCTATAGGCCAGCCACTGTAGTCTAGAAGAGAAGGGATGAGTGAGGGTGGCAGGAAAAAGATGGGCAAAGAATACACTCCAGGAAGGTAAGTGGGAAGGATTGGGGGTGGTAGGTCTCAGTTTCCCATTAATGTTCCTCTGCTTCAGATACTAACACCATAGAATTAACACATTTTTATGGTCAGAATTCAAGCAGTTTCTTAGGAAAGATAGTATTATCCTCCCTTACTTGAGTAAGATAAGAAATTATGGGCTTGTGGGAAGTAGAGGGTTCAATTCTGGACGCAACTCATTAAAAAAGATATTGCAAAATTGATCTGCACTCTGATGGAGCAAACAGGATAGGTAGAAATTTGAAGCAAACTCTTCACACAGAGAACACCTCAAAGAATAGGCAAAGTTACACCTGGGAAAGCATTCAATGTGACAAGAAAATTGGCCTCCTGAGATACTGAAGACAATCGTCCAGGAATAGACTTGGAATTACTCTCTACAGCCCAATAGCCAGAACCAGGACTGATAGAGGAACATAAAACACACGAGCAATGAGAGACGTTTAACAGCAGAATGAGTCGTCTGGTAAGGTGGTAAGTTCTCCACTGCTGGAAGCATCCCACCACACCCTGAGATGATGAAGTAGGTTTGAAGCTTAGCCTCTTAAATGGACTCAAGCAACCCAAAATGGATAAAGTTTTAGTGCCCTCCATGCTGCTAACAGACTACACAGAGCATGTGGATTTTAAGTTATGCTCAGTTTCTATTAGAATAATAGTACCTCTGCTCCCCTATCCAAAAAGCCTATCAGGATATGAGTGTGAGACACATCATGATGGGATACTTTTTAGTCTGTTCTAATTCACAAAGAAAAGAAGGACATTTTTAGCAAACTTGCATTCTTTATTGATAATGTAATAATTTTATCAAGCAAGTAATTGCTTGTAACTATTGGCCTCAGCAATAGCACTAAACGATCTCTAAGAGTTGTCCAACCAAAAGTTGAGTGTAAACCTAAAACTCCATGGGCTAGAGTGCCTACAGGATGCTTGGCAACACCGACCCATAGGACTTTGGGCAGGTATGACAGGTAGTATTGGGCTTCTGACTATCTCGTGGGCAACACAAGGCCCAAGCAATTGTGACCTCTCTATGTCACTCCTTCATCTGAAGAAATACCAGTCAAGACAGCTTTCTTCGTAAAGGGTCATCTCTGTCTGTTAGCTGGGATCTGAGATAGAAAAGACACTTGGCACTACCAGCCTCTAGCAATGAAGCGATTTAAATCCGAAATGCTGTGAGATCTTGGGGTGCCCGCTCAGATCTTATAGAGCTGGAGAACTTACAGCTTACTTGGAAATGCCATTGCAAGGACCTTTCCCACTCTTTGCTCTTTGAAGCCACCGGAGCTGAGCTAGCTGGCCACTGCATACTTTCATGACATCAAGACCCAATGAGTAAAAACACTCTTCTATTTTGTACTATAGGATTTGGCATGAATTCTAGGTCACAGCTTTGATGAAATTACAAAAATGGATGCTTCTGGGAGACCCCAGGGGCATTAGAGATGGTTGGAGTCAATGTACAGAAACGTGGAAAAGTGGGATTTAGTCCTTGTCAGCTGGCACAGGGAGTGGCTATACCTTATTCTTTTTGTTTCCATGAAGAAAGTTACTGCCACCACTGCCCCTTCCTACACATCACCAAGGTCATTTTTTCTGCTATTCAGAATGAAGTGGCATCACTGTTACCTAGTTGCAAGGGCTCATGGCAGCAAACATGCCCCCAAAGAGATCTATAACCTTCTAGATGGTGCTATCCCATCCTTGTTACTATAGTTAGAGTAGGTGCTGCTCTTCCTTTCAAATCCCTGCTGCAGCACCACCATCATTAACACTTATTTGTGCCTATTCACCCTCAAGCAAATTAAAGCAGAGGTATTGCCTGGCTCTCATGGTGCTTACCAAAAGGCTGAGCAAAATGAATATTCACCCTCATGCATTAAAAAAAATTTATTAAACATTAATATGTGCTTATGCGATATCTCAAGTTGATTCTACTTGTCTTGTTTCCAGATGGATTACCTTTCTATTATGTTAGTTACCAAGTATTCCAAATAAATGTAGAGGCAGAAGCTCTATAAAAATTATAAAAATAAGGTGACGTATCTCAGGATCCTATACTCAACTCTTTCTCCCTTCTTTTCTCACTCTATACTTCTCCTTGGAGTGTAAAATGTCCTTTCACAATCATAATTATCCCCCAAAATCTACACCATCGGTCCATGTACTGGGGCTGAATTTTAGACCTGTATATTCAACTACTAACCAGTCACCTTCAGAAGTCTGGCAAGAAATCAGATTCATGATGTACCCAAACCAGAATTCATCATTTGACAACTGCTCACCTCTTTTTCTCACTTCCCCCTCACCTCCCCTACCAACAAATCAGTTTTCCTCCATGTATTTCCAGTCTTAGCTGGTGGCACCAGCATTGATCCATCAGAAACACCACTGTCCAGCTGGACTTCTTTTCCTTCACCTTCCACATTAAATCAGACAACAGCTCCTACTTTGGAACTTCCAAAAGAGTCCTCACAACTCTTTTTCCCTTTCATTCCCACAACCACCACTGAAGCCCCAGCAACCTTCACCCACACTATTTCTTTGATTAGTATCTTGGCCTCTAGTTAAAAAACCTTTGCGTGATCTTTCTAATACGCCAATCTGACCATGTCAGCCTCCACCTGCCCCCACCCCAAACACTCCAGCTTTCCTCGTCCCATGTGGAGTACATCCAGAAGGGATCTAACCCTTGCATTTTCTCCCATTCCCCCTGCATTTAATCTGCATTTTATATTCATCCATCTTTAATCATCTCCATATTTCATATTAGTTCTTATCACTATAACTTTGCTCTTGTTTCTTCTGCCTGATTCTTCTCCCACTTCATCCACCTGGTAAATTCTTGCTTGTGCTTTAAAACCCATGGTGTGCCATCTTTTCCTGGAATCCTTTCCTGACTCTTCTCTCCTTTTTGTCTCTGCATCATACACCTGCAGTCTCAATTTGTAGCCACCATTGTCACCAGAAATCCTCTAGTAAGCCACAAACTTCTTAAGAGCAGGGATTGTGCCTTAGTTCTCCTTGCCTGTTTGGTTCTAGGTACTGAGCCTGGCAAACACTAGAAGCAAACGGCTCTTTGTAAGTATAAGGGAGTTGTTCTCAACTAGACTCCAAAGAGGAGGGAAGGGAGAGAGAAAAATGTTTTTTTTTTTAACCATCAACCTTTAAAGATGAAAGTTTAGATTCTCCCATGAGGACTCACTATTCCTTTGTTTCTGGAATAGTTTAATGATCTTTTATGCAAAAGTGAGCTATGATCCTCACTTGAAATGGAGAACTTCCAGAGACAATGTGGATCTAACCTGTTCCACATGAAAATGTAAGTGGTAGTCTTCTGAAGAGGCATCCCCAAGATTATCATGCTACTGAGATACTACTGGTCATCGACTGAGAGTGAGGATGAATTGGGGTGTTTCCCTGAGTGTCAGTGGAGCAGGGATCTGGATTATATGGGCAGGAACTTGGCAAGAGCAGTCATTTTGTAGGGATGCAAACTGGCTTAGCAGCATGGGCACAGGCTGGTGGTAAGGGCTGAGATGACCAGGAAGGGATCCCTGTGGGAGAGCATGGCCAAAGGACATGAGAAAAGACACCTGTGGTGTCTAAGTGTTTTTTTCCCTGTGGTATCTATCCAGTGTCAAGGCATCCCTAACTCCCTGAATCATTCCCTCTATCACCCCCTAGTCTCTGGTAAAGCTTTGTGAAGTTTCACAGCCACATGTTAGCTGAACTCTGGAGGAGTTGATCCAGCAGCCAATGTCTACCGTCATAGAATAAACACAAAGACCTCCAAAATAGTCTAAAATGGTGGCAGAGTGTTTTACCCTCCAGGTAAAGAAAAATCACATTCCTTAAGAGGAGCCAGTGAGTCTCCTGCAAGCTGAAAGTGAAAGGGACAGGTACAATGTGGAGACAGGGAAGTTTTTTCAAATATCTGATTAGTTCAAACATGGATTGGAACGCCTCTCTTGAGACTGGCTACTTTTATGGTTTAGAATTATTGAGGCAGAGGTATGGTTTGAAAACAGGTTTGGGATGAGCTGCATTAGGCTCTTAGGGGTTCCGTGTCTCTCACTGGGCAAATTTGAATAGGCATGCTTGAGGCTTGGTGAAATTTTCATTTAATTTTTTGTTGGAATAAAACAGTACACAGATAGTTTATAACAGTCTAAGTTTTGACACAGAAAGTGGCCACAGTTCAAGGTCAGATGTTGGTCTAAGGTGACAAGCAACAACCAGGGTAAGTTGCGAACTGTTTCCATGTTTCTGAGAAATTCCCCTGGCACCCTGGAGAGGCTTACCTGGTAGAAATTAGGTGGATATTTGGCTAATATCCACCATTAGAGATTTCTGAACTTGAAGCAACGAGGGCTACCAGGGTTCCTGAGTATCACCCCCAAATAAAATTAACTTGAAACCCAGTTCCTCCCTACAATTAGTAACACTGACTCTTACCTTTGTATCAGTTGAACTCCGGGAAAACATCACATCAGAGTTAAAGGTGGGAAACTGGATCTATTCTGCATAAAGACAATCATGCTCTGAGCTACACGCCAACACCCATAGACGCCGGTTTTGTCTACCTAAGCAATGCAAGGCTTCCATGAGTTTTTTTTAAGAAATATTATCATTTTCTTTCCTTGAAAAATTACCAGAGGTATTGTTCATTTTTTTTCCAACACAATTCAAATCGTACATGGTAGGGAAGTTTTTAATTAGTCCGTTCCGAGAGGAACTGTGTGTACTCACTGCAGTAGAGGCCTAATAAATTACTTCATAATCTCAACTGGAGGCTTTGTGTTGGAAAATACTCATTAGTTTGCACCAGCAGCCAGCAGCTTCCTGTGAAAGGTCTTAGAAACATGCTGCAGTAGGTGTAGACCAAGTTGCCTGAGCAGAACTTCTGGGGCAGTGAAAACAAACAGGCCTCCTTGGTAAGGGAAGCCACGCGCTTCCAAACTTCAGCGTCTGGGGACAAAGGAACTTTTGGAAATTGCATACCAGCCCCTTCTGCCCTGTCCACATTTTCCTGCTCATAAAGCTCTTCTCCCACCCCACCCCCACAAAAGGCTTGCTTACTTGCCTCTCTGATCATCCCAGTATCATTTTTTTTAAGTGTGGAGAAATCAAATGCTTGGAAATACTTGTCCCAGCCTAGCAAGGCAATGCTTATATGGTTCTATTGATACACACACACACACACACACACACACACATAACACCAGTGGGTAAAATGTTATTAGCCAAGCTGATAATAATAGTTCCTCTCGGGGAGTGGGGGGCGGGCATATAGTTTGATATGTTAGTAAGTCACTTGGAAGAAAGGTTGAGACCCCAAGAGGCATGTTCTAATGATTAAAGATGTTCCCTAAATTGCTTTCTAAGGAGAGGGTCTTGCTGATCTCACGGTTCTAACATTGTTACACCCTGGTGGTTTGGTTAAGAACTTTGGTTGTTGTTGGGGTAGAATTGCTCTGCAAAATAGAGATGAGAATTTGAAACTGGGGGCGGAGGGTTCAGGCAGAGAGGTGTGAACCAAGAAAGCCAAGCTTTGTAAGCTAGAAAGGACAGAATGAAAAATGTACTTCTTAGCAGAGCAGGAGAGATGAGATGTCTTAGGGGGATTTTGAAGTTATTTGCTGTAGCATGTATGTATAAACTCCTCCCTCCATTTGCCCTAGAAAACAGTTTCCCAGAAGCAGACCCTGAGGCTAGGATTCCTGTGCAAGGGGCTTTTAAGGAGATGGTCTCCCAGGGGAGACCAAGCAGGGAACAGAGAAAATGAGACAGGGAAGAGGGAAAAGTTAAACTAAAATACGATCCATGAAAAATCCAGCTGCCTGACTCCACAGGGGAACTCTGAAGGGTAAGTGCATCTCCGTGTTGTCCTCGCGGGCTGTGAGGGAGCTGGGCTCTCACACTTCTGCACCTGTCAGCCACTGGTTAAGGGTGGGGCAGAGGAAGGGGATAAATTCTGGCTCTGTTATGGAGGACAGTGTTCACTGAGGAAGAGTTGCACACGCTGTTGCATGCAAGAAGCCGAAGGGGCAGGGAAGGCAGAGCACAAAATGGTAAAAGAGGATCTGAGGAGATCTGACACAGCATTGATAATGTCCACTACATAAATCTATAATAAAGTCTACATTTGCTCATCATTGATTGTATATGAATCCATTCTTCATGGTAATTAAAAAAAAACCCTGATATATGCTTTCAGGTCAAAGTCTTTAGGGGATAAAAGCAGACTGTCCTTGTAAGTGCAGAGAATGGGGAACACTTGACATCTAGGTTATAGGCTTTTGTAACCAATCTCACAATTGCATCCAAATATATTATGTTTACTCATGAAGCTATACTGCTGATGCTAGATTGAAGGAATTCCTGTTGTCAAAATGTAATTTATATATGGTAGGTACGTGTATTCACACCTCTAATCATTTCTGCTAGTAAAATGTCCATGGCTCCTGCTTGCCCACCGAACACAGACCAGCTCCAGTCCCTTGCTCCTGCTTTATCTCAGCCAAACTCCTGACATGAGCTGCCCCTCATCCACACTCCACACTATCCTTGCACACTGGCCACAACTAAACCTTACCATGCAATTGGCACAGAGCCAATATGGGTTATGGGTGCTGCTTAGTCCTAACAACAATTCCGTGCCTTATGTGTTATTTCCTTTATTTCACAAGTGAGAATCCTGTGCTTGACTAGGTAAAGTCCAAGTTCTCCAAATGGGTAAGGGCTAGGGCTGAATTTGGGCCCAGGACCTGGTGACTGAAGAGTCACTATTTTTAACTGCTGTGCTCCTTTCTCCACGGACACTGTCTCCCCTTCTAAAGCCCTTTCCCTACTTCAGAATGTCAAGACCAAGTTCCAGTGCTATATCCTCCACAAAGCCTTTTAAATTAGGCAGAATTCTTGGAGGTGAGGGATAGAAGTCCAATATACAAGAAAGGAAAATTATTGGTTTGAGCATTTGGGAAAAATACTAAGGTGGTCTACATGTTCAAACGGATTGCCATAGGAACCAGGGTTTAATAGGGACTCCATGCAGGTCAAATCTTCTTTCTAGCTCTACTAATAATCTACACCTCCCTTCCAGCCCAATAACTTCAGCAGTAGGAGATACCTCTCTCTCATCCATTTATCAACCCAGGAAGGGCCCTGATTGGCCCTATTTGGGTCATGTGCTTAACCTCTGCCTTAATCTCAAAGCCCGAGGAAAAGGAGTATTATGATCAGTTACATGAGGAAGGGGGTGGGAGAAAACCACTCTGACCAGTTCACAACAATCGCTGCTACAGTTCATCATACCATCTATAAAGATCCAGACAATTACTCTGTTCCACTTTCAATGGCATAAAACAACCAGTTATCACACTCACAGACTCTATGGGTCGGGCATTTGGATGGGATAGAGCGGGGATGGCTTGTCTCTGTTCCACAGCATCTCAGGCCTTAGATGAAAGACTTGAAGCCAAGGATTGGATTCATCTGAAGGCTCATTCACTCACATGTCTGGCAGTTGATGATGGCACTCAGCTTGGGGCTTGGTTCCTTTCCACGTGGCCTCTCCAGGTGGTCTCTTTGTGTGAGATGGTTCAGGCTTTCTCACAGAAAGGTGGCTGGTTTCCAAGGCTGAACCTCTGGTGGGAGAAAGCCAGGTGTGAACTGCATTGCCTTTTCTAACCTAGCTTCAACCTGCCGCTTTCAATTTGTTGGAGCCTCACAAGCTTGCCCAGATTCAAGGGCTTGGGAAACAGACTCTACCCCTTGATGAAGTGTGGCAAAATTCTGGAAGAGAATGTGGGACCTGAATTGTTGCTGTAGACATTTTTTTTGAAAATACAGACTGTCACACATTTTTCCCTGTGAATTCTCTGTCATATCTTCCCTAAATTATTATAATCTCCATGAGATATTCATCTTTGTATTTCTATACAGTGCCTTGAGCAAGACCCTATGACACAACAGGTCTTAAAAATATGTTGGTTGGCTAAATATATATAACATAACGGCATCACAGTTTTTCCACTAACTAACTGTGTGACTGTGAGAAAAAATACTCCAACATCTCTGAGACTCGGCTCACAAGCTGAGAAAGTTTCATGGAGTTGTAGTTCCTAAACATTCAGGTTTAGCAACAAATTACCAATAATTTTATTCAAATTATATCTAATGTAGAATCCCAGTATGTAAAACAGATTTGGAGAACAGATTTTTTGGGAAAAAACAGATGTGGAGAAGAGGGAACCCTGGTGCACTATTGGTGTTAATATAAATCAATACAAGCACCATACGAAACAGAATGGAGATTCCTCATAAACTCAAAAGTAGGGGCACCTGGATGGCTCAGTTGGTTAAGCATCTAACTCTTGATTTTGGCTCAGGGCATGATTCCCCAGGGTCAGAGGATCAAGCCTGTGTCAGGCTCCATGCTGAATATGGAGGCTGCTTAAGATTCTCTCTTTTTATCCCTCCCTCTTTCTCTCTCTCTCTCATAAAAAAAAAAAAACCACCTCAGAAGTAGAACTACCATATGATCCAACAATACTGGTGGGTATATACCCACTGGTGGATATATATATACTGGTGGGTATATATCCAATGGAAATGAAGACAAGCTCTTGAAGAGATAGCTGCATTCCCATGTTCTTTGCAGCACTATTCAGAATACCCAAGACATGGAAATAACCTAAGTGTATACCAACAGATGAATGGGTAAATAAGATGTTGTATGCATATACAGTGAACTATTATGCAACCATGAGAAAGAAGGAAATCCTGCCTTTTTTGACAACATTAATGAACCTTGAAAGCATCATGCTAAGTAAAGTAAGTCAGACAGAGAAAGATAAATACTGTATGGTATCATTTATACGTAGAATATGAAAAACCAAACTAATAGAAACTGAGACTAGAGTGGTGGTTACCAGGGACTGAGGAGGAGAGAAGAGTCAGTGGGGGAACAGGGAAGATGTTGGTCAAATTTCCAGTTACAAGATAAGTTCTGAGGATCCAATGCATAACATAGTGATTATAGTTAATAAAAGTGTACTATACACTTGAAAATGGTTAAGAGAATAGATCTTAAATGTTCTCACCACACACCAAAAAAGGTAGTTATGTGATGTGATAGAGGTGTTGGCTAAACCTATGGTGGTAATCATTTACAATATGTGAGTAAATCAACAGATGGTACACCTTTAATTTACACAATATTATTTGCCAATTATATTTCAATAAAGCTTGTGGGGGAGGAAAAAAATAGAAATGCTCTTTTTGAAGCAGGTATAAGAGGACTGGAGAACTGCCCACTTTTCTCCCCTCCCGCTGGCTGTCATGGATGACCCTGAGACAGTATTATGGAGTTAGTGGCCATCTGCTATTTAGAATCTTCTAGAATCTCTTCTGATATTTTTAATCTTCTAAAATCTCTTCTAGAATCTGTCTTTTTCTGAGGAACCTCAGCCTCCTGCCCCTCACCACCACTCTCCAAGTCCATTTGTTTCACACAGAACTGACCTCAGGCCCCAGATCTAAAGATGGTAATGTGACCAAGACCTGCCTGAAAGGAGTCACCAAGGTTGATGTGAAAATGAGCACATGACCCATTCAGGGTCAATGAGACTGAATTCTAAGACTTTTTACTGGAAATGTCAGGAAGGATGATCCTCTTTGTTCTGGGGTTGCTCAGCTGATAGAATAAAAGTCTAAAGCCCTTGCTCGCCATCTTTGCTGCTTTATGGGAGAGCGTCTGAGAATGAAGGAGGCTCTATAACAGAGGGAAGATGAAACTAAGAGACAAGAGTGAGAAAAGCAGGGACGTGGTGAGTTCATAACATTATTTGAGCATCTGAATCCAGGCATGTCTGTTGCTAATATTAAACCTGGATTTTCCCAGACAATTTGAATTGTGTTTGTGCCACTTCTGAATGAAAGAATTATAGCAAATACACAGAACTGAAGGTTCTATGGAATACAGTTTGAAAAGCACTGCTGTAGGTTATCTCTAAGGCCCCTTGCCTTGCATGAACCTCTGAAGATATAGATCTTTCAGCTTCTCACCTGTTGTCACTATAGCACTAGAGCATGGGAAATGCATTGGTTTCTCAAAAATTATAGAATATCTGATGGCCACGAGGACACCAGGAAAACGCTTGTGGATGCACACAAGGTTCACTTATGATCCCATCTGACATTTGCTCTAAGGCAACCCAGACTTTCTGTTTCTAGGATTGAACTTAGTAGATATGGAAGCTTTTAATCATACATAAATTCTATATTAAAAAGGCATATATCTTCTGTAGGAAGAACTACATCAATGGACCTTCAAAATTCTGTTAATTGTAAAATCAGGAGAACAGAACACATACTTAAAATGTTCGTTTTAGCAGAAGAAAAGGAGAAGACTCACCAACCAACTCTGATTGGCTAAGTGTCCCCGTTTCTCCCATTCCCTTAGCAACGACCAGTTCATTCATCCATGGAGGGGTGGTAGTCTCTCGCACACACTCTTAGACATGCTTTAGGAGTTAAAAGCAAACTCGAGTGCTTTTTAGTACTTCTATTAAGGCTCCTGGAATATCTTTTTGAATTTTTCACACCCTACAGGGGCCATTTATAGTTCTATATGAAAAACATGGAACCACATCAAAACCACAGATGAATCTAGCTACCCAGTCAGTGTTGATCACTGTAGAATCTGATGTCTTTGGCAAATGATATTATTCCAGCCTATCAGGGCTCAAAGGAGTCTTGGCGCTGGGTCACCCAGCTAGTCAAGTCGGATGCTTTGCCTCTGGACAATACTGTCTCTACTCATTTTCCTGTACTTATTTCAAAGAGATTTCATACTAATTTCTAAAAGGTATTTAAATAGGAGCCCCCACTCTTTTTCTGTGCTTTTCCTAAGTTACCTCTGTACCTGCAAATGGTATCTCAGAAAACTCTGTGTTTTAAATGGAGTCCCTATCACTTGCAGGAATTTTTCTCTCTTTTTTCTCTGCTGCTTCATCCTGCCTGGAGTCAGACTCAGTTATGTCACAGTCACTTTCAGGAATGCAGACAGTGCTATCAGAGGCTCAGGATCAGAAATTTCCCATAAAAAATATCATTTTCAGGGCAACTGCTGTTAGAATTATACACCTCGAAGTGAACGTGAGGAGGAGGTGATGAGGCAAGAGAGGTCCAGAGTCTCAGCTTCAGGGGCCTGGTATAGAGACCCTCTCACTCTCAAAAAAGAACAAGGCAGGGCCCAACACACAGTAGGTACTCAATAAGTGCCCAAAGCATGAGTGAATCAGTGACTAGAAGGATGGCATAAAACATGCAATTTCACCCACGTCAGTGACTTCATACAGGAGTCCAATAGTGGAAGAGGGAGACATGATATTTGATCACTTGTTGTCCCTGTAGGGATAAATGTGAGGATACGGGAACAATTTCCTAAAGATTATTATCCCAGATCCTCACCTTACTGATGCTTAGAATCAAAAAACATCAACCTTGGAAAGGCCCTTATATGCAAAAAATTTCTTTTAAATATCTAAAATTGGCCCTCAATCTCCAAGCTGAGTTTTTATGAGCATCTTGTGGAATATTAAGAGATGCTCTTTGGAGAAATAAATACAAGTTTTGAAACAAGTTTTGGAAGCAACATGAAAAATAGAAGAAAATAGGCATCTTTACAGCTGGATTCTCAGTCTTTCTTTTTTCACAAATGTCGTAACCTGGACTCAGGTTCACTGAGCCCCGCATCGAGGCGCCAATTATCTTATCCTGGAGGCCTGTCCGGTGCTCTTCCCCAGCGTTCCCCGGTACCTGTTTACCTGTTTCGTCCGCCCTGACCGGCAGGGCAGAGAATCGTCGCTGGTTCTTTTCCTGAGGGAGGGAGAGAAAAACAGGGCAGGAGGGAGAGACGCAGAGAGTGAAGTCAGCACTCACGGTTTCCGATCAGGCGAAAGAGAGAGCGATTTATTCAGAAAACTGTCTCTTATGAAGGTTTCAAGGCGGGAAAATAAAGCAGCTGACCAAGGTCAGTCACCAGGTAAACAGAGTCAAATGAATATCAAAACAAACGCCCAGATTTGCCTCAGCAATGCTGGGAAGGGGGGAGTTAGCACTGAATAATCCAAAATACGGTTTTGATCTTTTGTGCAACTTGGCCACTCCAGTCTGGCCCAGCATGACAGATGCCAAAGTTCCTTTGACCAGGAAATGGCAGTCTCCAGCCTCTAGATGCAAATCTTGTTTGCTGGTTATCCTTGCCTGAGGCAGACAGAAAACTTGGCGGCCCCGACACACAAACAATATTTATCATTAATAAAGTAGCGGTCTGCATCTTCCCTCCCCTCTAGCACATCTTGTCTCTCTCTTCGACTTTAATCTCCAAAGGGCAATATAGTGGATAATGTTTATCAAACTTTTAAAAATATTTTTTAAACATTTTAATTTATTTTTGAGACACAGAGAGAGAGAGACAGATAATGAGCAGGGAAGGGGCAGAGAGAGACAGGGACACACAGAATCGGAAGTAGGCTCCAGGCTCTGAGCTGCCAGCACAGAGCCGGAAGTGGGGCTCGAACCCATGAACTGTGAGATCATGACCTGAGCCAAAGTTGGATGCTCAGTTGACTGAGCCACCCAGGTGCCCCTATCAAACATTTTAAACACAGAATCCCTTTTTAAAAAATTTATCCTGTTGCTATTACAAAAGTCTTTGATACATGGTTTTGGAAAGGCTATCCTACAACAAAATCCTGATTATATTTCTTTTTATTTCACCTATGGATATATTCAACACAAAGATTTCTCTTTCTCTTCTTTTTCAAGCTCTTTCCTTCCTAATAACATAGTCCTAAGACTATATTAAAATATCTTGGCTCTCCCTGAGTTATTTAATGAAATATGAATATATACAATGGAATACTGCTTGGCAATGAGAAAGAATAAACTCATGCCATTTGCAGCAACGTGGATTGAACTGGAAGGTATTATGATGAGTGAAACAAGTCAGTCAGAGAAGAATGGATATCATGTTTTCAGTCATATGTGGATCTTGAGAAACTTAATGGAAGACCATGGGGGAAGGAGAGGGGGAAAAGACAGTTACAAACAGAGAGGAAAGAAGGCAAACTATCAGAGACTCTTAAATACAGAGAACAAACTGAGGGTGGATGGGGGTTGGGGGTGAGGGGAAAATGGGTGATGGGCATGGAGAAGGGCACTTGTTGGGATGAGCACTGGATGTTGTATGTAAGCCAATTTGACAATAAATTATATTCATAAAGAAAAGAAATATGAATAAAAATACCAACAGCTTTTTTTTAACTAGTAAAGATGATTCTAACATTCATATGGAATAACAAACACAGCGATGAGATAAAGAAGAAATAGGGGTTGTCACCATCACATGTCAAAACATATTATAAAGATAAAATAATTAAAACTAGGTTGATACTGCACATGACCACATCAACAGATAATTGTGGAACAGAGTAAAAAGCCCAGAAATGGACCAAATATGTACAGGCACCTGACATCAGTGGGGAAAATGTGAATCACATGATATACAGAGCTGGGACATTGAGTAGCCATTAAGACAAAAATAAAGTCAGATCCATACTTAACATTTTATGCCAAAATAAATTCCAAATGTTCTTAATGGGCAAAAAATTTAAATGTAACAAATGAATCATAAAAGCACTGAAAGGAATTATGAAGGAATTGTCTTATAATCTTAGAGAAAGACCTGACTATAATCAAAACCCAAAAGCCATAAAAGAAATGAATGAAAAATTTGACTACAAAAAAAATTCAAAAGTTCTACATAGCAAAACCCAACAAACTGGGAAAAAAGTTTGACAGAGGAAGGGTCAATTCCCTAGTATAGATTAGCTCCTACTGATCAATAAAAAAAAAAAAAGACTAAATCTGCAATAGAAAAAAATGAACAAAGGATATGATCACTCCACAGGGAAGGAAATACACATCTCTTAAAACATCAGAAAACACAATCAACCTCCTCCATAGTAAGAGATTCAATATAAACTATAGTGAGATATCATTTATCATAGCATATATAGTAAACTACTCTATGTAGACAAAAAGGTTAGAGGGGAGAATGCAGTAGGTGCTGGCATATACATAATATACATCTGCAGGGGCGCCTGGGTGCTGAGTGGGTTACTCTTGATTTTGGCTCAAGTCATAATTTCACAGTCCTAGGATCGAGCCCCATATCGAGCCCATGTTAAGCACTCTCTCTCTCTACCCTTCTCCCCTGCTAGCACTCTCTATCTCTCTCACAATAAATAAGTAAACACCAAAAAAATCTTCAAAAAAAAAAAAACTACATCTGCAGATTTGCCTAAGAAAATCTTAACACCACTGCTTGTGGGGAAACCTGTAGGGGAGAGACAAGGAAAGAAGAAAGACTTCACAGTCTTTTAGTCTTTTTTTTTTTTTTGTACCTTTAGAATTTTGAATCATGAATGACTTTGAAATGTGTATAAAGTTGGATCTAAAGAAAATCTATTTTTATTCTCTTTTTGCTACTCCAGTTGGCTCAGCTATGGCTGGCCGCGGCCGCTGCCCTCCTCTGGCTCCCTGCTCCTTTAAGAACTGGAAGGGGCGGCTCACAGCCTTCATGAAACCCAGGGCTGGCTGCATAGCTCACGAAATGAAAGTTGTCCTCAGAACATTTCCACCGTGATTTCAAAACACATTTTAATGTGATGCTTCTGACAGAGCAGCCGTGGCTTCATTTAGCAGAATATTTGAGCATTTTAGTCTAAACACAGCAGTTGGATTCCTAGAGAAAGGGTAGTGAAGGAATGCAAGTATGAAAAATGTGCAAAGACTGGTTTTCTAGGTGGCTCATATTTAATTTCGGAGCTGTAAGTTTTATTTTTTACATAATTCGTGTGATTAGATTTTTATAACGAAAGTCATATTTATCTCCACTCAAAGAGATATATTTTTTGTTTTTTGTCTCTTAACTTTTACTTGATAAAATCTGATTCTTTTCCTCACAGCCCTGGGTGAAGAGTTGTAGGACGTTACAGTGAAGGGACTGGAAAGATCTTGTAATGGTATTGTTTGGTATAAATAATCTGCTTGCTAGGTATTGAGGGAATATCAGCTGACCTCCTTCCTTCTGTAGGTAGGGACTCAATACAGCAGTCCATTTCAGACTCGGAAAAGACGAGTGGGATCATGATAGTTTCTATATCATGATTATTAAGCTCCGCAGGAGGGTGGTAAGGAGAACTGATGGGAGACTCAGAATAGCAGAGGCCAAACTGGCTTAGAGAGTCTTAGGAAATAACATGAGAGCCTGCCAGCATCCTGGGAGCAAGTCGTTCAAACTCAGTTCAAACAAATAAAGTTACAGAGATTTATACGGGTTAAGCCTCCCTCCACATTACACAATCATGTTGTAGTTCAACCTTCTCCCATTTTAAAAAGCAAAACACATCCTTTAACAACTATTCTCAGCTCCCAGTCCAAATCCCCCTTGCATAACCATAATAATCCCCAATCTTTTAAGCAACAAGGAACCAAGAGAGAAAGATGAATTAAAACAGCAAGCACAAGCTTTGTTGCCAGTGTGAAGGAAATACATCCAATCATTGTTTTTGTGGGCATCTCACATCTTGTGCTATTGAGTACCCGCCTTCGACATTGGAAGAGTCCTCAGGTGGATCCAGATGTCCTCACTTTTTGAAACATATCAAATGAATCCATATCAACTACGGAATTTCCTCTTTTATCTAATGTTCACATTTCATTTGCAAATTACAGCTGTTTGAGAAAAAAACATGCAAATAAAACCAGTTTGGAGTCCAGTGATCTAGACTGCATATGCACTATAATGGGAAGACAGATAATGACAGGATGGCCTCGCCCACAGCCAGGGTCCTGTGGGATTTAGAGAGCTCCAAGTCCTGAGGACAGAAGAATACAGCCTGCTGAGGGTTTGAGATAGTTGTGGACCCCAGATCCCCTACTCACCCCCACTGTCCTCTATTGAGTCTCCCCTCGAGTATTTGAAGTATTCCCAACAAGAAGAACTACTGTTAGTACTGATGAGAATTCTACTCTCTTTTTCTCTTGTTCCCAGGTAAAAGATCTTCCCCCAAACACATTTTGAAGCAAATACCACCAGTTCTCTCCCTCCTTACTCTAGATGCTCCATGTGGGAGAGTCACTTATCTGATTGATGAGATGAGGACATCCTGACTTAGACTGGTTCACACTCCCCAGAGAATGGGGCCCTCAGGTAGAATGACAACAGTGCTGGCCTTGCTTCCTTGTTTTCTCTGTTTCAGACTTGCTCTGAGCCCCTGCACAGTGGATACCTGTGCTTCTGATCTGCATCCAGGAAGCAACCAAGTCATCTCTGTTCTCTGGCTCCAGCTTTCCAGCTTGCCTCTCTCACTCCGCTTTTCTCTTTTTCTGGGATGCTCTCTTGCATTTGACAAGATGTGAAGTATCTTGGCAAGGTGTGTGGGCCTGGAGTTCACTGTGTAGACTAATCCCTCCCCTCAAATGAGTCCTCAGGTCTAAGCTGAGGTAGAAGGGAAGAAGTAGGAAGCCTCACTCTACCACAGCCCAGGCTGTGTTCTCCACTGTGATGGATTAGAAGTTCTTTGTTTTGGACAATACATTTGCTATTATAATTTAAATTAAGACACTACAAAAGTGTCCGTTTCTAGAATTGTTAGAGTGCATAATGAAAAGAAGTTAGGCCCCCGGAAATCTCCAGCACTCACCATAGAGTTTGAACACTTGTGGGATCCTTTTATCATAAATGGATCATGGTACTCTCCTGCCCACCTAGCAAGGGTATATGGGTATATTAACTGCCCCAGAGTTGTTGCAAAGAGAAGAATTATGGCCATTGTATAATAGCTCAGTGCTTTCAGCAGGAGGCTTATGTGAGTACCAATGGCATAACCTGGGAAGAAGGTAGGCACTGCAGTCAGCCATACTTCCATTTGAATTTTAACTCTTCTACTTACTCTATAACTCTAGACAAGTTATTTTAGTTCTCTGATCCCTGATCCTCTGATCCTCATCAACAAATGAGAATGGTAATTCTTTTCTTGTGGGTTTTCCGTGAATTAAATTAATTCATATACATTATCATATCATATGAATTAAATCATATACATTAAGTGCTTAGCATATAACCAGTGTCTCCCAAATTGAGCCTATTATTTTTATGTAGCTGTAACCAGTAACACATGGGGTTCTCCTTGGGTCCACTTAGCTATACTAACTCCAATAGTAATATCTGCAATCTCAAATACAGAGCTGCAAACCTGAAAGGCCCAGCCTCAGCTTGCTAAGCATGTGGCGCTATAACCCATCCCCCGTAAAGAAGAGGGTTTCTCCTGGCAGCAGGGGGTGGGAGAACATGGCATGTAAGCGTGAAATCTGTGGGTCTTCGGGTGGTGGTGAACTCCTGAGAGAGGAGGGGTTGCTGAGCCAGGGACAGCCTTTGGCATCAGCATCAAGGAAGAAAAACAGCTGAGGGGGAGGCACTGGCACCTATACGGTGTGGGAGGGCGGGTCCACCATTGCTAAGGCACCAGCAGGAATTTCTGAAGCAGTTGTGGCGTGGCCTATTTGCCAACTAAGGCTATGCTTCTGAGGCAGCTCAGCATGGCCTCGGCTTGCACCCTTTTGCAGATGGCAACAGCTATGGCAGTGAGACCCAGACTACTTCAGGAGCAGGGATGGGTACCACTGGTAGGAGTTCTGTCTGTGTGGACCACAGGGAGGACAGCTCAGGGATGTGGGTCCGGTAGTGATGATTAGCACCCTCATAGTTTGTTTCATGAGTGTATTCATTTTTTTTTTAGGGCTGCTGTAACAAAGTACCACAAACAGAGTAGCTTAAAAAATAACAAAAATGTATTTCCTCACAGTTCTGAAGACTGAAAGTCTGAGTTTAAGGTATCAGCAGGCTTGTTTCCTCCTGAGAACCAGGATAGAAAAATCTGTTCCCTCTCCTGGCTTCTGGTGGTTTGGGGTCAATCTTTGGTGTTTTTTGCCTTGTAGTTGTATTACCATGATCTCTGCCTTCATCATCACATGACATTCTCCCTGTGTGCATGTCTATTTCTGTGTACAAATGTCCCCTTGTTATATAGACTCCAGTCATTTTGGATTACAGCTCACCCAAATGACCTTATTTTAACTTGATTACATCTATAAAGATCTTATTTGCAAGTAAGGTCATATTCTGAATTTGAACATATCTTTTTGAGGGTCACAGCTCAACCCATAACAATAAGATAGCCTCAGAGATGTCAGTGGGGGTCATTCTTGAAAGTCTGTGGAGTTATCTCTTAGGCTAGAGCATTATATTCTTTGGGGTTCCATTCCCATCTTATTAGGGAGATAGTGTACCCAGGCATTTAGACAGGCATGTACCTGTGCACTGTAGGATCAGCATCTCTGGCCTCTATTATCTGATATTAGTAGAGGCCCCCTCCTCAGCTGTGACAACCCAAAATGTCTCTAGACATTTCCTCCAGTTAAGAACCACTGCTTTGGGAGAGAGCTGGACGTCCGGCTTGTGAGCGGGCACCTTCGCTTCGCGTACAACCAAAGAGCGATTTAAAAATGGGTGATGTTGAGAAGGGCAAGAAGATTTTTGTTCAGAAGTGTGCCCAGTGCCATACCGTGGAAAAGGGAGGCAAGCACAAGACTGGGCCAAATCTCCATGGTTTATTTGGGCAAAAGACGGGTCAGGCCCCTGGATTTACTTACACGGATGCCAACAAGAACAAAGGCATCACCCGGGGAGAGGAGGCACTGATGGAGTATTTGGAGAATCCCAAGAAGTACATCCCTGGAACAAAAATGACCTTCGCTGGCATGAAGAAGGCAGGGGAAAGAGCAGACTGGATAGCTTATCTCCAAAAAGCTGCTATGGAGTAATAGTTGGCTTTTGCCTTATTTATTACAAAACGAAAATGTCTCATGACTTTTTTATGTGTTTCATATTTAAATTGATCTCATACACCAGAATTCAGATCATGAATGGCTGATTGAATATTTCTTTTGGACGGTTCCGAGTTAAATAAGATTGGGCTTATGGTTAAATGAATATGATTAGATTTTTGAATTTTGATAGTAATTCTGTTTCAGCAAGTGCTGTCACTGTTTTCCCCTTCAAAAAATATGATTGGAATTAATTAGATGGTCAGCTTTTCACAAAGATGATAAATGCCATCTCTAAACTTATAGGAGATTGGTTTTATATTTAGATTTATATAACTGGTTACATTAATATATTTAAATACTAAGGAAATCCCTTCACTGTATCAGAACAGCAAGACTCAGCTGTGTTTCAGGTTGTGTTTGTTACTCTGTTAAAGGCAAGGGCTGAAGATAAGCTGGCAATGTCCACTTTATCTTTTTTTAGTCTTAAATTTGCCAATTTAATTAAAATTCCTTGCATTTAAAAAAAAAAAGAACCACTGCTTTGGATAATGAGAGAGTTGAGCTATTCCAACCATCAAAACTTAAGAACTGTCTGAAACAGATAAAAAGAGTAACACTGAATGAAGCTATCTTCAGATGGTCACCAACTCTAATTCTAAAAAGGTTTTTTGGAAAGATAAAGTCCTATGCAAGGGATTAATCTGATTATCAATTATGTCTACAATTATAGTGGCCTTAGACAAAATAGACTCTGCTCTAGGAATAAGACAGGAAAATTTGTGGAGACCTCCTATCTTTAGACTATAATTGGTTGAGAAAACACATGTCTAAACCATATAGGTAAGAGTATAGAGAAGTGGAGGGTTTGTGGCCTCTTGTTAATGGTTCCATTATCATAGGCCTGCCCAGGTTTCCTCCGAGTAAGTCCTGGAAGCTTGGAGGGATAGTTACTAACAAAACAACCTAGCATTTACTGAGAACCCTACTGGCACAAGGCATTTTACATATAGTTATTTTACTTCCATTACCTTTTTTTTTTTTAAGATTTTAAGTAATCTCTACACCCAGTGTGGGCTCTAACTTAACAACCTTGAGATCAAGAGTTCCAAGGTCCACCTAATAAGCCAGCCAGGGACCCCCATTATCTTATTTGATCCTCACAAAAATCTTAGGAAGGATTATTATTATTCTCATTTCACAGATAAGAAAACTGAGACTCGGAGAGATTAATAACAAGTTCACACAGCTAGTAAGCAGCAGATCTTAGGTGTGAATCCAGATGTGTTAACTCCAAATCTCATGCTTTTTCTGCTACATGAAACCTTCAGGAAAAGTGGACCTCCTGGGACCATTTGTTTCACGCGAGTCTTAGTTGAGCCTTACCCAGCTACAGGATTCCTCCCAGCGGGCAGAGAGCCCATTCCCCCAGGCACACCCGAGGTCAGGAAATCATACATTTCCAACTTAGATAAGCTTCAGCAAGGTCCTAATATCTCTAGCTGGAAAGGGGGATCAGAACAAGTCTTCTTAGAACCGATTCCTTAAGGGATCTGGGCCAACAGGACTGATAGAAACATTCTTAAGGGAAGATGCAAGGCCTCCTGTTCTCCAGCTCCTTTTACTGGGTTCTAGGAATTTTTCAGCCTCATTAACCAATCATCATTCACCTGGACAGTGAATCCCCTAGCAGATAAGTCACATTCCATCTGTGTTTTTAATGAGACCAGTGGGTCTCGCCTTATAGAGTACATCAGAATCACCTGGAGAGCTTTGCAAAACACAAATTACTGAGCCCCACACCCATAAATTTAGTAGCTCTGGGATAGGACCTAATAATTTGCATTTCTAGCAAGTTCTTGGTGATGTTGATGCTACCGATCCAAGGACCATACTTAATTACCTTATTAACTCATGGATAGAGAAGGCTACTTCATGGTACTTAAAGACAAAGTTTCTCTACCATTTCCCCACACCAAGGCACATATTCAGAAAGTTTACTTTATAAATCCAAGTTACATCTTCACAGCCCAACAGAACTCAAGAATTTAACAGAACAGGATGTGGAGAGCATAGGACAGGGAATCCACCCTACAGGAATGACCTCCTCCTTATAGTGGGGTTCTTCTCTTTCCTTTGGGGGATCTGGAAATCCAAGACATTCTTGTCCAGCCGTGTAGCAGCATTTCCAACTTGCAGGGCTGAAAGTCCATGCATCATGATTGCCCCTCCAACTCCCTGCCAGTACCCCCCGCCCCCCCCTCCCCCGCCCAGAACAACTCTCCTTTATCAACTTTCTCCTCAGGGTGCTGTTCTAGCTCACTGCGCATCTTGCAAACACACAGGGACCCATGAAGGAACATGTGGATCAAGAAGCAAAGTTATAACTACTGAGGATAATCTATAGGCAGAGGACTAGTAACCCTTGCTGGAAAAAAAAGCATTCAGAGAGGCCAGCCAAGCAAGTATCAATACATGGGTCAGACTCTGGAGTCAAGGATGGTATTGAAATATGGCATTTAAATGTCTCTGTGTTGAGTCCTTTGGAAATCATAGAATTAATCCTCTGCCATCTCTCTCCCTGATAAGTAGGGACAAGATGCCAAGCTGACACCAAAAGTGTCCAAATAGAGATTCAAGTCTCCAGGACTGGATAAAAGGCCCAATCTTTTATTTCAGTTGGATATCAAAGGAACACCCACAATGACACATCATAGCCTGCTTGGCTTGTTAAAGGTATTTTCATCATGTCATCAGAGATTCTGAGTTTTCTCCGATGGCAAGTGGCCCCCAGACAAATTTAAGTAAAAAAAAATCTCTGTTATCTAGATATCCACAACCAGTCTACTCATAAGCCAGGGAATTCTTCCTTCAAGTGATATCTTGAGGTATGAAGAACCAGGTGAAGATGCCAGATGCTACAGTAGAAAACGTTGATAAGTTGGAGCCGAGAGCAAATCCACAGACTAAACCAGACACGCATGTGTCAAGGGCATAGGTTAATATTACCATTATTAAAAGCAGTGTAGAAAACAGGGGAGCTGATTTGATCATACTCTGCCCCAAGCTGGTATTGAGAACAGAGGCAAGGCAAGAATAGTGTGAGCTTTGGGGCACCTGGGTGGCTCAGTTGGTTAAGCATCTTACTTTGGCTCAGGTCATGACCTCACGGTTCATGAGTTGAGCCCTGCATCAGGCTCTGTGCTGACAGCTCGGAGCCTGGAGCCTGCTTCAGATTCCGTGTGTGTGTCTCTCTCTGCCCTGCCCCTGCTTGCACTGTCTCTCTCTCTCTCTCTCTCTCTCTCTCTCTCTCTCTCTCTCTTTCTCTCTCTCTCTCTCAAAAATAAATAAACATTTAAAATAAATTTTTAAGAGTAGTGTCAGTTTTAATACTGGTCAAGCTGTATTTAAGAGTAAAGCTGTTTAAAGAAGATGCCTCCCACTACATACTTGCAGGTCTGTTTGCAGGGCTCTGATATGAGACAGGTGGGTGTGCAGAATAGGTCTTCCCCAACCTACAGTGTGGAGTGTCACAGAGCATCCAACACCCACAGATTACAGGAAAGAATCAAAAAGAGAAAACCTCTCTAGGCTGCTTCTAGAATAGTGATATGCAACCAGACTGCAGGTTAGAATTAAGAGAGCCTTTTTTTCTTTAAATTTTTTTTAATGTTTATTTTTGAGAGGCAGAAGGACAGAGTGTGAGCAGGGGAGGGGCAGAGAGAGAGGGAGCCAGAATCCGAAGCAGGCTCCAGACTCTGAACTGTCAGCACAGAGCCCGACATGGGGCTCAACTCACGAACTGCAAGATCATGACAGAAGCCAAAGTCAGCGCTTAACCAACGGAGCCACCCAGGCACCCCGAATCATGGGAGCTTTTAAAACCTGTGATGCGTGGGCAACACCGATCACCTTGGAATCTTGAGGTTGGACCAGGCACTAGTACGTCCTTAAAAGCTCTCAGGTAATCCCAGTGTGCAGGTGAGGCTGAGAAACAGTGCTCTGGGGCTAGGCCTTAACCCAGGTGTGTTTACAAAAAGGAAAGTTGGAGCAGAAAAAGAGAATGTGCATGGTCCTGTGTAGGCAGTCCTCAGAGATGGGGTCAAGATCAGCAGAAACTTTTCCTCCATTAGTCTCTTCGATCCCGTAAGTCGTTCTTGCCAGAAGAGGAAAGTGAAGGGGAAGAGACAGACAGGGTCCTCCTCCCCATGATTTCTGGCACCAAAATGCCTATTCTGCAGGCCAAGGCAAAAGTGTGGAGAGACAAAGAGTATGCCAGCCTGCCTAACAACAGTCATAACGGCTACACTGACTCAACTCCCACTGTGCACCAGGAGCAGTTCCAGCTACTTTTGTACATTAAAACTTTGGAACACTCCTGTGAGGTAGGCCTAATTATCCCCATTTTACCAATGAGGAAACAGAGGCTGGGAGAGGTTAAGTCACTTGCCAAGTTCAGGGAAGTAACTGAATCACAGCGCCGGCCTGTCTAGCTGTTGGAGTCTATACTTGTCCTGTCATACACAGCTAGTTACTCTTCTACAGAACAGAGAGAGAGACAGAATTCCCAGAGAGTTCAAACTCTGTGTGTGTGTGTGTGTGTGTGTGTATCTGTGCTTCATTTGGGTACTTCAAATGCCGCAATTCTTTTTTTAAATACCCACATATATACCCATAAAATATTGTCTTTCCACTAGACAAGGCAAAGAAAATTCGGGCATAATAGTCTACCTGGGAAACTGGAGCGTTACCTGCGTGTGGAAAAGTCTATGATGTTAAATGACGGGCTGTCTTCCTAGTGCCAGGAATACACCCAACCAGAACTCCATTAATATTGGTGGTTTTCCTCTTGCCTTTAGGGGCTGGGAAAGAAATGCCAGGTTTTGTTTGTTTGCTTTAATTTTTTTAAATATTTATTTTTGAGAGAGAGACACACACACAGTGTGAGTGGGGAAGGAGCAGAGAGAGAGGGAGACACAGAATCTGAAGCAGGCTCCAGGCTCTAAGCTGTCAGCACAGAGCCTGATGCAGGGCTTGAACCCACAAGCTGTGAGATCATGATCTGAGCCAAAGTCAGATGTTTAACCGACTGAGCCACCAGACACCCCAAGAAATGCTCTTTTATATACATTTTCCCTGAATCGCTTCTTGATCTTTTGGCTAAGATCAAGTGTACATACAATTTCCCTGAAGCTTCCTAGAGTGTGAGTCTTGGCATTTGGGTAGAGATTTCACCATCTGGGCTCTCTGCCAACTGCAATCGAATTGTTCAAACCTCCAGGTTGTTGAAGCCTCCTTGTTAAGGACCTGTGGGCACTCTGTTTTGCCAAGGGGTATGATGTTTGCAGGTCAACAAAAGGAAAGTCTCTATCTGTACTTCTCAAATGTCCTAGTAGAAATAAAATGTCTGTGAAGGAGACCCTGCACAGGATGACATGAGCCACCCACTTGGCTTTCTCATGGAAGAGTTGACACATATAATATCTGTGTCACAAATCACAGCATCATAATATAACTTGTGCATTTGACAAGATAGAAGGCCAAGAAAGAGCAAGAAGCCATACAGGATGCCATAGCCCCAGTTTAGGGAAAAGAGTTTAGGACTAGGATGTCCACAGTTTTTTTGCACTTGCCCCAAGTTCTAAAATCCGTAATAATGCTGCAGTGAGAGGGTACAAGCTTGGATGTGATTCAAGCATGAGGTGGGAACAGAGAGTCTTCCATCAAAACTATTTTTTTTCTTTTCAAAACTATTTGTCAGGAATCCTTCATAATGCCCCAGTTTCACTGATGTCATTTTTGATGTCAAAATGGTGTCACTTTGGTGGAACTAAATTTCAAATAGTTCAGAATTACAGAACTGGTTAACATTATGCTTCAGCTCCAAGGCCAGCCACCACAGAGGCAAGCTTGTTTGGGTCCCTAGAGGTAACCAAGGCAACAGAAGGCAGGTTAGGAACTCCTAGCCTCTTGGTTCACAGTCTTGAGCATAATGTGACTAAGCAGCAAGCGCGTAAGTTAGTCATGGGTATGTACAGTATTTTTTTATTTAATTCCAAATATTGTCTGTAAAAGACATTTGCAGCCTCTGGATAAGGCTTTCACCTCTAGCAGACAGACTAGGGGTAAATCCCTTTAACTCAGGCTCCCACTGCAGTTATGTAGGGACTGATCCATTTCAGGTTTGCTCTTACTCCATGGATATGCTACTAGCTAGCATCTTAGACTGTTTATCAGGATTTCTTCTCCTTGGAAGACCCTGAAATCCTATTTGCATCTCCCCAGCACTGTAAGAAAGCTCTACAAAGCAACTTTACCACTTTCCAATCAGTGAATGCCTCAAGGAGAGAAGTGGTTCAGGTGGTCTTACTTCTCTGCAAAATTTTGGACTCTTGAGTTACTGTGGGCTCTGTAGCCCTAAACTCCCATTTTTACCCGCCACCCTGCCCCAAGCATGAGAAACTGATTAACCCTCTGCTCAAATTCTCTGCCTCTTACAAGTGCCTTGATGCTTAGTTTCTCAAGCTCTCTGCCCTTGCTGCTCCAGAATCAAGAAGAAATGCCTCAAAGAGAAAAGTAGTTTAGAATATCAGGCTCATCTCAGGTTGTTGCCCTTCTATCTAGAATTTTATCCAGCCCTGGGCATCTTCATACCTCTCCAAAGCCTTCAAATGCTCTTTTTTTTTTTTCATCCAAAGGGAATAAAAATGTTTTTTCAAAGAGAAATTTGGTTGGCAGTACACTAATCTATCATTACCAGAATCCCAAACTAAGTCTTTTGTAAGACATTTCACAACTGTCTTAAACTGTAGGATCCTGTAGAGCAAAGGTTCTTGACCTAGAGACAACAGAAGATGTTCTACAGATTCATGAAGTCCTGAAATTGTATGTAAAATTGCGTCAATGTGTGTAAATATCTCCAAAGGGGCACATGACCCTAAGAGTTAAGGAACACTGCTATAGAGTGTCCACAAATACTTAATTTGTATTAAATACAAATTTTTTATCTTACGTAAACTTATTAATTACCTATATTGAATATCTAATTTATTAAATTAATAAATTAAATTAAAACCTGATTTAACATAGGTCTTGTCCCAGAAATTGGCTCCCTATACCCAGTGCCTAAATACTTGATTTCCAACCAATAAATATTTTTCTATTATAATTTTCTTCTTCTAACACCATCATAATAATGCCATAGACCTCTTCAGCACTTGAATGAAGCTCATTTATAGAACTGTGGTCTAAGTTCAGAGAAACCTACCCATAAGACTGAGGAGGGTTTTTTTTTTTAAGTTTATTGATTTTGAGAGAGACAGTGCACACATGCACAGGAGAGGCAGAGAGAGAGAACCCCAAGCAAGCTCTTTAATGACAGTACAGAGTCTGACATGGGGCTTGGACCCACAAAGAGAGAGACCATAACTTGAGCTGAAAACAAGAGTCATATGTTTAACTCACTGAGCCACCCAGGTGCCCAAGACTGAGGTTGTCGGATGCAATAATATCCAACACAGGACTATCATGATGGTAGTCCATTACGGACCTGTGTTTCCTTTGTGAATCAGGTAATTGTTTTCTCTTTATAGTAAACTATACTTTATTTTCACAGCTCAAAATAATAAATCTTTTGCATTATTACTGTGGATCCACTTTAAACTCACTGGACCTCTCCTTTTGGATAGACTCTTTAGAGATTTTTTGTAGAAAATATACTGCACACAAGTCTCTCTTCATCTTCTTTACATGCTTGGAAATCACTGAATAAGATTAAGCTATGGGGTTGTGAGTCCACTGAAAATCAGCAGATTCACACAAAGGGCAACCCTGAAAACAAGCAGAACATTTCCGTAGACCATGTCCGGGAGAAAGATGTACTCTAGAGAACAAGGCTAAGAGGAGAACACATTTTCCCCCCTTATGTCCTTGAGAGTTTCAGAATGCTATAAGGGCACATCCCTTGCCTTGCTCTGACCAGTTTGCCTTCCCAGGGCCCCTGGACTAGTCTAGAGCTCAACTGGTAGGCAGGGTTCCACTGCCATTAGACAGATTCACTTCTTCCCCACTCAGCTCCACCTCCCCCACCACAAAATGACTGCCTGCCTTCTCTAGACCCCTTACCGCATTCAGACCATCTAACTGGAACCTCAAGGAATCTCATCCCTCAATCAGGTGTAACAAAAGGTGGGGGGGGGGGGCGCCAGGGAGCTACAGTGGCAGCACTGGAATAGCACCTGGCTGGTAATAGGCACTCAAAGAACATCTAAATGAAGGAAGGAAACAAATGAATGTGAGAAGAGGCCAAGGAGAAAGTGAAACTCAGGAGTTGGCTACTTGGACAGTGGCTCCTACTACCCCATCCACCCACCAAACTCCTCTCTGATAAAAATCCTTCAGGCCTAGATGAACCCTCATCCTAGGATTTGGTTCCTTTATAAATGCCATGATCTTCTTTCCTTCTGGGTCTGGAAGAATGTCAGGCTCCTAGTTTTCTGGGACTAGTTCTCAACTGTTTCTTAGCTTGGCTTTGATCCTATTCAGGGTTTACCCTGCCTCCTCAATAGTAATTTCAGATCTAGAATTCTGAAGGCATTTCCCAAATGTAAAATGTTACCTGGAATTATACTAAATTCTCTAGGAGATTTAACTATGTGGTTTTTCCTTTATAGATGTGGATATAGACATTCAACATACACTTGGGGCCTGGAATCACAGAGCCTAAATCTATACTTTAAAATATATTCCTCTGGGATTACTCAGAGAAAATCATTGGGTGACACTAGACACTGGAGAGGTTTAAATGAGTAAGATATGAAGCTTATTTTCAAGAAATTAACTGCTTTTATGCCACAACAGAACTAGTCAGAATTCTTCTGGTTGCAAGTGACCAACGGAATTTTTGTTTTAACTTATAGGACTGAATTGTTGGCGTTCCTGGCTGAAAGTCAACTGAAACCAGGAAGAGACTGCTACTAGGATATCCCCTTGAGTTCTCAGCCAGCTTTCTTCTCTTAGTGTTCTCCAAGTCACTAGAAACATGGCTATTAGCAGCACCCAACCAGCTTTGTCACCACACATGGCCAAAAAACAATCCCAGGAAAGGGTTCTGATTGATCCAGCTTAGGTCAAGAGCCCATTCCCAGAAAAATCAGGTACGACAGTGAGACTGGTAGTATGATTGGCTCACCTTGGATCAGATGACCAGCTCTGGCCATTAAGCAGTGATCAGAAGACTGAGAACTATAAGAACGCAGTATATCTTATTCAAATTGTACGTCTGAAGTATATCAAACATCCACTACTACTTCCACAGGACCAAGTTCACTTCACACTTAGAACATTCTAAGATGGGGGCCTTTCCTAGAATTCTAGTGCTATTTATTTTTCAATAGGCTATGACATTTTTCATATGTAGATGCCTCTGATTGCAGAGAAAAGTCTGAATCTTTTCACTGTGAAGACTCCTCTGTTCTCTAAACGTACTCACTATCGGTCTAGAACCCTCCTGGTCTAGGGAGGCTAACCACTGACTGGTCAAATCTCGGTTTTCTGGTCTTAGGAATAAAAATGTAAAGGAAGTGTTCTTATCTCCGATGGGCAAATTTCCATCTTCAAGCCCCTGAGGTGTCCCATGGACTCTGGTGCAGTGACGGACTGTGAATTACAAGGAGATAACAGCTCTGAGCTCTGACCAGATGCCATCGGTCAGGTCACTTCTCAAGAAGTACCTGTGCTTCACAGAACATAGGTAGAATCATGGCATGAGCATGCACACTTGAGTTGTGAAATGCCATGCAGACATAGGATGGCTGTTAACAGAAGTCTACCTGTGGTCTTTTCTAGACCTTTACAGGCTAGCCAGTTGGCCTCATACCCAGGATCTCCCTCCATTTTTAGTCCCCACACTTACCTGTTATGCCCATAGCTGACTTAAATCCCTGTAATCTATGGGGTTACGGAGTAGATGGCCACTCTTGCCCTTAATCTGAAGTGGGCTAATCCTAGTCATGTCCACTGTTCCCATGGTGCAGGACTTGGTCCTGGCTAGGAGCAGATGTCATGCCATTTCAGGACTTGCTGCCTTAGAATGAGCAGGGAGTAGGAGGTGAAGAGAGAAAGGAAATGTTTCCCATCTGCTCAATCTGGAGGACACTGAGAGATCAAAATCTTGGCACAAAATGTTACCTTAGGAGAATGGCAATTTTTAATTTTTAGTAACAGAAAAAGCTCTAGACTGAGAGGCAAGGGACCCAAGTTTTACTGTTGTCTCAGGGACTAACTAGCTATGTGAAATCTTGAGACTGTAATTTCACCCTCATTTCCTTGCCTGTAAAATAGTTATTGGATTCAGTAAGTTATATATTCTTCTTCCAGCTCTAACATTCAATAATTTGGATGCCTGTGTACAGGAAGGAGTGGGGTAGCAAAAAGGAGGGATATGGAGACTCTGCCTAGACCTATGGTTCTTGAGCTTGGCCGTGGACCCCTCATAGAGAAGGCATAGCATTTTTTCAAGTGGTTCTCAAATCCATACATGAGCCAAGCATCATCTACTGACTGAATAAAAAGCGTTTTACACACATGTGTACTATTTTTAACCTTACATAGGTGCTCCTGGGATTAATTAAATGCCAATTCATTTTTAAGGTAAGTGTTACTCATTATAAAACTGTTTCAAATAACAAACACCAAAAGAACAGCTACCATTATTCTTGGGGAATCTTGTTTTTGTTTGTTTCTTTGTTTACAACAGTCCTTCTTACCAAGTACAGGATCATTGATGAGGAGTAAAACTTATAGTGTGGAGAGATTGTCCCTAGGGATGTATTAACTACTGCCTTTTGATTGTAAAACATTAAAGCTAACTTAACATTAGACAAAATTCTATTTAGCTTTTAAATCCTAACCTCAATATCACCTCTTTTATAAAGTCTCCTGGCTGGGTCACCACATATTGTCCCATCCCAACAAGATTAGATATAATGTCAGCCAGGGACCTAGTAAGAAATAATGACACACTCAAAGATGATTTGACAAAGACTTAATAAAGGATTATTTACCAGGGATGAGCAATGTATAGGGAAAATATAAGGGCTAGTGGAGTACCCAGGGTATTAAGTGCAGGACTGTTAACCACCTGGGGTGTGACAGGTTAAGGGAGGAATGGTTGTTGGAACTGGTGTGAGGGAGTCCTAAGGAGAGGGCAGCCTTGAGTGGAGCTGTAAGTCTTGTTGGAGGGATGTCGCTGGCCCAAAGCCACACTGCAGCGAATAAGCCAGGGGAATAAATACCCCTCTCATTCTCCTTCTCCAACCCTGTCATCTACTGCTGCTTATAATGGACAATGCAACCAGAGACTGGGAGATAAGGGAATCTGTTGATATAGATCATCAGGTCAGCCTCCTAGGGCAAAGAGTAGGGTAAAGAAGGGCCAAAAGTGGACCTGTAGAAGCACACAGGAGAGACCCCCTCGATTACTCTCTTCTGAGCTCTCACAGGACTCTGTACTTAACCTCTTTCTAGCACTTTCCATATTCAGTGGTAATTATCTGTTGACATTTCTATCTCCCTACAATAGTGTGGTTTCCCTATGGGCAGAAACTATGTCCTGCTCACTTCCACAGTGACAAAACCAAGCACAATGTACATCCCTAAGAAATATTTGTTGAGTTTCAATTTGAGGCAATGGTTTTGAAAAACAAGTGCCATATGGCTGGTATAGGTGGCATCTGCTAATGCTGCTGTGTGTTCCTGGGACCCGTGGGTCCTGGAACACAGCTTTTTCCCAGAGCACGACATGAGATGAATGGGGAAAATCACACTATTCATGTGTTTGTGAAGCTGAGGCCAGTGAAGGAACATGTCAGACCTCTTGACTGAAGCTTATAATTTTAACACAAGTGATTAAGTGTCTAACTTCATGGAATTGATCCGAATCTTCTGAAAATTTCTGCAGGGCAGCTTTCTTTTTCTTATTTCAAAGTGTCTCCAATTAAATTACTCTCTCTCATTTCCAGAGTCACAGAACATTGGAGGGACTGGAGATAGTACATGTGAGAAAGTCTTCATGCCAAGTTCTTTCAGATTCTGGAACAAGAAGACCCTGCTCCAAAAACAGCTCCCACAAGATCCGGTGCTCCAGAAGAATCTCCAAGAGATTGATGGACAATGGGACTCCGTGGAAAGAGCTCTGCCCATCACAGGTCTGTTCACACCGACTGATGATTGGGCCTTCTTTTCCTAAACCCTTTCCCATAGCATCCAACAGAGGAAGTTCTCCCTGGTTTCTGGCTGGGAATTTCAGCTGAGAGAAATGAGAAAGTGCCGTCATGTAGCCCGGGCCCCACCCATAAGCTGGGGGCATAAGCCACACACAAATATTCTCAAGAGTAATAGTTCAAAATGCTTTCAGTTCCTAAGATTAATTTTTGGTCACAAGGCAGGATGTTTCACGTGAAGGTGAGAAAGACTCCATAATTATTCTATGGCTCCGTGAGAAGGTGGAGGGAAAATGTTTGATGTAGATGGTTCACAAGATCCTGTGGATGGCTGTTGCCCAGAAATGAAGAGAGGGCTGCTCAATCTTTCCTTTTGTAGATCACACCCAATATGCCCACTCAAAGCCTTCTTCTCTAGTCTACCAGGCAGCGGAGTCATGGTTATAGTGGTCCAATTAGCATTATTCTGATCAAAGTATACTATGATCGATTGCTGAAATGCAAACAAGCTGAAAATGAGATAGTTATGTGCACAGAAGATGGAGGGATAGACCATTACACGTAGCATCAGAGTATTGGCCAGTGGCCCGAAAATACAGAAAGAGATTCGAGGCAAATCCTTTTCCCAGGGGTGCAGAGGGGCCCAAGCTCTATGCCCTTCTAAACAGAAGGGAAGAATCAGGCCAAACCTGAAAAAGAATGAGAAAAAAGTTCATAACTGCCTTCTTTGAGACACTACAGAATCTAAGTAGTTAGAAGCCAGATGCCTTACCTAAAATTTAGAAATTAGAAAAAAGGAAAACAGAGAGATAATAGCAGAAATTAATGAGATACGAAAAAAATGTAGTAGAGAAGATGAGCCAGGAAAAAGTGGTTCTTTAGAAAAGATTAATAATATTGATAAGCTTTGATAAGATGATTACAATGAAAAATGAGAAAGCCAAAACAAGCAAAAATCAGTAATGAAAAGGAGGTCAAAATTATGATGTTGTGGACCTTGAAAAGGTAATAGGAGTATATTTTTAACTATATCATGCCAGTAAATTTGAAACCTTATATGAAATAGACAACTTCTTGAAAAATGTAACTTACCATACTAACTCAAGAGCTAGGGGCACCCGGGTGGCTCCTTTGGTGAAGCATCCAACTTCAGCTCAGGTCATGATCTCGCAGTTTGTGGGTTCAGCTCCATGTCAGTTTAGAAAACTAAAGTCAATAATACTCCAGCTCAAAGCCTGGAGCCTGCTTCAGATTTTGAGTCTCCCTCTCTCTCTGTCCCTTCCTCATGTGCTCTCTATATCTCTCTCTCTCTAAAAAATAAATAGTTACAAAGAGGGAGGGAGGCAACCATAAGAGACTCTTAAGTACAGAAAACAAACTGAAAATTGATACGGGTGGAAGGGAAAATGGGTGATGGGCATTGAGAAGGCACCTGTTGGGACGAGCACTGGGTGTTGTGTGTAAGCAATGAATCACAGGAATCTACCCCCAAAACAAAGAGCACACTATATACACTGTATGTTAGCCAACTTGACAATAAATTATATTAAATAATAATAATAATAAACATTTTAAAAATATACATTTTTGAAAAGAAGAGCTAGAACATGTCCTATAACCTTTAAGAAGTTAAATTAGAAGTCAAAAATTTCTCATTCTCAAATCCCAGATCTTTACTGGCAAGTTTTACTGAACTTCTGGTAAAGCCAATAATACCATCATCCCCCAACATTTTTCAGAATGTACAAGGCTTATATAACCATGGCTCTGAAACCTGAGAAGAAGAATGCGAGAAAAAAACTTTCTGGTTAATATAATTCACGGACATGTACGCAAACTATTTAAATGAAATATTAGTAAACTAAATCCAGCAGGTTATATTTAATCCAGAAATGTGAAATTGATTTACCATTAGAAAATCAAGTAAAATAATATCACATTAATAGAGTGGATCACATTAATATATAATCATTTCAGTAGTAGCACAAAAAAGCATTTGAGAAAATTCAATATCATTTTATGATAAAAAATATTCTTTGCAAAATGAGAATAGGACACTATTGATATAAAAAGTTTATTTGCAAAAAAAACTATAGCATATATTTTTCTACATGTGAACTATTGAATGCATTCCTTTTGAAATGGGAACAAGACAAGGATGCCAGCAATTATAGCATCTATTCAACATTATACCAAAGGTTCTAGCCAGTTCAGAAAAGCAAGGCAATCAAAATTACAAATATTGGGCAAAAAAACCCAAAAGCATGGTTATTCACAGATAATATAATTGTGTCATAGAAATTCAAACAATTCTATAAATCTTTTGTTTTAAATAGTTTATTGTCAAATTGATTTCCATGCAACACCCAGTGCTCTTCCCCACAAGTGCTCTCCTCCATCACCACCACCTCTTTTCTCCCCTCCCCCTTCCCCTTCAACCCTCAGTTCATTTTCAGTATTCAGTAGTCTCTCAAGTTTTGCATCCCTCTCTCTCCCCAACTCTCTTTCCCTCTTCCCCTCCCCCTGGTCCTCCATTAGGTTTCTCCTGTTCTCCTGTTAGACCTATGAGTGCAAACATATGGTATCTGTCCTTCTCTACCTGACTTATTTCACTTAGCATGACAACCTTGAGGTCCATCCACTTTCCTACAAATGGCCAGATTTCATTCTTTCTCATTGCCATGTATATAAATCTTTTTAACTAATATCGATGTTAGCAAACTTTGGATACAAAATCAATTCATAGAAATCAGTTATGTTTTGGTACATCAAAGAAATAGAAAAAAATTAAATATAATTTACAATGGGATTTTAAAGTACCTCACAAAAATGTGTGAGACTTTAGTAGAGAAAACTACACAAACTTAATTAAAATACATTAAGAATATCTAAGTAAATGGTGGGATATAGAATGTTCATGGATTGAAAGATTGTATATTGTAAATATGTAAATTCCTCAAGTTGATCAATAGATTTAATGCAAATTCTGGTTAAAAACTCTATATGTATTTTGTAGGATTTGATAAACTGATGCTCAAATTCATGTAGAAATGCAAAGAATAGCCAAAACACTCTTGAAGATTCAGGTGAAAGAATTTGCTCCACTAGATATCAAGGAAGAATAGACAATGTCACCAGGGAATTAACAAAGTGCCTGAAAGTAGGTCCCCCTTATATATGGATATTTGATAAATGATAAAACTAGTCTTATGATGGAGAAAGGATAAGCTTTACAAAAAGTGGTGCTGGGATAACTTAATATCCATGAGAAAAAATGTGAAATTGAATTCCTATCTCTTACTATACACAAAATAAACTCCAGGTATATTAAGACCATAAATGTCAAAGTCACTTAAAAGAATAACTTGAAAAGAAAATAAAGGACTATCTCATGACTTTGGAGTAGAAAAGAATTTCTTAATAGAAAGCACTAACCATAGTGTGCCTGGGGGGCTCAGTTGATTGGACTTTTGATTTTGGCTCAGGTGATGATCTCAGAGTCTTGGGATTAAGCCCTGCTGCAGGCTCCCTGCTGAGCATAGAGCCTGCTTAAGATTCTCTCTCTCTCTTCCTCTGACTCTCTTTCCTGCTCAATCTCTCTCTCAAAATTAAAAAAAAAATTTTTTTTAAGCACTAACCATAAAATAAAATACTGACAAATTTGCTAACATTAAAATTAAGTGCTCCATGCCTGGGTGGCTCAGTCAGTTAAGCGTCCAACTCTTGATTTTGGCTCAGGTCATGATCTCATAGTTCGTGAGACTGAGCCCTGTGTCTGGCTCTTGCTGGCAGTTTGGAGCCTACTTAGGATTCTCTCTCTCCCTCTCTCTCTGTTCCTCCCCCACTCATATTCTCTCTCCCTCTCTCTCTCAAAATAAATAAACATTTTCTAAAAATGAAAATAAAACAAAAACTAAAATTAAGTTTTTATTTTAAAAGATGTCATATAAGACAGTGAAAATAGCAGGAAATGCTTGTAACACTTATAACCATTAAACAACCTATATCCAAAATCTATAAAGAACAGCTAATAAGGAAAAGAAAAACAACTAAATAGAAAAAGGAGCAAAATACTTAAGCTGGCACTTTAGAAAAGAGCATATCCAAATGTCCAATAAATATAAAAAGGGGCTCATTAATCATTAGGAAAATTCACTAAAACCACAATGTGATATCAAAACACACCTATTAGATAAAAAATATTTATAAGTCTTACAATGCCAAGTATTGGCAAGGATGAAGCAGAGTGAGAACTCTCACATACTGTTAGAGGAGAATGTAAAAGACCACTCTGGGGAACACTTTGACAATACCTAATAAAATTGGCTGGCACATATCCTTCAACTCAGAAATTCTACCCCTACGGTATACCCTAAAGAAACTCTTGCACATGAACTCCAGGAGATATGTACAAGAATGTCCTTAGTCACTTGGTTTCTAACAACCCCAAGTACAAAACAGCCCAAATGAGCAGTAGAATGAATAAATAATTGTTAAGCATTCCACATTAAAGAAAATGAGTGACCCTCAACCACACAAAACACCATGAAGTTGTCTCTCAAACAGTATGTTTTAACAAAAGAAACAAGTCACCCAAGAAACTACCTGGTATTTTACATAGAATTCAAACATAGACAAAACTAAATAATACATTGTTTAGGGAAACACATATAGGTTGTGTTTCAGTTATTTACTGCTGCCATAATAAACTATGCAAAAGCTTAGTGGCTTAAAACATCAATGATTCTATGTGCTCATAATTCTATGGATCAGGGATTCACACAGAGCACACCAGGAATGGCTCACATCGGCTCCACATTTCTTGACAGGCCCCGCCTGGGGCTGGCTGAGACACCTTGATCACTGGGGAACTGGGTTGTATGAGGCACGTAAGTGTAGTGCCTTGGTTGGCTTGTGTTTCCTCACAGCATGGTGGTCTCAGAGTTCCAAAAAGGAATATTCCAAAAGAACTTATCCCAATGGTTGCATAGTGCTTATTACTGTCCCATTGGCCCAAACACATCATACGAACAGAGCCAGAAGTCAAGGTGGGAAGGAACTAAACAAGGGCAGAATAAAGGGAACCATTATTGGTTTGAGGGGCTACCAATGCGATGGTCCACCACAGCTGGTGAAGTTAGAGAAGAATTCTCTCAAAAATAGTGGTTACCTTTCAGGAAGAATGAGGAATCCAATTAGGGAGGGACACTGGGGGCATCTAAAATACTGGCAATGAAACGATGCTCAGCGTCACTCATCATCAGGGAAATTCAAATCAAAACCACACTGAGATATCACCTCACACCGGTCAGAGTGGCTAAAATGAACAAATCAAGAGACTATAGATGCTGGCGAGGGTGTAGAGAGACAGGCACCCTCCTACACTGTTGGTGGGA
>NC_043712.1:37934344-37938064 GCF_006229205.1 Suricata suricatta | reverse complement strand
GGGGAGAAGCACTGGGTGTTATATGGAAACCAATTTGACAATAAACTATTAAAAATAAATTAAATAAATAAAATAAAATAAAATACTGGCAATGTTCTAAGTTGACTAGTAGATAACATAGGGCTTACTTTATTCTTCAAAATATAAACTTCACATGAAACAAAATTATGCCAGCATTAAAATTTACATTTTCAGGGCACCTAGATGGCTTCTTTCGTGAAGATGGCAACTTGGGCTCAGGTCACAATCTCACAGTTTGTGCCTTCGAGCCCCATGTTGGGCTCTGTGCTGTCAGCTTGGAGCCTAGAGCCTGCTTCAAATCCTGTGTCTCCCTCTCTCTCAAAAATGGATACTAAAACAGTTTTTTTTAATTTGCATTCGCATACTTGTAAATAATTTACAATGCAATGTTTGTGTTCTGTTATTAAGTTAAAAATAGGGAAATATATATGTTTATTATAATGATCCCAACTGTGTATCAGAGCTGTTGAAGAGCTGGAAATAAATAAATCTCCATGCCTCAGGGGTTTCTCAGAATAGTAGCAGAACCTATGATCAATGTACATTTTCATATTATATTCTTCAATGCTTAGGGAATCATTCAAACTTTATGGGGGTAAAAATAAGAATGACACCTCCCACAGAATGAGGAATTCCAGTAATCCCTGCACTTCCCTTGCCTGGCTTCACTTCATCATTCCTGTTCTTTTCATCATAGCTACCAGAAGTTAATTTTGGAGCACAAGGTATCCCAGGCTTTTCAGAATAGACTGATAAAAATTAAATCAGAACCACTTGAATTAGTTCTCAGACATGAATAGTATTGCCAAGCCCCGGATTTTGGTGCTCAAATGGAAACTGTCAGTCAGAGAGGAAAAGGGGCCGAGGGGACAGAGAGTGATGAATTAAGGTGTCTTGCAGTCTCTCTACTTTGAATCACAAGATACTAAGAATTCAGCCATGTGGACTTTTTCTTCGAGTCACCTACAAATGCTCCTTCTCCTCTGATTTATAACTGGAGGAAGTTAATTCTAAGACCCGTGGAAAGTTATAAAGGAGGAGGAGGGAAAGGCAAAGTACTATAATAACCTAAAAAATAGATTAAGAGCTTGGGCTCTGGTATCACACTTTTCCACTGTATGACCTGTATAAATTACCTAATCTCTCCATGCCTCAGTTTCCTCATCTCTAAAATAGGGACATAACGGTGCTACCTCACAGGGTTGTTATGAGGATTAAATGAAATAATATATGTAAAGTGCTTGAGCACAGAGCATGGTTCCTCCAAGCACTCAGTGAACAAGAGCTGTCTGCACTGCTGTCCGCAGGAGGTGTAAGGCTGAACCTAACAGACTCCAGGACAGAGGTCCCCCTCTAAACTAGAAGGTCTAAGGGTCAGTCTCTCCAGAACTATTAGGCAGTTACACATTGCCTAGAGCAGGAGACCACTTTGCAATATCCAATCAGGAAAGGCCAGCTACCTCTCCCCACATTCCTAAGGGTGAGACTTGCAGATGGGAACTTTAGATAGGACCCTGTTACCGAATGTTAAAGTTAACCTGATAGTCACCAAACAAGACCCTGAACTCACTCTGTAATTGGTTAATTTCAAAGATACCCTAAATGTTGTGATTGGGTCCCGCCAAAAGTAACAAATGCTCTGAACAATGTGTCTGGTTAGAGTTACTACCAATGCTGTTATACAATGATGATTGGATGTCACGATTTCCTGTAACTCCCCCTTCCCAAACCCCATAAAAACCCTACTCAGCCCTTGTTCGGGGCTCTCAGCACGGATCCACTGCGTTGGTGAAGGCTGTGAGACCGAATTTAGGCCCGGCAAGCCTAAGCCGTAATAAAACTGCCCTTTGCTTTTGCATGGGTGACTCGATCTCCCTGGTGCTCTCTGGTTTTTGGGGGGTGATATTGAAATCTTGAGCATTACAGAGGCACTCACATGTGCCACAGCAGATGCTGCTGTGGACCAGCGCTCTCCTAAGAGCTTCACATTAAACAGTGACTGTTTAATATCACATCTAATTCTCATGATACCTGGGAATTAGATATTATTATCCCCATTTACAGAAAGGTGGGGGAAAAAGTCTGAAGTCTACAACCTGTCCAAAGCCACAGAGTTCCTGAAAATCAGAGCAGATTGTCCCCAAACCTATGACTTTAAGCTTCCTCAAGCCCTTGTTCTTGGTGAGTGTGCTTTGGGGATGGTTGGAGTTGGTGATGGTTAAACTGCCTCTCCCTAAGGGGCCTAAGTGACTGACTTCACCATCTGGTGAAAAATTGGAAAAGAGAAATTGGAGAAACACATTTTCCCCATGGCTCACAGAAAGTCTGCCAAAACAAAAAAGTCACTCCAACTAGATATGAATCCTCCAAAAAAAAAACTTCATTTTATACCTGTAAGGAATGTACTTCACCCCTGCTCTCCCTCACCCAGCCTCAAGCACATCCTCAAACCCCTGGAGTATTTATGCAAAAGACTTAGGAGTTCAGGTGGGTTCTCCTGGGGTGCCTTTTCCCCCAAGGAGCAGAAGTGCACAATAGAATTAATAGGCTTCAGGTTACATGAGCAGCAAGACTAACATCTTCTGCTAATAATCGTGTGAGTGACTTGAGTTCCCATTGGGCTATTACTCATAGCGAGACATTGACCTTACTCTCAGAGTCTCAGAAGCACTTGGCTGATCTGAATTAATTAAGCCATATAAACCTCCTGAGAGGCAGAGAGAAAACCTAGGAAGAAAAAGAGATGGGAAGAATGGGAAAGTGTTGTCTGATACGGAGATGAGCCTCCCTGGTGGACTGATGATATTACAGCAAGTAAACCTCACCAGCATAGCCAGTGAAACCCCAGGGGAAATTACAAGTCATTTGTAACAACAGAAATGACCATTGACAGTGATTAAAATACTAGGACCTTAAATACTCAGAGCTCAAAGGGTCCTTAGAGATCCTCTGGCACAATACCACACTGTATGACTGAAAAAAGCCAGCCACTTAGATGAACTGAAAAGAACTGAAAAGAACGGAAAGCAGACCTGCTGGTCCTCCGGACTCTTTCCAGCTGCTGGCAATGAGCTACCTGCTAGGGAACCTTTGACTGATACTCCCAGGAGGGGCCGGCGGGGGGCGGGGCTGTGCCCAAACCAACTTCCCCTATGGCCAGGGGCCTCAAAGACTCCAGGTGCTTCAGAGATCTGTAAAGTGATGCCCCAAATCACACACCACCCTGCACCAGAATCCAAAGTATTTGTTACCCAGTGACAAAGCCACTCGCTTTAGTCCATTAAAAAGGAAAGCAAGAGCGGGTGAGGTGAGGTCTCTGTACTATAGCACAGTCCACAGGGGCGTCTAGCTGCACCGTGGCCCAAGTACACTTCTCCATAGGATACCAGAAGACTGAGATTCCTGTGTGACCCTTCTTCTGGAGAGCCCCAGCCCTTCCAGCAATTTCTGCTGGCATTCACCCACATCCTTCACGTGATACACATTAACCCTTCTAGACCTTCCCTGTGGTTATTTTTCACCAAATACATAACGACTATCTTTACATGTAAGTACACAGAGATAAGTATTGTCTTTATGACTGCATGGTATTTTCCTGCAGAGAACACAAGGATGTAATCAGCCAACCTTTGTTGTTTCTGATTTAGATCCTTCTAATTTTTCACAATTAAAAACAATAAAGCAATGACCAATTATACA
>NC_043712.1:37925093-37934244 GCF_006229205.1 Suricata suricatta | reverse complement strand
CCAAGACACACTTCCTATGGGGAAAAAAAAAGACAGCATGTAATTTCTGTCCTTGACGGAATGTATTAAATAAGCAAACACCCCAACAAGGAAAACAAGTACTACAATGTAAAAATATTTAAAAAAAGACAACCCTCTCACATGCATAAATGAAAGATTGCACACAAAGAACTCACATCTTTTCAAGCTTCGATAGTAAATATTCTGCTACTATGTATTAAATACTGCATGGTTTGCCCAAGCTGAGATGAAACCACATCATGAATCAATAAGCATTTTGCATTTTCTTTCATTATCTACTCAAAGTCATGCCTACTACACCTCTAAACATTTCATTAAATCCAATTATACAGCAAAGAACACAAGGATGTAATCAGCCAACCTTTGTTGTTTCTGATTTAGATCCTCCTAATTTTTCACAATTAAAAACAATACAGCAATGACCAATTATGCAAACACCTTTGCACACTTGCCTGATTATTTCCTTAGGACAAATTCTTATAAATGGAATTGCCAAGTGAAAGAATATGGACTTTTTTTTAAATTTTTTAATGTTTTATTTATTTTTGATACAGAGAGAGACAGAGCATGAGAGGGGGAGGTGCAGAGAGAGAAGGAGACACAGAACCAGAAACAGGCTCCAGGTTCTGAGCTGGCTGTTAGCACAGAGCCTGACGTGGGGCTCAAACCCATGAACGTGAGATCTGACCTGAGCCAAAGTCGGAGGCTTAACCAACTGAGCCACCCAGGCGCCCCTGAATATGGACTTTTAAAAGATTGTTCATATAATCTGCCAAATTTTTTCAAAAAAAAAAAGTGGTAGCTGAATAGGTTCCCATAAGATTTCTGAGGTGATCATTAATAATTTCAAATAGTTTTATTGCTTTTCATTCATCGGCATTCCAATAGAAGCTAATAGCCAAGTCAAATGCCAAATGGTTCATTTACCAGAAGTCTGAAAAGCTTGAACAACTTTTTGTAAATGGTGACAGTTTTGAAGAAACGAGGACAGGTCATCTCTAGAAGCATTGAGATAAACGGGCTTTTCCTTTTTTCTTTCTTTTTTTTTATTTGAGAGAGAGAGCACACAAGTGAGGGAGAGAGGCAAAGGGTGAGAGAGGGGGAGAATCTTAAGCAGGTTCCATGTTCAGCACAGAGCCCAACACAGGGTTCGATCCCAAGACACGATCACAACCTGAGCCGCCCCAGTGCCCCAAGGAGATTTCTCTTTATTATGCATCTTAATTTTGATAAAGATGTCATTTTCTTTCTGTAAGTTTGGGATACTGATTATTTCTGCATGGTTAAATTATGAGATACTATTGTTCTTTATTTTCTTTACCTATATTTTCTAATATTTTTACAATGTCCTTATAAAATTCGTACAGGTTTCTCAACTTTGGCACTCGTGACATTTAGGCCAGATAGTTCTTTGTTATGGAGGGCTGTCCTACATGGCATGGGACATTTTGCCGTTTCCCCGGCCTCTACCCACTAGATGCCAATAGCGCCCCAGGTCGTGACAACCAAAAGTGCCTCTAGATAGTTCTGCAAATCTCTTGGGATTCAAAAATTCCCCCAGTTGAGAACTACTGCACTCATGTAATAGACAATACCAAAAATAATAATAAACATATATACTGCTCTGTGTCAGATGCTATCCCCAGTCCTTCGGGAGTATTATCATGTTAATTATTTTCAACAACCCTTTGAGGTGGATACTATTATTATATCCAATTTACCTATAAGGAAACTCAAAATAGAGAGGTCGAATAACACGCCCAATTTCACACAGCCAGAAAGCACAGAAGCCTAGATCAGAATCCAGTTGACTCCAGAGCCTGTGCTTATAACCATTTTTCTGAAGCTGCTGTCCACTGAAACACTTTTTTAAAATAAATTTTTTAAAGTTTATTTATTTGGGGGGAAGTTTTTATAATATGCTTTAATTTTTCTTAAAGTATAGATTTCTTACTAAATTAAAACTAAGCATATTTCATACATTTTGATTCTTCTCAGTCTGAATGTTGGAATCTGCTACTTGATCATTTGTATGTGGAACAAGTAGTGATATTTACCATGATTCATACCACTTTGATACTGTTGTTCCCATGGTCAGTGGAGCATTTTTGCAAGTTCAGAAAGGCTGAAAAGTTTAGGAATAGCCTAGGATTTTGCAGTTGATTTTGAAGGCTGGAGTTATCCTGCTCCAAATTTTTCTTTGAACTTTAAGTAGTCTCTTCTTTTACCAAAATATTTTGTCCACTGTTGAGGACAACTTGACTCAAAAGAGCTTCTTAACTTCTTTATTTATTTTTTTACATTTTTTTAATTTTTGAGAGACAGAGAGAGACAGCGTGAGCAGGGGAGGGTCAGAGAGAGAGGGAGACACAGAATCTAAAGATAGGCTCCAGGCTCTAAGCTAGCTGTCAGCACAGAGCCCAACACAGGGCTCAAACCCACGAACCAGGAGATCATGACCTGAGCCAAAGTCGAACACTTAACCAACTGAGCCACCCAGGTGCCCCTAGCTTCTTAACTTCTTGCACTGAGAAGCATCCTCTGCATTCTCATCTAAACACTTTCAGTACTCATCCTGGGCTCCCCAGCAATCTGCCTTTCTTTCATAGAAATGGGCTGCCATTCCCAGTGGGCTCATGGCAGTGAATCCTCCCTCCAGCTTGGAACGATCTTACAGAATCCAGTTCACAGCTCAAAGAGTTATTTATTTATTTTTGAGAGAAAGAGTGCATACCAAAAGAGGAGGGGCAAAGAGAAGAAGAGACAGAATCCCAAGCAGGCTCCACAACATCAGCACAGAGCCTGATGGGGAACTCAAACTCCTGAACTGTGAGATCATGACCCGAGCCAAGATCAAGATGCTTAACCAACTGTGCCACCAAGGTACCCCACCACCACCACACTGAAACACTTTTAAAACACTCTTTTTAGCCATTTAATTTTGTCCAGCAAATCTTATAAAATGTTTTCAAACACATACAGTAATACAATGAACATTCATATACTTATCACCTAAATTTAATAATGACCAAGATTTTGCCATACTTGATTCCTTTGTCTCTTTATTTCCCTCTTTCCTTTTTTTCTTTCTTCCTCTCTTTTCTCCATCCCTCTCTTTCTCCTTCTCTCTCTTTTTCCTTTCTTCTTTTTATACCATTTCATCCTTTATATGGTTCTAAAAAATATGGATATTTTCTTACATGGCCATATTGCCCATCACACCTAACAAGGTTAACAACAATTCTTTGGAATCAATCCATATTCACATTTCCCCATTACCACAAAAATGTCATTTTAATTCTTAAAAATGTCCGGCTTTGGACACTGACTAAGAAGGATGAAGCAGTGCTTCTCTGCATATTATGCAAAAAAACCAAAAGAAAAGGGTAGTCATACAAGTACATTTTGGGCTGAAAATGAGAGGAAAACACCCAGTCCACAACTATAATAAAGATCCTGTTGCTGGTTTAGGGATATGAGTCCTGCCATGAGAAAGAACACAGTTGATTATTAAAGTTAATTTTAATAACAGCAGGAAACTGGGGCTAGCCTTCGAAGTTTCTCTACTCAGCTTTCTCAATGCATATTTATGATTTCATTTTAGAGCTTGTTGATTTACTTCCATTAGCCCCTAAAACCCTGACTCTTTCTTTCTGTTGTCCTTGAAACACAGAACAAATTCCTCACAAGTCCGTGATGGGTAAGGACCGGCCTCCAAGAGCGTGAAGACAGCATGAATTGGTCTTACTTTATTTGAGAGCAGGAGGTTGAAGAGTGAGCAGGATTCTTTGGAGACCACCACTGCTCCTCCTTCACCCCACCCTGCCACCTGCTGAAATGGGTTAGGGGCAAAAAGAAGAACCCTCCTCAAAGTAAGTTTCTTATGGTTGCTGTGACAGATTGCCGTAAATTTGGTGACTTAAAACAGCATACATTTTCTGGAAAAAACAGTACACATTTATTCCCTTACAGTTATGGAGGTCACAAGTAAAAAAATCTAGGTGTTGGTGAGGCAGCACTCTTAGGGAAGAATCTACTTTCTTGCCTTTTCTAGCTTCTAAAGCTGCATTCCTTGTGCAGCTTGGTTCCTGGCCCCTTCCTCCATCTTCAAAGCCAGCAGTAAAACATCTGTCCTGGTGGTTACATTGCCATATTCTATCACAGCTGCTTCTGTCTCCTTCTTATAACTTTTGTAATTATGTTTGGAGGCCATCAGGAAAATCCATGATAATCTCCTCATCTCAAATCCAGAATTAATCACATTTGCAAAGCCCTTCTGCCATATAAGGTAACATTCACAGGTTCAGGAACTAGGACCTGGATGGCTTTTGAGGCCATTATTCAACCTATCACATTCCTCTTAAGCACAACTCATTCCAGTAGTAACACCACGTATATTTTGAGACCACAAAGCCTTTAACCTGTGTTTTTCATTTTATTATCACAAAAATATTTCAAGTTGGGAAAACCTTGGGTTCTCCCAGAAGCAAACACTGAGGCAGGGAGTTAAGTGCATGTGGTTTATTTAAGAGGTGATCCTAGAAACACAGGAGGAGAGTGGAGAAGTAAGAAAGAGAAGGGAAGTTAGCCAATAGAAGGTGTAGAACAAGCCAGTTACTGCTGTGGAAAACTGGAGCTCTATCCCTTGGAAGACTCTAAGAGATAGTGTAGAGACCTCAATTATCCAACCAGGGGCTAAGGAATCTGGGGCTTACCCAACTCCTCCATGCAGCCTTGACTGAGGGCAATTCTAGAGGCATTAACTCTCTGGCACTTCCAGCTTTTCCTGCCCTTGAGGCTGGTATTCTAAGGCCAGAAGAAAACCTCAGAATCACAGGTGTTTTCAGAAAGCAGCCTAAAGGGGGAGATGGATGCTCAGAATATTGGCCAGGGCACTAGCAGTGTCTGCTACAATCCCATTTACCAGAGAGACCCATTTATTCTTTCACCAATCATGTTCTGACTGCTTGCTTACTCTGGGCCAAACAGCATGTCAGGTTTTGGAGCTCACAAATCTATGTACACTGTGTACAGACGTGTAAAGAGACAAATTAACATATGCTATGGTAAGTGCTATGCCAGAACTATAAGTATTTGTGCCTGGCACATAAGATCTTGTAATAAAAATTGGTTTTTAGAAATAAAGTATTAAAAGCACAGAAGACCTCTGTCTGGAGGACAAATGTCCCTCTCCATCATTAGAGCCAAGCACCCAAACAAGGCACAGACATAAAATAGGGTAAAAACAAAAACAAAAACAAAACAACAAACAAGTGACTGAGCCAAGGTAATCTGGCCTGTGAACAGCAGAACCAGGACAAGAATCCACATTTTCTGACTCCAAGACCAGGATTTCTTTCACTCCACCCAGTGGTCTCTAGGAGATAAGAAGACCTTACACCTATGAGAATGCCCAGTACATAGTAAGTAACCAATATTCTTTTTTTTTTATGTTTACTTTTTTATTTTCATGAGAGAAAGAGAGAGCACTAGCGGGAGAGGAGCAGAGACAGAGGGAGACACAGAATCCGAAGCAGGCTCCAGGCTCCGAGCTGTCAGCACAGAGTTTGACTTGAGGCTCCAACTCACAAACAGCGAGATCATGACCTGAGCCAAAGCCAGATGCCCAACCAACTGAGCCATCCAGGCATCCAGGCGCTTCCCCCTCCCCAATATTCTTGTAAAATGGAAACAGCACATTTAGGTTTCAACATTTGAACTTGGGGAGAGAGACAGGGATGTAAACATTCAGTCTATACCACCACTCCATTCCAAGCTTCCCAAACCAACAGAACATGCTTCCCATGTGAAAGGCCAGAGCTGACTCCTTATTCCTAGGGGCAGCTTGCTTCCAAGAAGAAGAAGTCAAGCATGCCCAGTTATTCTTCCCAAACTTACCACATAGATAAGTAACTCACCTCCTGGGTGTGGTGAGAGGCCAAGATCATATTAGGGAAATTGCCTCATTATGGAGACCAGGAGGAGGGGGAAAACCCTTCCTCTCTAACTCTATGATTGGGAAATAGAAAACCATCAGAGACTGAGGCTACTCCTTTCTCTCAAGGTCTGGTGTTACTCATCTCAACTTCTCTCAATGCATCTGCCGCAGTCCCCTCATGTTCCCCTGGCTCCTCTTTAGTTTCTTATTCACAGCCTGATACAGTGGCCTCACTCCCTAAGTTCACTGTTCAGTTCCCCAAAGGTGACACACTTACCCTCTCACTGTCCTCACCCCAAACCTACAGAAGAAGATCAGAATGGTTCAGCCCATTGATTTTTCTTTTTAGAATTTTCTTTTTTCTTTTTCTGAGTTGATCTTAATTCCACTATTTTGTCCTTATTACCTCCATGTACCTGGTCTCGGTTCCTGTTTTGAGTTTGCCTACTCCTGTGGCCCCCACCTCAAACTTTATAAGAGTTATCAAACCCCTTCTACTCTCTCCTTGACCCCCTCAGTGTGGACTCAGTTCTTCCCAGGGGGAGGGGGGAGGGGTTACCAAAAGTCACATCTTATGACTCTATCTTCCCTATCCAAATTGCCTTGGGCTCCTGATCACCCCACCCCTCCTCTTCCTCTAGCCTGGCTTGACTCATCATTTTTTTTTTAAAGTTTATTTATTTATTTTTGAGATAAAGAGAGAGCAAGTAGGCAAGGGGCAGAGAGAGAGACAGTGTGAAAGAGAATCCCAAGCAGGCTCTGCACTGTCAACGCAGAGCTTGAACCCATGAACCACGAGATCATGACTTGAGCTGAAATCAAGAGTTGGATGCTTAGCCAACTGAGCCACCCAGGCACCTCTTGACTATCTTTTAAAGCCAGGCTGCCCAAGATTCAAGCCAGTAGCTGGTCAACATATTCAGCAGGAAAATCCAGTCATGCCAACAAGACCCACGGAGGCTATCTGTAACCAAAACCTACTTTTCTGACTTACAAATGGAGATGTTACTTTCCCCTCACTCAAATATTCATGTCTACAGAAAGATCATAGTGGAAATTTGAATTAGTGATAATAAAAATTACTGACAATTTTCAGGTGGGATAATGCTTTTTTGGCAAAGTGGTATATCTTAAGACCTGTAATTTACTTTAGAATAATTCAGGATGAAAAATAAAATACAAAAATTAAGGGAAGCCACAATTTTGGAAAATAACGTGGCAGCTTCTTACAAAGTTAGAGTTACCATTTGACTCAGTAATTCTACTATGAAGTATCTACCCCCCAAAAATGAAAGTATACGTGCACATAAAAACATATACATAAATATTCATAGCAGCATTGTTCAAAATGGTGAAATAACTCAAATGTCCATGCACCGACAAATAGATAAACAAAAATGTGGTGTAACCATATAGTGGAATACTATTTGGCAATAAAAAGGAAGAAAGTACTAATACATACTAAAACATGGATGAACCTCAAAAACATTATGCTCCGTGGAAGAAGCCAGACACAAAAGAACACATACAGTATGATTCCATCTGCACAAAATATTCAGAAAAGGCAAATCTATAGAGATAGAAAGTAGGTTAGTGGTTGCCTAGAACCGGGGGTGGAAATAAGGAGTGACTGTAAATGAGCACCAGGTTTCTTTTTAGGATGTTGGGAACATTCTAAAATCAGATTGTGGTGAAGACTGTACAACTCTGTAAATATAATAAAATTTCTTTGAATTGTATGCTTTAAATGGGTGAACTATATGGAGTATGAATTATATCTCAATAAAGCTATTTTTAAGAAGGAAGGAAAGAAGGAAGGAAGGAAGGAAGGAAGGAAGGAAGGAAGGAAGGAAGGAAAGATTTTTGTCAGCCATGATGCTTATAGCCTTTACAATACCAGAATGTCTGAAAAGCCAAAATCATCAGAATATTGCTATGTGAGAGAGAGGTGGAAGGTCCTGAGAAAATTTTGGATGCAAGAGATCCTGTGAAACCCGATAAACCACCCCTTTCCTGTAGCCCCCAGCTTTCCTCTGAAATAGTGCTGGATAAACATAGCAAATGTCTGACCTGTTGGTTCTCTCTTTTCTTTGGTTGATGGTGAATATCACTCTCTAGTTACTCTCTATATAACAATGAAATATGATGGGAGCTGCTAGTATTTTTTTCTCTAAAAATATATCCAAACTGCTCAAATTATTTTTTTACATTTATTTATTTATTTTGAGAGAGAAAGGCAGAAATAGAGGAGAGAAAGAATCCCAAGCAAGCTCTGCACCCCCACCACACGGCCCAATGCTGGGCTCAAACCCACGAACCACAAGAACATGACCTGAATCAAACACAAGAGTAGGACACTCAACTGACTGAGCCACCCCGGCACCCCTAAACTGCCCTACTTATGAATTTTAGTGTTTTCAAAACTCTTCAGTCACAAATATTCAGACAAGCTCTTCACATTATCCCACAGCTGAATACTTTTCACTGGGTCTGAATTCTTTACCACTCAGACGTAATCTTATTTCTGAACATTTGGAGAACCATTATTCTCAGGTCCATGTACCTCTTGCAGCATATTGAGGTGCAGCATTATCGGGGATTTTGGGCAAGTCTAGGTAGGTTATATGCATTTTTTCAGCAGTTAGATCTCATCAGTTTTCTGTCTTTGTCTTGTCTAGCTTTCTTCCTATTTTCCAGGCCTGTGGTAGAATTAATCTCAAATTAATTCACACAAATTTCTAAACTCATTTCTAGACTTTGGAGTCCTGAGGAAGGAGAGGTATGTGTGTTTGGTCTGCCATCTTGATCCAATTTGCAACTTAATTTATCATGATTGTATAACATCCCAGTATGTTGATGTAGTATAATTTATATAACCATTTCATGTTCTCCCATATTAAAATTAACATTGTAATCAACATTCTTATATATAAATCTTGGCATATGACTGATCACTTCTAAAGAAACCCATTTAATGTATGTGTCAAAATATGTTGGTGATCTCTGGGTTTTTAGAAACATACATATTGTCAAAATTTGGACATGTCAGTGGCAATGAGAAAGAATGAAATCTGGCCATTTGTAGGAAAGTGGATGGACCTTGAGGGTGTCACACTAAGCGAAATAAGTCAGGCAGAGAAGGACAGATACCATATGTTCGCACTCATAGGTCTAACAGGAAATTTTCAGAAT
>NC_043712.1:37909391-37924993 GCF_006229205.1 Suricata suricatta | reverse complement strand
ATGATGTGGTTTCATCTTAGCTTGGGCAAACCATGCAGTATTTAATACATAGTAGCAGAATATTTACTATTGAAGCTTGAAAAGATGTGAGTTCTTTGTGTGCAATCTTTCATTTATGCATGTGAGAGGGTTGTCTTTTTTTTAATGTTTTTACATTGTAGTACTTGTTTTGCTTGTTGGTGGTGTTTGCTTATTTAATACATTCTGTCAAGGACAGAAATTTAAAAAAAAAATTTGGACATGTCAGTACAGTGTGTTTAATCTGAGGACAAGAGAATAAGAAACCCAGATCAATCTTTAGTTTGGGATCAAGCCACATCAGAATTCTCTCCTCTCAGCTCTTCATGATTGCTAACAATTCGTTTTCTAATCCTTTATTCCCGTACCAAAGACCCTGTACAGAATCAAAAGAAGGACAACATGGAGAAAGATCTAAGCTGTTGAATAAGCTCAGTCCTGCAGAGAAAATGGATATTTGGCTGGAAGCACTCAGATACCTAAAAGGTTTTCATCTTTGGAACCATTAATCTAACACTTTCATTTACGCCAGCTTTATTTTTTAACATAAGATTTGTGAAAATTCTAGGCTCTCTTTGTACTTTAAACTGTGTTCTGCACAATCCAAATAACACTAATGAGCTGCCAGAGTGTTTAAAACTCTGTTAATTCAGCAATGGAAAAACAATTGAAACTACTTTACATCTCTGAAAGTCCTCAGTGAAATAAAGTTAGAGGTATAAATGCAGCTTTTAATAAAGGTCTTAGTTACCTCCCAAGAGGTAGAAGAGATGAGAGGAGGGACAGAGAAAATGTGAACACAACCAGATAAGTCAGAGGCTCTCAATAAATATTTGTTAAATAAATGAGTCAGAATTACAGCCAAGGAGTAGGGGGTGGGGCAAAATCAAGCCTCTAACCAGGGGCATCAAAGCAACCATGTTTAAGTCAAAAGGGGGATAAATAGTGTATTTATTATTTTCTGGGTTGAAAACAGGGACATAAGAAATCCCCCCCCAAAAATAAAAAATAATAAAAAATAAAAATAAAGAAATCCCAAGTGATTAACATATATTTGAAAGAAATTTCAAAGTTCAACCCCAATTCAACATGAAAATCTATTTCCTTTCTTTCAATTTTCATCTGTTCCCAATTTACTCTGTATCCTTTTCCCTTCTGCGAAGAAGTGCTAGGGTGAGGAAGGGGGTGGGATTAATTTAGGGAAAACATAAAGTTAAGAAAATCTGAATTTGTTCACTTAGTCTTTCAAGTCTTCATGAATCTTTTATTCAACAACCATTTACTGAGGGCTTGATATGTGTAAGAGACTGTTCTTTTATTTATTTTTTATATAAATTTAAAAAATTTTTAAATGTTTTTTATTTATTTTTGAGAGACAAAGAGAAACAGCATGAGCAGGGGAGGGTCAGAGAGAGAGGGAGGTACAGAATGTGAAGCAGGCTCCAGGCTCTGAGCTAGCTGTCAGCACAGAGCCCGATGTGGGGCTCGAACCCACAAACCATGAGATCATGACCTGAGCCGAAGTTGGACACTCAACCGACTGAGCCACCCAGGCGCCCCTGTTCTTTTATTTTTAAAATTACTTCTTATTATAAAATAAGATTAGAAATTTTGAAAAATTCATAAATATATAAAGAAAATAATTATTATATAATATTCCACCACCCAGAAATGGCCATTGTTCATATTTTGAGAGTATTTCCCTTTGGGTTTTTTTTCTATTCTGTTTTCTTTAGCAATCAGGAGCCTATTAAACACAGAATTTTTTCAAGTTATTTTAACAAAATTTTTATTAGTAGTTTTTTTCATTAGCCTTATGTTGAGACCATTTTCTTTTATTTTAATAATAGTTTATTGTCAAATTAGTTTCCATATAACACCCAGTGCTTCTCCCCACAAGTGCCCCCCACCATGACCATCACCCCCTCCCCCCCTCCCCTTTCAGTCCATGGTTCGTTGAGACCATTTTCATGGGTCACTAAAAAAATCTTTAAAATATAATTTTACAGATGAATAATATTCCCTCAACTGAATGTGCAATATTTCCTCCAAAGGATGCACCATACTGTACATAACCTTTCCTCTGTTATTGGACATTTCAAAGATTCCCAGTGTTTTACTACTAGTGTACATTAATAGTTTTTGCACCACTGATTATTCCCACAGGAAAGACTGCTATAATCATAATGTCTGAGCCAAACAGATCATGGGAAGCCCTATAGCACTATCCAATAGAATGTTCTGTGATGATGAAATGCTTTATATATTTGCACTGTCTGGTATGGTAGCCAATCACCACATATGACTACTGAGCACCTAAAATGTGGACAGCACAACTAAGAAACTGTATTTTTAATTTAGTTTCATTTTAATTAATTTTAAGTTTAAAATTAGCCTCCTGTGGCTAATAGCTATGGTATTGGACAATGCAGCTGGTGTAAAGTCTTAATTTGTTTGACTTTCAGAGATTGTCACAAAGTAGCCTCCATTCTGTTTCCATAGCACTGAATTCAAGAAAGCACTCACACCAGTTGTGTGGGTGAGTAGAGTCCAAGGATACTAATAAGGATTTTGTTTATGCTTCATGAACTGTACTCTGCTGTCACATCAGATAGTCTCAGCAGACATGAAGCCAGGGTATTAGCAAGTCTGGCTCTGACTCATGAAAATAAGCCTTATGTATATATGGTAAACCTAGAGAGAAACTCTTTTGCTTCTAGAGTCAGATCTGACCCTCCCTTACTCAGACATTACGATCCCCAACTGTGGGCCCCCTAGTGAAGCTGTGAGAACTTCCTTATACACCTTGAGATAAGTAAATGCCAATTAATTTACTCAGATAGTACCTAGGTCTATTCTCTCCAACAATACACACCAATTGTTGATGTTTTTCAATATAATGATTATGTAAAAGATATGAGCTTTGTTAATAAGGCTCTTGCCATATCTGGACATATTTCTTCCACTCAAGAATTGTTATCGGAGTGCCTGGGTGGCTCATTTGGTTAAGCATGGAACTCTTGGTTTCAGCTCAGGTCATGATCTCATAGTTTCGTGAATTCGAGCCCTACCTCAGGCTCTGCAATGATAGAGCAGAACTTGCTTGGGATTGTCTTTCTCACTCTCTCGCTGCCTCTCCTCAACTCGAACTTCTCTGTCTCAAATAAATAAATAAACTTTAAAAAGAAAGAATTATTACCAATACATTCCCACCATCAATATATGCAAGTGCATCTAAGCACACCACCCCTAGTATTGGAATTATTTTTTATATGTATAAAACTAATGGATAATAAATGGTCATTTAAATTTACATCTTACATCTCTACAGGCAAAATGCTAAAAGACCTCCCATCTGTTAAAAAGTTTTCCCTTAACACAGCACCTGGGTGGCTGAGTCAGTTAAGCATCTGACTCTTGATTTTGGCTCAGGGTATGATCTTGCTGTTTGTGAGTTCAAGGCCCACACGGAACTCTGGGCTGACAGCATGGAGCCTGCTTGGGATTCTGTCTCCTGTCTCTCCCTCCCTCCCTCCCTCTCTCTCTCTCTCTCTCTCTCTCTCTCTCTCTCTCTCTGCCCCTTCCCTGCTTGCTCTCTCTCTCAAAACTAAATACATAAACATTTTAAAAAATAAAATAAAAAGTTTATCTCTTGATCTCACATGAGCACTCTGGCTCTCATCTCATTTCTCTATTCTCCTTAACAACAAAACTCCTGAGTTATCTCTGCTCTCCTCCAATCCTCTTCTATTCTCTCTGGGCTCATTTCAATCAAGCTTTCAACCCCATCCTCTCCACCAAAACTGTTGTTTTAAGGTCACCAATGACCTTCAGGTTGCTAAGTCCAGGGGTTACTTTTTAGTCCTTTCCATACCTGACATAGCAACAGAGTTGATGCAGTCATTGCCCCCTCCTTGAAATGCTTTCTTCTTTTAGTTTATTGGACATCTCTTCATTTTCTCTCCTCACTGGTCAATTCTTCATAGTCTCTTGCTAGTTCCTCCTCACCTCCCCACCCTCAAAAAGTGGATATTCCTTAGTAATTAGTACTTGGACTTCTCAAACCCATTAAAGCTTCATTCCTAAATTATCTCATTAGTCCCAGGGTTTCAGACGGTAGCCATATTCCAGCAGCTCCTGAAATCATTATCTCCAGCTCAGATTTCTCTCCCCAAATCCAGACTTGTACACCAACTCTATCAACATCTGTCAACTTTGACATATCAGGTTAACATGTCCAAATTCAAGTTCTTGATTTCCTACTTCAAATCTCAAGTCTTGGACTCATCCTTGATTACTCAGTTTCCCTCACATCCCAAATCTATCAGTAAATACTGTGAGCTTAGGTTAAGACACAACCAGAATCTGATCCACTTCTTGCCACATCCACTGCTATTACCCTGGTCCAAGTGACTATCATCTCTCACCTGGTCAGTTGTAATAGTATCCCAACTGGTCTCCCTGCTCTTGACCTGCCTTAAGTCTATTTTCTACGCACAGCTAGGAGCCTGTTAAACAGCTGGGACTTCTCCATCCTTTCCCCAAACCCTCCAACCAGGCCTGTTTCTAACCTGTGTGCGTCTCCAGGCAAAAATAAAGTGAATGCTGCCTTTCTCTTCCCAGCCCTGGTTTTACTCTAAACCATGAAAGGGCTGACAGGCAGAGTCTAGACCTCCCATCTTGCATACCAGAGCTTTATCCACACTCAAAACCACAGTGCTCCCTTAGCTATCCCACAGGCCGAGGTGTGCACACCCTCACAACCCTTGGGAGAATGGACTTAGCAAAGAGCTGTGCCCAAGCCCTGGAAGCAGATATGGACTGTTTGGGCAGGGAATTCTAGGTTTCCGGGTACCTATCACACCACCGAGAAAGGGCAGGAAGGTGAGCAGGTTGGGCACATCGCTTTGGTCTGTAAGGAGGGGCATAGCTGGAGGAGCCAAGAGAGAATCCACGAAAGTGAAGGCCTGGCGCAAGGCCTCTAGTTGAACTGCCTGGATTCAATGAACGGGGAATGTCTCAAATGGAGGCTGCCTTATCAGCCTGGGTCCCAGAGCAAAGACAACATGGAGCATGGCTGCAGCTGACCCTGCACAAACATGCAGTGTGAGCACACAGCCCTGGAGGCCTGGAGGTCTTCTGTTGCCACAGCATAATCTACCCTGTCCTGCTAACACACCCATCTTGCTCTGTGAATGTGAGTTCTAGAAAGACAGACCATTTCCTGTTTGACTTGTATCCCCAGCACAGTGCCAACCACGTAATACTCAAGTAATACTGCACGGACGCAACCTTTCTGGATTTCATCTGTACAATACAGGAGGTTAGAGTAGATCTTTTATAAAGTATCTTCAAATTCTAGCATCTCATGATTTCTATAATTTCAGACATAAAAGGTTCTGCCTTTCTCAAACACCCACATGCCAAAGCCTCATTCCAACCTGATTTTCCTTTCTTTTCTGATGAAAAGCTTTCGTACACAGCTGTATATGGTTACAGAATTACAAGAACTGCTTAAGGTTTTATAATCCTAGTCCAATCAGCCTGTACAGGCAAGGAATTAAATACTAGGAATGCTGTTTCCAGCTCTGACTATTATGACCCTCAGTGATGTCTCCCCACCCCGCACACACACCCACTTTTGCTGCTGGGCTTGGGCAAGCATACCTGCTGTTCAAAGACTATCTGAAACTACCTCTAAGAAGGAACTGCTTTGAGAATCAGGCTTATAATTTAACAGTAATTGAGGTTTCCTGTGGCTTTATGCATGGCTCTTATCTAATGCTTAAGTAGAAGAACTGCATGGCTTAAAAGTCAGAATGGAATTATATGCTCAGACAAGTGAACAGAGGTCTCTGTTCAATAATGTTGCTTATTTAAAATCCAACTTCGTGGGGCACCTGGGTGGCTCAATTGGTGAAGCATCTGACTTTCAGCTCAGGTCATGGTCTCACAGTTTGGGGGTTCGAGCCAGGCATCGGGTTCTGTGCTGACAGCTCAAAGCCCAGAGCTTGCTTCGATTCTGTGTGTGTGTGTGGGTGTGTGGGTGTGTGTGCGTGCACACGCGCACCCCTCCCCTGCTTGTGCTGTCTCTCAAAAATAAATAAATGTTAAAATAAAAAATAAAAAAAGTAAAATCCAACCGGTTTCCAGTACTATTGTCAGTGCACCCCCACAACAAAGACATCGGTCCTATCCTGCAGATGTGACTGTCAGAGAAGCATGAAGCTGAAATGAACCTCAGCTAGCCCCTCATCCAAAGTCTTTGTTTCACAGGAAATTAAAACCCAGGGATGTAAAGTGATTTGCATCAGGCCACAGGTAGAAGAAGAAAAGATCAAGGGATTTAGGAGGTAAGACTATGATCTTGGGTGACTTACAGGGTGCAGGTTGTTAGGGAGACAAAGGAACAGCAAACTTCTCAGTTGGGGTCAAATGACAAAGAGCAAGTCTGAAGGAAATTCAGAGAGCTCAGCTGGGGCCATGTTGAGAGCCATACAGACAGATGTCAAGCAGACAGCTAGATATTACAAATCTGAAACTGAAGAAGAAGGACAAAGTTAATGAGATAAATTTAGGAGTTGTCATCCGATCCATTTCGTGCTGAAAACTAGTATAAAGTGGGAAAAGAAATCAGGAAAAGGGAGCAACAAAAGGAAAGCCAGCAGAAGATCAACATGTAAGGGCTCTGTTAAAAATAAACAAAATAAAGAGGAGATCACTAAGAGAGGACAGGAGAGAAACTGGGATAGAATGGTGTCAGTAAAGGCAGGACAAGAGCAGGTTTCAGGAAGGTAAATGTGTTCAATTAACTGTGGCACACACTGTAAGCTGCCTCCTTAATGAATATTAATTCTCCCCTTTTTCCTTGCTACTGAAATCCTTATTGTTTTTCAGAGCGGCAATAAACCTGGCCAAAAATTAAACTGATCTCCCAAGCTCCTTTACATCTACAGGTGGCCCATATGACATCTCTCTGGCCAATGGACATAAGCAGATGTCTGCCTATCTACTTCATGAGGCTGTCAAGAAAAAGTGATACAAATGGTCAAACAGCTGGCATCTCACTTTTACCCTTTACTTTTCCCCTTTCTTTCCCAAAATAATGATTCTATATCCACAGAGACAGCAGCTATTGAGTGAACATGAGTACAAAAGACACACACAGTAGATGATATGGAAAATTAGGAGTTTGATTCCTGATCTACTCAGCTGAACAAGTGAGAAACATGGAAGTCAGCCCTGACACCTACTACTGTCTTACTTCCTCTGACCCAAGACTGTTTCTCCCCTTAACTATGCTTCAAATTCACTTTCTTCTAACCACCCCTAATTCCACATTATTCAGTCCCTTAACAAACCTGCCCTGCTGACTGCACTGTCCTCCTAGAAGGTCTCCCTGCTTCTACACTTACCCCTGCAACCTGTCCTCTAATCGCTATCACCATGTCAAAAATGGAATTCTTTTGTGTTGATCCCTGCCAAAAATATTTCCATGGTTCTCATTGCCTCGTGGATAAAATTGAAGGTCTTTAGCCCCACCATTAGGCCCTTTATGATTTGGCTTGTGCCTTACATGGATTATGACATAATATGTAAATATATATTTCAACCACGTTGTGAATAAGGACCACTTACCAAGTGTTGTGCTAAGAGCTTTACATTTTCTTAGTCCTCAGGATGCTTCCCCACATATTTGGTAGTACTGTCCTAGTTTTGCAGATGAATCAACTGACTCTCAGAAAGGTTAAGTCACTTGCCCAAGAACACACAGCTTATTTAAGCAGGGGGAGGCCTGGATGTCAAAGCTCTTTCAAAGTTCTTTCCACAGCAGTGCCTTGACATGGAAGACTATACACCTCTCTCCTTTCTCTTCCGTACTATTCCCCATCTATCTTAAATGAACATCCTTGTTGAAGAATCACAGTCAAATCAGTCTTGCTCCTGGGGCCAGAAGAATCCATCCCCCCCACTGCAGTGGGAAGAAGACAGGCAGCTACAGCAAGGGAGGAGAGAATCCCCCAAGCTGAAGCTGCAGGACGGACTGGTCGGCCTGACCTTCCCAGTCAAGGCCCCTACTTCTCCTCCAGCCAGATGTCAGGTGCGACCCGCGAGTACAGGGATCCGGGGTCAGAGAGCCCTTCTTTGACCCAGACAGCCTGGCTGGCACCACCGCAGTGTTGGAGTAGGATCCCAGCTCCAAGACCATCCCCACCAGGGTCCGGAGCTGGAAGACCATGGGGAAAGGCTCTGGTGACTCCCCAGAAGTCTCAAGCAAGACCTGACACCCACTCCTCACCACTGCCTCAGACTGGGAGCGGGTCCTGTGGGCTCCGGCATCGCAGCCCGCGCTGCTGCTGGAGCGCTTTTGCAAGCCGCGGCCGCCCCGCGAGCGGACCAAAGGCAAACCACGGGCAGCGGGACCCTGGAGCAAGTGCAGCCCGCTGAGCCCCGAGAACCTCGAGGTTGAGAGACGGGCAGTCGGAGAACCTCCTGGGAGCTGCTATCAGTCAGGTTGGATCACCTAGATTTGTAACTCAGTAAAGGTCCAGGTCCCCGAGAGATATCTCCAGCTAACACCTCCGGTCCTCTGACAGTGAACTCGGAGTCCAGGCTGCCCCGTGGGCAAACCGACTACAGTTCCTCTCTCCGGCCCCGCGGCAGCCTCGCACCCCCAGACCCTCCCCAGGCACGCAGGCGGTTGCAGTCGCCCTGCTCCGCCCTCCTGGGCAGCGGCGGAACGAACCCCAGCTGCTCCAAGCGCCCCGACTGGACCCCGGACAACCTCTTCTGCCCTGGTGGCTCTCCCCGGGGTCTGAACCCCTCGCGCCCCCGCGCGTCCTTCTTTGTTTCTGAGCTTGCTCTGAAAGTGATGTAACGAGGCCAGACTCGCACGCTGCTTTCCCTCTTTCCCAGACTAAGTCCTTCCTCCCGCCAGCGCCGGGCGCGGGCTGTGCAGCCACTCCATTCCCAGAGCTCTGGAGACCGACGGGCACTGTTGGGAGAGACGCACTCACACGTCCCACCTCCTGGATGCAGAATCAGTGGGGAAAGCTAGGCTTTCCTTCCAGAAACAAGGGAGAAAGCCGAGGGAACAGCTGTTGTGGAGGTTTCTAAGGAGACTCAGACTGGCTTCTTTCCCTGCTCCTGGGAGACGGCAGGAAACCTCAGGTATCTCAGTGACCCCAGTGGGTGGATGTTTATACGAAAGAGATAGAAGCTGCAAGAGTAAGAGACAGACAGAGAGGACAAGAGCGAGCGAGCGAGCGCAACAGAAACAAAGGAAGAAATAGAGACCCAGAGACTGAGATTGACAGACAAGTAGAGAGAGACAAAGAGCATGAGAGATAGACAGTTGGTGGGTGGCAAATTGATGGGTTTTCTTTTTCTTTTCTTTTCTTTTTTTTTCTTAACCCACTGTGGTTTTGCCTCTGACAGAAGGGAGGACCTCTGCTTCCTAGCCAACAAGCAGCCCCCAACCTGGATGGAATGAAAGATGCGGCCTGATGACATTAACCCAAGGACTGGGCTGGTGGTGGCCCTGGTCAGTGTCTTTCTGGTCTTTGGCTTCATGTTCACCGTCTCTGGGATGAAAGGAGAGACTCTGGGAAACATACCCCTCCTGGCCATCGGGCCAGCTATCTGCCTGCCAGGCATTGCAGCCATTGCCCTGGCCAGGAAAACTGAGGGATGCACTAAGTGGCCGGAAAATGAGCTGCTGTGGGTCCGCAAGTTGCCCTGCTTCCGGAAGCCCAAGGACAAGGAGGTGGTGGAACTGCTGAGGACCCCTTCAGACCTGGAGTCAGGCAAGGGAAGCTCAGATGAGCTGGCTAAGAAGGCAGACCTCAGAGAGAAGCCTCCCCACGAGGGGCAGACCGAGGTGCCTGTGGCCCATTCCATCACCATACCCACACCCACAGAAGAAGGAGAATGCCAGAGCCTGGTCCAGAGTGGGCATCAGGAGGAGACATCCAGATACCTGGACGGCTACTGTCCCTCAGGCAGTTCCTTAGCCTACAGTGCCTTGGATGCCAAGTGCTCAGCCTGGGACAGATCTGAGTGCCCTGAGCCTGAGGACAGCATCTTCTTTGTGCCCCAGGACAGTATCATCGTTTGCTCCTACAAGCAGAACAGTCCCTATGACAGATACTGTTGTTACATCAATCAGAGTCAAGGCAGGTGGGACCACGAGACAATAGTCTAAGCTTTGCATACAAGAGTCGCTGTGTTGCTAGAAATGTGGCTACACTCAGCTTCCAGGGGAAGGAAACTGCCCTGTTCCAACAACCCTCACACTGTTAGAAACTGACTTGGTATGTGACGGATGTGCGAACCTCGGGTGCCTGAGAGCCATGTAAATAGGCATGTTGGGGACATGTTTTAGGGAAGGATGATGAGGGTAAGGACACTGGAAGAGGCAGTAGGTAGGGGAGGAAGCAATTCCAATTGTTTTTTAACAATTAAACCATGTTGGATATTTTGTAAAATAGCCCAGAAAGTGCTACCCAGCACCTGCTAAAAGCGAGAAAAATCTAGAGTGGGCTGCAGATACCAGCCATGAAATGATACATGGACTTGCTGGAGGGAAACGGAGCTGCTTTCTGTCTGAATAAATTGAAAGACAAAACAATTTAGTGCTTCATTATATGAAATGATTTTTATCTGGTGAAAGCTCTTCCCACTTATTATTTATTTGCTGAAGGAAAAAAAGTCAAGATAGAAAAGCTACATCCCTCCTTAGGTGGGGTGGTTTTTGGAGAAAGAGGAGTTAAAGACAGTTGAATTATGTAATTGAGTTTTATGATATTATCCTCTGACAAGATCAGAGATTTCAAATAAAGTAAAGTGAGTGTGACTGGCTAGGTTAAAAAAAAAGTAACTAACATTTTTAGATTGCTATGTTACTTCTCAAACTCTTCATTTAAATTGATTTACTGGGTCTTTATCTTAAGTGTTTTTTAACACTTACTACCATTCATGTATAATTTCCTCATCAGGTGCAAAATGACTTGACATAATATTTTCATGGATTAGAATAGTGTTCATCAAGTCAAAATGGGTTTTACATGTGTATACAAGTGTCTTTAACCTTTCTGGGAGATATGTGCTGGTAATTACTATTCCTATATGACTTTTAAAATCTGAAAACTATGAAGTCAATACATTAGTCTTAAACTTTACACAGAATTTGCATTAAATGCAATGGTTAAACTTCTGGAAATGTCATTATTTGTACATTTATTCAACATTCCCAAAGACTATCAATGCCAATGAAACAAGAGTTAATCTACCAGATTTAACTAAAGCTCGGTTTTTATGAAGTCCATCTAATCAGTGAACATTGCATGACAAAGGTCTGTTTTATTTCACAGTTGATTTTTTGCTACTGAGGAAAAAAATCACAATGGGATTCTAACATGTATTTTCTATTTCCCTTGCTTAACTGTAATAGACAAGAGGGCAATCAGCCAGAAAACTACTTAGTCTCTGTTGAAATTATATGAAGAAATCCTGGTATATTTCATCTTGAGAATATTTTGCATCCTTCAAAGAATGATTATTTATTTTTAATGATCAGATAGTTTTAGCCTCTTTCTCCTAAAAGGGAAACTGAGGACAAAAATTCTGGTCATACCTCTTTTGTGTATTTCAGGTCCAATTCTGCAAGTCTTTAAGTGTAGCAATTATTTAGTCTTAAGAATCACACCCTTAAAAATCACAATTTCCAAATGAAGTTCAACATCAAAAGTATATAATTGTTTTTAGTAGTGCTTAAATGTCAGAAAATGAGATGTGTGATTCTGGGCAAAGTTTGTCTTCTTGTACCTCAGTTCTTACCCCTCAGAAATAGAGGAGGAGTGGGACTGACTTATACTAGAGTATGTCTATCGTTCCTTCCCAGTTTGAATATTTTATGACATTATGTCAGTGACACTTTATGTAATGCCAGGAAATGAGTTACAGCAAAATTCATGCCCAAGTTATGCAATTCATGATAAAAATTATATGACATGGATTGAATTTTTGCTACTACTTAAAAGAATTTTGTGGATATATGAAAGCAGATTTGTTTTATTACCAAATATTATTTATTCAACAAATACATTTCTAGAAACAAAATGAAGATGTTAATTAAAGGTAAATTTTTTTCAATATTGGTATAGCCCCAAATAATCTAATACATATCTTTGCACTAAACGTAATTTACTTTGGATTTGGCATGGAGGGAAAAGAGTTTCCTAAAACTGCAATACCTTTTAATAATTCTAGTGCATTTCGAAGGATATAAACTATGTTTCAGTGAAGGCGAAAATTATTGGGTAACTCTCTTCAAAATAAAAACTTCTAATTTGCTTGTCACTTGTGGACATCTTTAGAGACGAAGAGACAGCAAGCCATTGGAGAGAGATGTTCACAACACTCAACAAATCCTACACAGGTTCTGTAAAGAGCTACTTATAGTGTTAGGTATGGTTTAAGGAGTGGAGAAGTTACTTTTTGATTTCTTGGAATCAGCTCAAACTCCTTGATATCACATACACATTCCAATGTCCCTCCAAAGTTAATTACTAGTTTAGAAATCTAAGGTATCTTATAACATTTTTCATGCTCTATTTCAGAAGTAACTTCCTTCAGTCTTCATCTTCCATCCACCTACGTAAGATATGTAAGGTATCTAAATATGCATTTGAGAGCATTTTCTGCAATACTAAAACAATGGTTAGTAAATGTTGACTGGGTGACTGAACTTTGACCAGAGAGAATCAAATATGTGATTGTTTGTGTGATTTTTTCTAATATCTTCTATTAAGCAACCCCTTCCTAATATACAGCAAGGTAGCCTAGTGCCCCCAAACAACACTTGGTAAGTACTATTCAGGGGAAATAGCCATCCTGTTGAAAATTTTTAGAGGAAAAGGAAAACAAGGTGAGAAAAGTGTCTGAGCTTGTTGGAGGAAAACCACAGCTCATTCCAGTCAACAGTTTTAGTAAACTGTTAATATTATATTAACACAATAGACATGAGGATTGTTCACTTTTCCCTTCAAGAGCTTTCAGACAGACATAAATAAGTATGCACCAGTTATCTATTTTCCTTGTTGTTAATCCAAATAGTTATTTCAACTTGATTTTAAATCAGCATTTTAATTTCAAATTGGTTTCTATTGACTTTTTCTTGTTCAACACTCCTATCTATTATGAATATGAGTTCTTTTTCCAAAAGGTTTCTTGACTTTAAAGTGTGAATTCAGCCAAGATACCCAAGCTGGAGCACATTTAGATAACTATTTCAAGATTTAGTTTCTATTACAATCACAGCAAACAAAATCAAGATATGGTGAAGTTCAGACTCTCTTCCAAACCCTACTAACCAGTTCCTTTGAAAATGTTTCCAATACTCAGTGGGTCTTAAAACCCACTGAGCTGGCACACATAGGGAAGGAAGATTCATTCTTTTAAATGTTTTGCCCTTTTGAAATATCCAACCTCTATTTATTTATTAATATCTCCCGTTTGCACTGAATTCACTGTTACTATTACTTTATAAATATTAAGGAAAAAAACTTCTTTTTAATCCACAGCTCCACTATCCTAACAGAACTACTTATTCCCATTTATCATATTATCCTCTAGGATTCCCCCACATGCACCTTACGTATTATAATTGTGTGTTTTTCTTTTCTATTTTATTTATATCCTAAGTATGTTTTCATGTTTCTATACAGTATTCTTGATTACCATTTAATAATTGTGTAATATGCCATTTTTGAGAGATACCATAGTTTAACATGCCATTTCTTATTGCTAGCCAGATAGTGTGCTTGGTGGTTTTGTATATTTTTTCCCTATTTTTGGTAACACAGCTACATTATTTGTAATTTTCCCAAAGAGATGACCATTTACAGTGAAAAAGTTGTCTCCTTATATATGAGAGTGAGGGTGCAGAAACGTGTATGTGGATCAAACACTTGAAGTTGTTGGTTTTCTCTTGACTCACAGGCAAGACATAGCATAAGACACAAAATAATGCTTCTGCAAAAAGGTCCCCCCATTGGGACCAGAGCCAGTATTTTTAAGAATGAGATGAGTTGGAGCCCATATTGTTAAGGGTAAGATGGGACATTTTCCCAGTTAAGATGCCACTAGTGTGTATCTCAAAATCAGATTACAATGGTGTCCATCTTAAAGAGCATAATGTTGAACAAGTAAAATGAAAAATAGATGTAGACAATAATTACTTTGTAATATTTCAAAAGCATTTTCTTAAGGTATCTAACCATAATTTTATAATGTATTTAATATGTATATATATTGCTACCTATTAGTGACTTACAAGTGAACTGGAATTTTAGGACTCCGATAGACTCTGCTCATGAGTTTTCTGTTTCAATTCCTCAATGGAAAATTGAACTGTAGATGGAGATATGGATAAGTGCTTGGCTCAACCAGGTATCTCAATAAAGACTAAATTCCATTCAGCCTCTTGTCTAGGTAATATGGAATCATGGAAACACCACTGAGTCGTGACCTTGATTTCTCACCACCTAACAGGTTCCTTACTCCATGAACACCCAAAAGAAAGAAGTTGATACATGATGCTGTTCAGACACTCACAAATAGGTGAACATTGATATCAGATCTCCACCATCTTTTGCAAATTATTCCTATGCTTGACCATTCCTAGAGATCCTTTCTTTATTTTTCCCTCTATTCCTCCTCCTGACTGCATGTTAGAGCCTGCAGACTTGTGCAAGGCTTTATATGCTTTATCCATCACAAAGTACAGTGTTTCAGAATGGACCAGTTACAAAACAGGACATAAAGCTATTAAAACATCTTTTGTGCTGCTCTTTGAAAAATCTATCCCAAGAAAGTTAAACATAACAAATGTTTTTGTAATTAATCACTTTCTTACTCTCTGTGGTATTGAATTATTGTATATGAGACAACCCATCAGTCTGAGGCCAGACCACATCTATTTAGAAAAAATGGGTTTTTGACCACCACCTGCCTGTAATTCAGCATGAAAAGTATGGAGACACCTTCAGACCAACTCAAAAGGCCCAGCTGCCTCTCCCATCCCACTTCTCATCCTCTGTGGCAGCTTCTGGGCCATGTCCTAATTGTGCCCTGCAGCTGACCACCCTGAGCCTTCACCTAGTCCTTTTCTTTTTTTTTTTTAATAGTTTATTGTCAAATTGGTTTCCATATAACACCCAGTGCTCTTCCCCACAAGTGCCCTCCTGCATCACCACCACCTCTTTTCCCCCCTCCCCCTTCCCCTTCAACCCTCAGTTCGTTTTCAGTATTCAATAGTCTCTCAAGTTTTGCGTCCCTCTCTCTCTCCAACTCTCTTTCCCTCTTCCCCTCCCCCTGGTCCTCCATTAGGTTTCTCCTGTTCTCCTGTGAGTGCAAACATATGGTATCTGTCCTTCTCTGCCTGACTTATTTTGCTTAGCATGACACCCTCGAGGTCCACCTACTTTTCTACAAATGGCCAGATTTCATTCTTTCTCATTGCCATGTGATACTCCATTGTATATATATACCACATCTTGATCCACTCATCAGGTGATGGACAT
>NC_043712.1:37898214-37909291 GCF_006229205.1 Suricata suricatta | reverse complement strand
GTTTAATGCCCTAACATCCTTCAAAGGGCAGCAGCCTTTGAAGATCTTCCACAATCTTTTAGATTTTCCCACCCAGAACTAATACTTCTCTGGTCTGACAACACCTCCACCACTATCATTGCACATATTAGCTGAGTGTGTGTTTGTCTCTCCAACTAAGTGTGGGTTCTTTGAGGGCAAGGGTCACATTTTATTCTTCTTTCACTCCACCCTCCCTACACACACCTTGCCCTGCTCAGTGAAAACTCTAAATTGCACCATTTGGGTCACCCTCACAGCCTTCCTTCTTCTCCTTTATCAAAGGAAAAAAAATCTACCTTCTTGATTTGAACTAAATTAAATTGAATATAGTCAGCAAAAATGTGAGTTAAAATAGGCTTCTGTGGGTTGGGACCCTAACTTTTATTTAGCATATTGTTTCTTTGGGGAAACCACATCTTACATAACAAGGAGAAGAAAGAAATAAACTACTCCAGACTATTTTCTCCTCCCTCCATGCCTGACCTAACTCCCACTCCCTGCCCCCCTCCATGAGTCAGTGACCATACTACACATGCAACAAGAACTAGTGGTTCTAGAAGCACCTGACAACCAAGCTTCTGAATTCCTGACCAGAAAGAAGGTGAATCAATGTGCTCAGGTTAATTCTGTAAGTAGGTCAACAAAATATAATTCCCCAGTCTGGCTATTGTCCTTCTATTATGATTCTGTCCAATAATCCTTACAGGACTTTCCAGGCCACCTGGATATTTCCTCAGGCCCCTCTCAGGGGGCTGAGTTGCAGACCCTCACTCCCCATCCTCAGTGAAGCTTTTCTTCTCCACAAAGACTGCGAGATGCTCAGGGACTGGTTTGTGGATTAGAGAAGGCTCTGGCGTGTTCTGGAACAAGATAATGGCACTGCTCAGCAATTCCCCTGAGTAGTAGTGAGGCCAGTCTTAAACTTCCGAGTCACATAAATTGTCCTGTGAATTTCCCAAACTATCTGACTGGGTAAAAGTGGCATTTAATTTGAGTAAGTCTTTTTCTTGACCATGGCAATTATCAGGTTCTCCTTTAGCAACAGCAGAAAGAATCTCATTTGAGTATGAGCGGGGAAGGGGATAGCAAAGGGAGAAGGTGTCTGTATGGAAGTGTCAGCACAGAGAGAAGAGCCAACAATTGCTCATGAAGCCAGTCATTGCTGTGGCATCCTCCCCTGACAGCACCGCTTCTCAACTCAACCTTAGCAGCAAATGCTAGGAAATGGACTGAGAGGATAAACTAAACAGAAAAATGTTTTAAAAGTTAAAAGAATAAAAGGAAAGTACTTTTCTTTGATACATTTTTTAAATGATAAGAAAAGAGATACAAACAATTTAAGAGTGTCTTCCAATAAGGGCAAAATTTAGCTAAAAATATCCTGCTGGACAGATTCAGAAGGAATGTAAAATAGCATCCAATAAATAAGATCAAATGGTTTAAAAATTATTCAATAGAGGGGTGCCTCAGTGGCACCCAACTCGATCTCAGCTCAGGTCCTGATCAGGTGGTAAGTTCAAGCCCCAAGTTGGGCTTGAGCCTACTTAAAAAAATATTGCTCCAGATACTAAAAAGTACAATAAAAACTAGAAAGTTTAAGAAGTACCAGTAAATACTACTAGGTATTAAAAATTAAATCACTTTAAATGCATAAATTCAACAAAAATGTCCCACTGAAAGAACAGGGTGTAAGATACAAGCAGCAATACCGAGACCAGCACTGAGAGCCCATCAGTGTGTGCCTGGCAGAAGCAAGGACAGACAAGGAACAGGGGTAGGCTGAGTTTTCCTCCCTGGAGATTCCCACCTCCCAACAGGCTCTCATCTTTTGGGTAAGAAAAACACAGAGCCCAGAACTGTTGCTCCCCCACAAACCTAAGTCCCTCCAAAGCTCACTGTTCACCCTCTTGTGTTAGAATAGAGGCCAGCAGCAAACACACTGAAGGGCAATGTGCAATCGTGGCCTTATGGAGGTCCTAACACAGGAGAAGAGTCACTGATTACACCTTTGTCAGCCTCTCCTGTTTGTCTCTCTCCTCTTCATCCCCTCTTTCCACAAGCAGCCTTGCATGCATTCCTTCACTCAACAAGTCCTTGTTAAGCAGTGCATATGTGCTGGGTGTTGTGCTGGCCTGAGATGTCACAACCAACAGACCAGGCTGCTGTTTTTCATGGAGCTCATAGCCTAGTAGAGGAAGGCTGATAAGTAAAAACAGTGCACCAGGGTGGCTCAGTTGGCTAAGCATCCAACTTCAACTCAGGTCAAGATCTCACAGTTTGTGAGTTGGAGACTAACATGGGGCTCTCTGCTGTCATATCAGAATCAGCTTTGAATCCTCTGTCCCCCTTTCTCTCTGCCCCTCTCTCGTAATCTCTCTCTCTCTCTCTCTCTCTCTCTCTCTCTCTCTCTCTCTCTCTCTCTTTCTTGAACGTAAATTTTTAAAAAATGTAAAAAGTGACAGAGCTTCCATACCCTCTCAGATCCTACACTCTTATTGAATCTCCACCTGTTCATCAACCTGGAAAGTCTCCAAGTACAACCTTTTGGGTTTTTATAAAAGCTTCATCAAATAGGCATGATTGATCAAATCATTGGCCATTGGTGACTGACTCAATCTCCAGCCTCTCTCCCCTCCCCAGAGATCAGTGGGTGGTACTGAAATCTCCAACCCTCTAATCAAGAGGTTGATTCCCCTGGCAACCAGCCCCCATCTGGTGACTCAGGGGTTTTCCAAAAGTCACCTCATTGATATAACAAAAGACACCTTCATGGTGGTCACCACCTAGGAAATTTCTACAGTTTTAGGAGCTTTATGCCAAACACTGGACAAAGACCAAATACACATTCCTTAATATGAATCACAATATCACAGTGTCATGGGAGAAAATGTCTGATATGAGACCTGAAGAGTGTGTAGGAAGTAGCTGACTAAAGAGAGAAGAAAGTGTTCCAAGCCAAGAAAACACTGCTTATGAAGGCAAAGAAAGAAGAGAAAGCATGACACATATTTATTTGGAGAAATGCACAACATCATTAGATGGCTGGAGAGGGGTCCAGGTAGGGAAGGATCAGGTCATGCCTTGAACCTTTCCCCCCACCACATTTAGGCTTTGCTAGTCCAAGAGACCCTGCACCAGACTGTCAGAGATGGAAGAAAGCTTAGAAAGAATCCCATTGATCTCTTATTATATAGAGGAAGAAGACCTGGCCAGTCTGCTTGTCTCCAGCACAATCATAAAGAAGGAAGATTAGACTCATTTTGACTGGAGTTTGCAGGTTTAACGGAATTCTACTTTGATTTGGTTGCATTTCAGGGGCAAGGTTCCTTTCCACATGAGGACAAATAAATAATCAATTTAAGCAGCCCCCCTTTCAAACAGTTGTTTTGCTCTTAGATGCACTAAAATAATTTAAAGCTCTTTTTTGTTTATTGGCAACTTAGAATACAAAGTATTTTATCTTTAAAGTTCTAAATTTTAAAACAAAACAGCCTAGGTTAAATAATAGTTTCCCCGAAGCTGAACGTTCTCATTTGGAGCTCCGTTTTTCTGCTTGCAGTACAAAACAACCTCCTACCACTCCTAGGCAGGAACACTAATGCCTGATAACCTGTGATTGGATGAATGGATCAATCTTAGCTGGTAATATATCTTCTTTTCTTGGTAAGAGCTTTAAAAAATTCTATAACAGGGGTGCCTGGGTCACAGTGGCTCAGTGGTTGAGCATCCAACTTCGGCTCAGATCATGGGCTCAGGTCATAACAGCTCAGAGCCTGAAGCCTGCTTCAGATTCTCTTTCTCTCTCTCTCTGTCCCTTCCCTGTTCATGCTCGGTCTCTGTCTCTCAAAAGTTAATAAATGTTAAAACAATTTTTTTTAAATCCCCGATGTATTTTTCTAGCCTTACACAGACACTTAGATTCCAAATGTCTCCTGAGAAGTGTATACCATATACAGGAAGCTATCTTAACCTTCTTTCATATACCTCATAAATCAGTGTGGACACACTCACCATGCTGTGTCCATTCACTAACAGGAAGAACGCCATTAGCTCTATAAACCCTATGAAAGATCTTGATGAACTCACTCATGTTGACATGATCAGGTGCAAGGAACTTGGTTTTGTCCAGGACAGGAAGTTGCTTCTCACCCTTGTACTGTTTTATTATCACTGGGATTTTCATAGGATGCTTGGGTTCTCGAATAAGGTGGATGTCTTCTCCTCTTTGCTGGAAGGTGTGGCGCTGCCTGAAGGTCTTCTTTGAAGGCATGGTGTCTACGGCCATACCACCCTGAACACGCCCAATCTCGTCTGAAAATATGGCATGGTAGCCAAGGTGGAGGCAGTGAGGCAGGAGTCCCGTCTATTCTAGGCACATCAGTGGTGGAGGCTCCTACTGTGTCTCAAATAATCTAGAGCTCTTGGGGCATCTGGGTGGTTCAGTCTGTTAAGCATCCAACTTTGGCTCAGGTCATATCTCACTGTGGCTTCAAACCACTGTTGGTGGGCTGACAGCTCAGAGTCTGGAGCCTGCTTCTGATTCTGTGTCTCCCTCCCTCTCTCTCTCTGCCCACTTCCTACTTGTGCTTGCTCTCTCTCTCTCTCAAAATAAATAAATAACATTTTAAAAAATAAATAATAATGAAATAAGATAATTTTGAGCTCTTAAGTGATAGTAAGAGATATTAAGTGAAAATATTTGCTATCAACAGCTTCTAAAATCACCATCACTGTGATACTTATAATTATTACAAACAGTTTGATATATAGGAAAATGTTTTTCCATCATGGGGTAGCCAACAATGATTATGAAATTAACCAGATTTATATCTCTACAGTCCCTGGTTTCAAAATGTCCCTAATTTCTCCCTTACTTCAGCTGCCTGGAACTTATGTCTCTTGTACAGATATATCTATTCTTACACAGATAAGTCTATCATTCTCAAAGAGTGTCCCATGGTATGTTAGTCCCTTCATAGGTGAATATATTTTATACAATAAAAAATTTTAATGCTCAAATAAGTTTGGGTACTGGGCTAAACCAAGATAAACATATTTTTTTACAGTCTGTATCCCCAACATCCAGAATAAGACCTAGTACTGAGTAGACACTAAATAAGTACTTGTTGAAATAATAAATATAGAATTCCATAAAGCCATTTATTTATTCACATGCTCTGTGATATATAAGAAGGGAACTGAGTTTGCAGCATTCTATAGGGCTGTTCTCAGGACTAGCATTGTGAAACCTTGCCCTAGTCTCAAAATCTAGAAGCACTAATCATGAAAAAGAAGACAAATTTCCAAAAATCAAAATGAAGAGTCAAAGGAAAGAGAAGGAAGTTACATAATCTCCAAAATTATTCTCATGTTCTTGGCCCTTGCCATTCACCCAAGAACAGTCCTCTAACAAACTACTCTTCCCACAGCAGGGAGCATTTGGGTGATCAGAGCAAAGATATATCTACCAGACATATTTTCCTCTGGATGCTAATTTCCCAAGTGTCCAGTTTTGCTCAAAAAAGCTTGCCAGGTCCTGCCTTCAACTCAGAAATTAAATTGGTCTTAGATACCAGAAATTGGTGAGGAGTATTTATAAGAGTTCTAAGAAGCTTTATGATACAGAAGTAAGTTATGGAACCAGCAGCCCATGGGAAATTGGAATCCCTGCTTTCCCTAGTCCCATTCCCATAAGACCAGCATTGTTCAGTTTCATCCAAGACCTGAGCAAATATCATCAAGGTGGTCCAGTGGTTATCAAACTCTAGCATACATTGAATCACCTATAGGGCCTGTTAAAATACAGATTGTTGGAACTCTCCCCCAGGGTTTCTGATTCAGTAGAACTTGCCTTACTGTGAGATTCTCAGGTGATGCCAATAGTGACGGTTCCTGGTGGCTTCCTCACCACTACTTGTGCTTTCAATTGGTTTTACAGACAGAAGTCTAGAATATACCCCTGGGTCCAGCTATGCAGTAGCATTTAGATCTTACAACTGGTGCATAATAAGCACTGTAAATAATTTTAATTTATAAATAATTATTTGTCTAATCCCTAAGATCTACTTTTGGAAAGTGTACCCCACCTTCCCTGATGAAACTGGAGCCCAGTCCTTTAACCCAATTTACTCAACTGGGCTCATAACCCTTTCTGCCTGCCTTCAGGCCCTATAAATACCATGTGCCCAAAAGGCAGACATTTTGACTAGTAACAAGAGATATGATTGAGCCCAAATGAGACAGGCTCTCCTTAGATTCCTGGCCTGCCTGGTAAAAGCCAACTCCATCATGATCTAGTTTGTTCCAACCATTGTTGGTTGATTCCTCTCTCTGCTAGGCCACTCCTGAGCTCCCCAGCAAGAGGCTGACTGAAGCTTCATAGTTACGTTGGGACATGGGGCAGGTAGCTGAACCAGGTTCCAAGGATAACTTTGAGACTTCACCAGAGATCTTGAAAACCTTCCTAATCAGCCAAATAAACAGTGGTTCGCTTTATTATTTTCTTTTGTACTATTTTAACCATGCTGTGAGTGCACAGACCCCAATGGCTAATTTCATTCTTCCCTGCCTGTGACTCAGATATGTGAACTGCGTAGAAGAGAAAATTGTACTATGCCCCTGAGAGAGCATATGCTTGGGCTTTGATAGATGATGGGAAAAGCAAAACCCAAGAATAAAGGTCTTTCCAAGAAATTCAGAAAGAAAAATTAAAATACATTGTTTATCACTATTCCAACATTTTAATATTCTCCACAGTCCTGCATCACTGAGGAAGTCCAGGTAACCACTTATGTATAAACACCTCATACAATGACCCATCTGTGCTAAACCACAGCCTTCCCACTCCTTTTCTGATGCAGCTTCTACCACTGTTTCCCTTGGAAACCAAAGCAGCCGCCTGCAAAAATCTCTCTCTCTCCTCACTCATCAGTCCAAAGGACTAGCAGCTTGTTTTCTTGCTCATTGAAAACATCTGATGCTGGGGGATGACTTGCATGTGGGGGCAACACAAAAGAAATGACCACAGTGGGTCAGACACGGTGTGCATTCTGTCTAGTATTCTTTCTTAGATGGTTTCATATTCCTCTTCATTTTATGTGATACACCATCAATTTCTTCCCTGTGTTGTAATAATTTGTGTATACAAACCTTCTCTACTAGCTCTCAGGTTATTTAAAGTCTAGGGAGGACATAAATCTTCTGTTTGGCATTCACTACATATTTATTAATATATTATAATAAAAGCATATAATTAATATAACATGATTATAACCCAGTGACGAAAGTTCTAGCATCCATTGAGGAATCTTGCCTAAATTGACTATTACCATAATGGCTGCTAAATATTCACTTTTCTTCATTAATTCTACTTTTATCAGTTGGAATTCTACTGTAAGAAAGAATTTTTCCTTCTCCATTTATTTGTTTACTTACTTACTTATAAACAAATATGGACTCATGGATTATTACTTTATGCAATGAGTTCTAACTTATTTCTATCAATTTTTAATTATCAAATTGCCATGGATTATTATTTCATATATGGGTTATAATCTGTTACTGTCATTGTTTAAAGTTCAAATTGTCCCAGATTTGGCCAGGGGGAAACTCCTTAAAGCTTATGCCTGTCCCCATCATATGTCTCCATCCTGTTTTAAACACTACTTTCTATCTCAAGATATTTCCATAAGACACTTATAAATTACAAAAAGTGAAACAGTAATTATACAGTAGGTAAACCTGGTAGACATACCCTTAACTCGTGATCAAAGTTAATATCGCAAGCAACGGTGCCTCCTGTTAATCAGCAGTGAGAAGGACAAATCATCACTTTGGTGGTATTTCTGCCAAAAAATGAATAACCTCAATCTGATCATAAGGAGACATCAGAAAAATCCACCAAGGGACATTCTACAAAAGAACTGGCCTATACTCTTCAAAAATGTCAAAGTCACAGAAGACAAAGACTAAGAAATGGTCTTGGATTAAAGGAGACTTAAAACATAATACCAAATGTAGGGGCACCTGGGTGGCTCAGTTGGTTAAGCATCTGACTTTGGCTCAATTCATGATCTTACAGTTTGTGAGTTCAAGCCCCACATCAGGCTCTGTGCTAACAGCTCAGAGTCTGGAGCCTGTTTCAGATTTTGTATCTCCCTCTCTCTCCGCTCCTCCTCTGCTCGTGCTCTGTCTCTCTCTGTCTCAAAAATAAATAAACATTAAGAAAATTAAAAAAAAAAAAGACATGAGACCAAATGCAATGTGTGATCCTGGATAGGGTACTAGATCAGAGGGAAATAACAGCTGTTAAATATTATTGGGAAACTTAGCGAAACTTTAATAAAGTTTGGAGATAATAAGTAGTATTATATCCATGTTAATTTTCTGATTTTGATAATTGTATTATGGTCATACAATAGAATGTTTAATTCTTAGGGACTTAGACACTGAAGTGCTAGGGAAAAGGAAGTATCATGTCTGCACCTTACCCCCAAAAGGTTCAGAAGAATAAGAAGGCAGGTGTGGCAAGCTGGTTGAAGAGTACAGGGGAAAGTGGATGAAAGTATGTTGGCATTTTTTGTGCTGCTCTTGCAACTTTTCAGTATGCTTGAAATTATTTCAAAAGTAAAAGTTATAAAAACAGTTGTATAAAAGTCAATACTACCATTTGTTTATTTTTATTCATTTATACTTTACTACATTCTATAGAGGATCTATAGAATCCTTTCTATCCAACAGGATTTTTTTTTTTCAATTAACTGTCTTCAGATGAGTTCTCTTAGAAGCAGACACTGAGCCAAGTATTTGAGTACAAATAGTTAATATGGGACATGATCCTAATAAAAACCAACTTGTCTTTCAGGAAATGTTAAAAGAAATTCTTCAGAGAGTAGGAAAATGATTAGGATCTTGGTTAGAAACTTGGATAAACATAAAGGAACTTAGATCTACCTAAAGAAAGGAAGAGTATTAGAGAAAGAATAAGTGAAGATAAAATAAAACCTTTCTTTTTCTTATTGTTAATTGATCTAACAAATAATAATTTGTTCATAATAATTATATCAACAATGTACTTAATTATTAAACCTATATTTAAGAAAAATGAATGACAACAATGACACAAAGGACAAGAGAGAGAAATTAGGAATGTTTTCTTATAGGGTACTTGCACTGCTAGTGAAGTGGTGTAGTGTTATAAGAAAGTGGACTTGGGTAGGTCACAAATGTGTGTTGCGAACTCTAGGGCAACCACTAAAGAAAAGGTTTTTTTGTTTTAAAGTATAACAAATGAAATGGTGTAGTGTTATAAGAAAGTGGACTTGGGTAGGTCATAAACGTGTGTTGCAAACTGTAGGGCAACCACTAAAAAAAAAGGTTTTTTTTGTTTTAAAGTATAACAAATACACTAAGAGAAAGGAGAGAAATTAAAATGGTTACTTAAAATCACGAATGGCAGGAATGCCTGACTGGCTCAGTTGGTTGAGTGTCCAACTCTTGATTTCGGCTCAGGTCATGATCTCATGGTCGTGAGCGTGAGCCCAGCACCAGTCTCTGAGCTCTGGCACAGAGCCACCCTGAGATTCTCTCTCCCTCTCTCTCTGCCCATCCCCATCTCTCAAAATAAATAAATAAACTTTGAAAAATAAAATGACAAATGGCAGGAAAAAAGTGGAAGACAAAATTAGGAATAAAGAACAAGAGCAACAAATAGAAAACAGTAACAAACATGGTAGGTATTAATCCAACTATATCAATAACTACTTTAAACAATGGCGTAAACACACCAATTAAAAGACAGAGATAGTCAAAGTGGATCAGAAAATAAGATTCAACTATATGCTGCCTATTAAAAAAAATCCACTGTAAATACAAAGTTGATTAAAAGTAGATGAATGGAGGGGCACCTGGGTAGCTCAAGCAGTTAAGCATCTGGCTTCACCTCAGGTCATAATCTCATAGTTTGTGAGTTCAGCTCCACGTCGGGCTCTGTGCTGATAGCTCATAGCCTGAAGCCTGCTTCTGATTCTGTGTGTGTGTCTCTCTCTCTGCCCATCCCCCCCACACACTCGTCTCTCACTGTCTCAAAAATAAACATTTTTAAAAAAAATAAATAAAAGTAGAGGAATGGAGAAAAATATACCATGATAACACTAATCAAAAGAAAGCTGGAGCTACTATACTAATTTAAGACAGAGCAGACTTCAGAGCAAAGAAAATTTTCAGGGACAAATAGGGTGCTATGAACTCCCAAATTTGTATGTTGACTCCGTATGCCCCAGCTTGACTATTTTTGGGAATAGGGTTTATAAGGAGGGAAGTAAAGCTAAATGAGCTCATAATGGTGGGTCACTGCATAGTAGGATTAGTGTCCTAAAAAATGACACCAGAGAGTTTGTTCTCTTTCTTTCCCCAAGAAGAGAGCAAGTGAGCACCCAGTGAGATGGCAGCCACCTACAAGCTAGAAAGAGAAGCCCTACCAGAAACTGATCATGCTGGCACCCTTAGACTCCCAGCCTGATATAAAAATGAAGAAAATGAGTGTCTATTATTTAAGCCAACTGGTTGATAGTATTTTGTTATGGCAGACCATATTAAGACAGAGAGACATTACAAAGTGATAAAGGGATCAATTCATCAAGAATATACAGCAACTTTTGACGTTGAAGCATCTAATAACATAGGTGCAAAATACATGAGTTAAAAACCAACAGAACTCCTTCCTACACTGTTGGTGGGAATGTAAACTGGTGCAGCCACTCTGGAAAACAGTGTGGAGGTTCCTCAAAAAACTATCCATAGAACTCCCTTATGACCCAGCAATAGCACTGCTAGGGATTTACCCAAGGGGTACAGAAGTGCTGATGCATTGGGGCACAGGTACCTCAATATTCATAGCAGCAATGTCAACAATAGCCAAAACATGGAAAGAGCCTAAATGCCCATCACCTGATGAGTGGATCAAGAAGATGTGGTATATCTATACAGTGGAGTATAACATGGCAATGAGAAAGAATGAAATCTGGCCACTTGTAGGAAAGTGGATGGACCTTGAGGG
>NC_043712.1:37890240-37898114 GCF_006229205.1 Suricata suricatta | reverse complement strand
GGTCATGATCCCAGGGTCAGGAGGTCGAGCCCCTAGTCTGGCTGCATGCTGGGCATGATATCTCTCTCCCTCTGCCCCCCTCCATCTCCCCTACTGTGCTTCTCTCTTTCTCTAAAGTAAAAAAAAAATTAAAAATTAAAATTAAAAAAAAAAAGAAACCTAAAACACTGACTACACCAAATGCTGAAAAGGTGTGGAGCAATAGAAACTCTCATTCATTGCTGGTAGAAATTCAAAATGGGACCGTACTTTGGAAAACAGTTTGAGGATTTCTTGCAAACTAACATATTCTTACTATACTGCACACCTTGGTATTTACCCAAAAGAGTTGAAAATGTATGACCCAAAAATCTATACACAGATATTTGTAGCAACTTTATTCATAATTGCCAAAACATGGAAGCAACCAAGAGGTCCTTTAGTGGGTGAATGGAAAAATATACTGTGGTACATCTAGACTATGGCATATTATTCAGTGCTACAAAGAAATGAGCTATCAAACCATGAAAAGACATGGAAGAATCTTAAATGCACATCGCTAAGTGAAAGAAGTCATTCTAAAAAAACTACATACTGTATGATTCCAACTACACAACATTCTGGAGAAGGCAAAACTATAGATATAGAGAGTAAAAACATCAGTCTTTTCTAGGAGTTGGGAGGGGAGAGGGATGAATAGATGAAGCATAGAGGATTTTTAGGGCAGTGAAGTTACTCTGTATGATGCTTTAATGAAAGATCCATGTCATTATACATTTGTCCAAGCCCATAGAAGGTACAACTGCAAAAGTGAATGCTAAGGTAAACTACGTACTCTGGGTAAATAGCATTTCAGTATAAGTTCATCAACTGTAACAAATGTACCACTTTGGTGAGGGGTGTTGATAATGCAGAAGGTTATGAACGTGTAGGGGAGGAGGTATATGGGAAATCTGTGTACCTTCTGTTCAATTTTGCTGTGAACCTAAAACTGTTCTAAAAAAATAAAGTCTAAAAACAAATAAATAAAACATTTAAAAAACAAAGTCTATTTAAAAGGAAAAGAAAACTACTATTTTTAGCTAAGTGGAGATTATTACAAAGCATTTCTCTCCTCTGAAAACTAATAAGAATCCACACAACTTTAGAAAGTATATTGTACCTAATGAGTTCTCAAGTTGGAATCCATGACCAAACTCCATAAAAGTGTGTGTGTGTGTGTGTGTGTGTGTGTGTGTGTGTGTGTGTGTTCGTACATGCATCTTCCCCTCTGGAAAAAATAAAATCCAAAACTTTCATGCTTAGTCACAATGTTTAATCACTATCCCCTTCCCAAAATCTTAAGGATCTCAGCCTATGAGACAGTCAGCTCTGAGTACATGCTTCTGAGACACCTTCCTCGTTTCTCCAGTGGCTGACATTGACAGCAAACAGTGCAGTCACTAGGTCCTTCACCAGCCTCACACATGATACCAATCTGTAGTTTGCCTGCCACACTCAGAAGTCAGCTGATTATCCCCGACAGAAAATCAGTTCATATCACTTCACAGGTACTCTCGATCTAGAAACATCCCCAGCAGAAGAAACATCAAGAGTAACATCTTTAAAGTCTCTTATATAGTCAGTTGAACACTGTTCCCCCAGGAGAAATAAGGAAGCAGAGAAAAATGTATAGTGTATCTTCATAGTTATCAATATTGTTACAGCTATCACTGTCTCCCTTAAACTCTTGACTTTCCCATCTGAGGTCTAACTGAAAACTATTTCTTAAATTTTTTTAAGTTTATGTATTTTTGAGAGGGAGGGAGAGAGAGAGAGAGAAAGAGAGAGAGAGAGAGAGAGAGGTCATAAGTAGGGGAGGGGCAGTGAGAGGGAGACACAGAATCTGAAGCAGGTTCCAGGCTCTGAGCTGACAGCACAGAGCCTGACGCAGGGCTTGAGCTCATGAACCACAAGATCATGACCTGAGCCAAAGTCAGATGCTGAACCAACTGAGCCAACCAGGTGCCTCTGAAATATATATGTTTTAATGTTTATTTGTGAGAGACAGAGACAGAGAGTGAGCAGGGGAACAGCAGAGAGAGAGGGAGACACAGACTCTGAAGCAAGCTCCAGGCTCTGAGCGGTCAGCACAAAGCCTGATGCAGGGCTCGAACTTACAAACCACAAGATCATGACCTGAGCCGAAGTCGGACACTTAACCAACTGAGCCACCCAGGCATACCTGAAATATTTTTTTGAAAAAAAAAATTGCTTCCTATAAAACTGTACTTAATAAGTGTCCTTAATTTGTTCTCTAATCTTTGGTTAATCAAATAGTACGTAACTGTCAACTGTGTTCTGTCTCTTTCTCAAAAAATAAACATTTAAAAACTTTTTTTTTAAGAAAAAAAATTCAGAGTCCTCGGTAGTAGCAAGAGATAGAATCACCGGTCTGGATTGCTGCCAGCCATTTTATTTGCTGATCCTTTTCAATATCAGCTTTACAACCAAGCACAGCCACCCCAGCTCGCTATTTACCTGGCCAGGCATTGAGCGGTCCTGATCCCTCCACAGCCTGCCCTTTGCTACTGGTGTTACCAGCTGGCACTGCTGGCAGTCAGACCACTGGCCCAGGGTGTTGGCAATCCTGGCTGCAGCACCCCAGCCATCTGCCCTGCCTGTGACATGAGGGGATGGTGACAGTGAAAGTTCAGGACATCTACCTTTGCCTGTTTGAAAATGAAAGCCAAACCAGTAGACTTTTTAGTTACAAGTTTAGGTACAAGTTACCCAGTACCAAGAAATGAGGTAAACTGATGTGCATCATAATGTGGAAACACAAATTACATGTCATACACAGGAAAAAAGTAACATACTTTACAAACAGAAAAATAATCACCCAGGATATGAGCTGCTGGTCACAAGTTACAAAGTTTAAAATTGTCTTCCTAAATATTTATGCAGTACAAAAGTTATCTTTTGAAAGAACACAAGGCACAGAATACAACAAGATGATTAAGACACAATCCTTTCTCTCCAGGTACCTACAACCTAGATAAAGAATGAGTAAGTACGGTTGACCCTTGAACAACACTGGCTTGAACACAGCACATGTCCAATTATATGTGTATTTTTAATAAATACAGTACAGTACTGTAAACATATTTTTCTTCCTTATGATTTTCTTAACATTTTCTTTTCTCTAGCTTACTTAATGTAAGAATACATGATATAACATGTATGCCATACAAAATATGTATTAGTCAACTACTTATGTTTAGGTAAGGCTTCCAGTCAACAGTAGGCTATTAATAGTTAAGTTTTGGGAGAGTCCAAAGTTATGCTCAGATTTTTTACTGTGTTGGGGCTTCAGTGCCTACTGTTGGTCAAGGTCAGTGCCTGCGGTTGACTATCTGGCAAGGTGACCAAAACTGAGTATTTTCTAAGAAGTAACTATAATGGTATTGTTGGGTTCAAAGAAAGTAGAGGTTTCATCAGGAGAAGCTGGTGTTTAAGAAACTAAACCTGCAGAGCTAGGCAGAGTATAGTGAGTGAAGGGAAGAGCAAAGGCAAAGGTGTGACTCCTAGGAAGCAAGGGCAGGTGTTCTGGAAACAATAAGCCATTTCATTCCATTGGATGTACAGTGAGCAAGCAGTGAGAAAGGAAGGTGGAGAGGAATGTGGGGCTACCTTACTATGGTACTCCCAGGGCCATACCACATGGGTTCAAGTCCCCTACTCTGCTTCTTACTAGGTTTGTGACTTTAAATATAACTTCTCTGTACCTCAGTTTCTTAAACTGTAAAATGGGGACAACAATAGTGGCCTGCCTCAGAGGGTTGTGAAAATCGAATCAACTAATATGTGTAAAGTGCTTAGAACAATGCATGGTGCACAGCAAATACAGCACTTTATTACCATGGAGGGTCTGAAATGCCAGAGTAAAGCGTCAGGACAAAGAGCTAGGGGAGCTTCTCTGCAGTCAGAAGTGCCAAGATTAGAACCAGATTATAAGTCTGGCAAGCTATAAGGGATGGAACGAAATGGAGGTAGAGAAGTGTAGCGGGGGGCAGGGGGGGTAGTAAACACAGAGCAAGTCCAGGGCTCTGGGCTGTGGAAAAGGGACCTCTATATGTGAAGATAGACATGGTGGTTCTGAGGGGGTCTGAGAGCATGTGAATAGATGCATTCCTTCTGATTCCTCCCCTTCATTCAAATTTCCTAATTAAAATGTAGAGGAAGTTGAAAAGGATTTAATACCTATGGCAAGAAACTCTACTAGCCTGAACCAAAAGCTGGGAATCAACTCTTGATATGTCAAAAGGAAAACTGACCTCTAAAAGCTTCCAATTTTCCTTCTGTATCCTTAACTAAGACTGAGACTGAAAGGAAACCAAAGGTCTTGTTTAAAAGGATGCAAAATTCTTACTAAGGACAGACAGACACTTTCCTTCTTGGAAGATGCTGAAGATTGCTAAAAATCCCCTTCTATGGGGCTTGCCCCCAAACCTAGGTTCTTACTACATGCTACTTCCAAGAGATAAAACAATGATGATCCCTATTAAAATGCAAAAGAGATCACTTTTCCTACCCAAATTTCACATCTCAACAAGAATAATTTATTTAATTAACAATAAGCCAGTCATTAATGAGTCTCCATAGGACAGTTGGGTGTGACTGAGAGCATGGAGGGGGACACGATCTAGAACTCTGGATGAGAGAGTGGCCATGAGTTGGGGACAAGGAAGAGTACACAGTGGGGAAGGAGTGGGGATAGGCACCACATTCAAAAAAGGAAGCAGATGTAGAAAAGGAGCAAAGGGGTTTAGGGAATACATTTGCCAATCTCAGAATCTTGAAGATCAGCCCTGACCATGCTTAATGAAACCAACATCTGCCACCCAAACTGTACAACCTTGATCCTTACTACCACCTGACTTGGGCTGCATGTACACCCCTACCAGGAACCTCTATTCACTCATTTCCCCTTTAAAAAACAAAAAAAAAAGGAAAGAGAAAAAGAAAAAGAGAGAAATAAACCATTTTCAGTTTTAATTCTCTGTGGCTTCAGATTATCTGAAGTGTGTAGATGTCTCCCCTCCCATTGGCCCAAGATGCCACTAAAATTTTAAAACTCTAGGCTCCTCTGTGTTTCACGAAAAGACTGTGATGGGCTACATGGCTGTAAAGGGTCAAAAATCACTTGTAAAACAGAGAAATTACTTTAATCTGAGTTATAAAAGGTATTTGTTGTTAATGATTCCAGGAATTAAATTAAAAGAGTTTTGCTCTGGTCCTTAAATGGGGACAGCAGTCTTTGAGGACTGCAGCAAATGTCTATCCTTCCAGCCAATAGGTGACCATTCCCCTATTCCCCTGGGGAGGGAAAACCAAAAATGTTTAGTTGGGGAAGAAATAGCCAATTTAGCCAGAAAAGAAGCTATCCAGTGATAGACTGACCAACTCATTGGACACCACAGAGCACATCTTCAGCCCCCCCGGGAACCCTGGAGCCCCTGGGGATTGGCATCCCCAAGAGACTGTTCTTTAATTGGCTCCCCACATTGCTGCAGAGAGCACTCCCTGCTTTCAGAGCAGAGACAACTACATCTTGAGTACCACGACACACTGGCTGACTAATGAGTCGTGGTCATCCGCACATCCTCACTGAGGCTTCCATGGTTAACAAATCCCACTTGTGCTGCCAGCCAGGAGGAGAGAGACCACTTGAGCTCTGCAGCTGCTTGCCCTTCCAGCATAGCTAAAAGGAGATGATGACCCAGTAACTCTGAGGACTGACATCTTCTTTTTAGGATAGTCACTGAGCAGACAGTATCCCCATGTGAAAAATTAGTGCCCTTCCATCAACTGTGGATCAATTATACCTCCCCATCCCAGGGGTCAGAGCCCTGGCCTCTCATTTACATGGAAACTAGTCTTCAGAAGCTTTTATTTAAGATTTGCATTTATATAATCTGCAAAAGAAACATTACCTGCCTGTATTTGCTGATTAAATCCAGCTGAATTAATTGTGATTCACTGCAATAGAGAAATACTCATGTAGACAATGCTCTCTGCAAAATTAATTTCAGAGTTAAGCCACAGGAATGAGTTGCTTTTCTTTGGGCTTTTCTATGTGGGTTACCATGGCATTCCTTCTGAATATATTCATAGTTTAAATATACAAGCCTGCCACAGAAACTATTTGGACAATGTCTGGAGGGAACCACCCACAAATAATGCACATACATCTCACATTATTGTACAGTGAGTTAAGTTGGCTTCAGCCAGAAGACAATTTTGTGATTTACTAAGTCATACAATCATTATTCTTGTGACTTTCCATCTGGGGGCGCTGGAGTGTGAAGGGTCTCAGGTCACACCAGAGCTGATATGAACAGATAACAAATCTGGCTCTGGTGAAGTAGAGATAGTGGTATGCCTTCCCCAGGCTCATCTCCCCCATGAATGGAGTCAAGGATTTGGGGACCGAAAATCTTTCTCCCCCTTAAGCTAGCCCCACCTTCTGCCCCAGGTGTAAGCATAGCTAAACTAATTTCAATAACTTTAATACAATTAATTTCACTGACTTTTCTAGTAATAAATTCTTTTTAAAAATATAACACTCCTGGGCCACCTGGGTGGCTGAGTCAGTTAAGCAGCCAAGTTCGACTCAGGTCACAATCTCATGGTTCATGGGTTCGAGGCCCACATCAGGCTCTGTGCTGACAGCTCAGAGTCTGAAGCCGGCTTCAGATTCTGTGTCTCCCTCTCTGACCCTGCCCCGCTCATGCTCTGTTACTCTCTGTCTCAATAATAATAAATAACACATTATATATATATATATATATCTCACTCCTTAGAAGGAGAGTATCCTGGAAGTACCTCAGTGGGAATGAGTTCACGAATGGACTTCTATTATAAAGAGGAACCCCAGACAATAGAAGAGAACTGAATCTCGTGGCTAGGAAAGAGAAGGATGCCGAAATCAGGGGAAAGGATCTGGAAAAGAAATGTGGGAAAAACCATGCACAGTTCGGCTGTTTCACAATTTTGCCAAAAATATCTCACTGTCTCCAATTTAACCCAAAGAGGAGTGTCCCAAGAAAGGTCTGATCAGCTCATAATGGGTCAGGAATGAAGAAAACATCTACTGTAGGAGCCAAAAACAAAACAAAACAAAACAAAACAAACCATATGTGACTCTTAAGTAGATGCACAATCCAAAAACCTAATATCTTAATCAAAAGTCATAGGATTTCAAGTTTGTTTGCGACTTTTTCCTCTCTGGCAGGGACAGCATGTGCAACGCTGCAAATTCTACCAATGAGTTTACTGAGAGTAGTGATTGACAGGGTTTTAAAGACTAGTTTCCTTGCAGCGCTCCCCTTGCCCACCTGCCTCTGTAGATACAAGTAGCTCATAGCTGCCTTGACTTGAAAATTCCCACAGCATGTAGAGTATCATGTCATCTGCAAAAAGGGAAAGTTTGACTTCTTCTTTGCCAATTCTGATGCCTCTTATTTCTTTTTGTTGTCTGATTGCTGATGCCAGAACTTCCAGCACTATGTTGAACAACAGTGGTGAGAGTGGGCACCCCTGTCATGTTCCTGATCTCAGGGGGAATGCTCTCAGTTTTTCCCCATTGAGGATAATCGACTCCACCAGAAACCTTCTGGAACTGATCAATGAATTCAGTAAAGTCGCAGGGTACAAAATCAATGTACAGAAATCAGTTGCATTCCTATACACCAAAAATGAAGCAGCCGAAAGAGAAATTAAGAAACTGATCCCATTCATGATTGCACGAAAAACCATCAAATACCTAAGAATAAACCTAACCAAGGATGTAAAAGACCTATATGATGAAAACTATAGAAAACTTATGAAAGAGATCGAAGAAGACACCAAGA
>NC_043712.1:37880114-37890140 GCF_006229205.1 Suricata suricatta | reverse complement strand
GAGAGGGGAAGACAGGTGGTGGTGATGGTGGAGGGCACTTGAGGGGAAGAGCACTGGGTGTTGTATGGAAAACAATTTGACAATAAAATATTATGGAAAAAAAAAAAAGAAAATTCCCACAGCACACCAGTATATCGTCTCCAGTTTGTTCCTGGGGTCAGTGTGCCCCTGAGCTACAGTGGATTTTCAGAGGTAAAGGACGGAAGAAGAAGGAACACAGTTACATTAACCCAGTCATCATCCCCTGCTTTTGCTTTGCCCTGGAAAATCTAGCAACTCTAAAGCTTGAGTATGGAAATTAACTCCAAGAATCACTCACCAAAGAAGTGCCTCAGGGCACATCCCAGCAAACATCCTGAAGTGCTTCACGTAATATCTTACACCTGATTGGCTTTTCCCACAGTACTTATGTGGCAGGGGCTGCCGACCTGGGAAAATCTTGCCTATTCTAGAGAAAAGTTGATGTCTACTCTTTTTGGACAGTTATCCAGGAATATCTGCCTTTTATCTCATCATACCTCCTCCCAACAGCCAGCTTTTGACTACCTGGGTAGGTGGTCAGATCAAGAATAAAGATATAAAATCCCCTGAAAACCCTGTACTCTCACCTAACCATCTGTACATCCAAAATGATAGGAATTTACCTTATCAGGTGCATTCCAAATTATGATTTTTTTGTCACAACCTATACTATTACTGAGTTGACATTTTTCTTTGAATGGATCCACTTAATTGTTTTAATGAAGAGGTGCAAAGTTTATAGAGTTAAAAGCATCCCAGTACCAAAATGAACCCTCTTTCTCCTTGACCTAATCAGAATACTGCAAGAGAAAGTGAAAGATTCTCATGATAACTTTCTCCTGATGTGGTTAAACGATATTTAAATCCTTGTCCTTTGACCACCTAAGATCACCTAGTAGAATGATGGGGTGGAGGTGAGGGGCTCTAAGGAAAGCCCATGGACCCTCCCCTATATCTCTACACACACACACCCCTACACACACCAAGGAGGCCTCACCATGCCTATACCTCACCTAAGCCTTGGGCTATGGGACAAAGGGGTTCTCCTGCCTCAGAAGTGGTTCTTCTCAGTCAGTAAGATCTAGACATCACTGTTTTCCTCTGACAAAGTCAACCCTAATCCCTGATAAGAAGTTATAATACTGAGTGGCCCCAACTTGTATTTTTATTACCCTGCCCACCTGACTAAGTTTCATTAAGCTGGAAGAGAAGCAAAATTTGGATAATGCCAACCAGAATAATTAGTCCCTGAATAACTGTTAATTGTACAACCCAATTATGAATAAATAAAAATAATGAAAAGTGTATTACTTTCCATAAAGCAGATAATAAACTTGAAACAGCACTTGTTTTTTATTTTTATATTAAAATTCCCTTTTGAAGCCCCATAACAACTGTGTAAAATATTAATAATTATTATAATTTGTTGGCATTTGTGCTAAGATTTTAATAGTATCTCTAAGAGGTAAATAGACCTTCCCCCCATTTTATAGATTAGATAACTGAGGCTAAGGATGTTAAAAGCATGCCCAAGAGAACATAGCTTATAAATTTCAAAGCCAGGATCCAAAAGCCAATGCATTAAACACTTCAGTAATATCATCCTAAATCCTAAATTACCTCCCCCCATAAGATAAGTCATGGGAAGTAGAAAATGGAGTAGTTTAAATGCTACAGTCTGTATTGAGTAGAGAATACATTTTCCTAAAAGGAAGGCTTTATTTTGAGCTTTCATTAACCCAGTAGAAGATTGGAAAGAGGGCTTTTAGTAGAATTCTAATCTTTTGCTACAATCTTTTACTTTTAAAGAGCCTCCACGAATAAAGGAAAGTGGTTTGGAAAAGTACACAGACCCTTGAGTATCCTTCTTCTTCTTTTCTTTTCTTTCTTTTTTTAGGAAACTGAAATAACCTGGGTGGTAATGCATCATAACATTCCAACTGGAAAATTTCCAATTGGTATTTGGATTTTTACCAAGTTGTCTGTAACTAAACTTCCCCTCAGCTTGATTAAACTTTAGATAGGCTTCTTCCTGACCTCCCTTCTCTTAAAGCATTTACTTTAGAAAACTTGCAACTGTAAATTCTTTCTCTGAGAAGATGTATATCTTCTCCCAGCTTCTTGCCACTTATCCAACCCAGAAAAGTCTTTCTCATGGGCCTGGGAGCCATTCCTTTCAAACATAATCATCCAAAAAGATAATGCCCTGATCTCCCAGTCTTTGTGGGAGAGTAGGAGTCTAACTTCCTTGAGCACCAACTAGCAAACACCATCACATTGAACCAGCCTCCCTTCTAACACCCTTAGTACTCCTACATTAGCTCATCCCAGAACTAAAAACTCTTCCCCTTTTGTTTCAGCAGAGTTGAGTTCTCTCTCTCTCTCTCTCTCTCTCTCTACTATTGCAATAGCCTTGAGTAAGGTCTTCCTTGTCTGTCTAACTCCATCTGGTGCAATTTTCTTTGACACTTTTGATTCACAATAACCTATGGCAACCCATCCTCTCTACATTGGCAATGGCTTTGCACTTGTACCCAGGGAATGCAGGTTCTCTTATAAGATGAGGAGCTAGAAGTGAGTGCTTGGTGATTATAATAGGAACTATACATTATAGACCCATGTCTTCCACTTCCTGTGACCCTTCTTTCCTTCCCTGGGATGTAATGAAAGCATCCCAACATAGGAAAAAGTATCACATTCAGCCCTGATCCACCCCACCCCAACCCCATCACTAGGACTTTCTACTCATTGGAGGTTCACTTGGGTTGATATGCAAACACCCTCTGCACTGAAATTAAATACAACATACCTGGAAATGTTTGAGATCCTACATGATCTTTAAGATCATGAAAAACATACAGATCACAATCAGCTCACTAAAACAACCACCTTACATTTCACATCCAATTTGCATTGCCTTCTGTACACCCCACTAAGCTACACTGGCTATCATTTGAGCAGTTAGACCCATTTAGATTTAACATGGAAAGTTAAAAGGAAAGAGTTTCAAAGAGTTGTTTTATAAGGCAGCAGGCAAAGGAATATCATGTAACTTGATGTGTAGGAAAACACACTATTAATCCCTTAGAAAATGTGCCAGTGGGGGTATCTCACCTTGGCCGGTTAACTCCATTCAAGAGGCTCTCTGTTCACAGCTGTCTCCAAATAGACAATGTCTAGGCATTTTGGTCCTAACAATTCCATCAACCACTGGCCCTGGTCAGAGAAAATTTATAAATTCAAAATTCATAAGCATATAAAGCAGGTTGTAAGTCCAAAATAAGAAAACATGAAGCTACCACTTGATGTATATTTTATTTTATATGCTCAACCTAACTTTGAGAGGTAAGCACTATCATCCCCATTTTAAATCACACAGCGAGTAAAAGTTAGAGCTAAGATTCAAACTAGTATCTGTTTAATTCCAAAGTCTGTTCTCTTTCCACTGTAAAATACTATACTTAATTTGGGTGGCTGGGTGGGGGGGGGCAGATTAATAACCTTCATTTCTTGCTCCTCTGTTCCTAAAAGAAATGCAACCATTTGTCTAGCATTCAGAGGATTTGCTTTATGATTCAGATAGCAAACATCTTACAGGAAGTATTGAGATAGAAATTGAAGAAGACTGTGTTGAAAAGTTAAGGTGTTTGGTTTAGATATGTAGAATCTGATATCCATGTAGGACATCCAAATGGAAGTGACTCAGGGACACTCATCAATACTGGTCTGTAGCTCAAGAGAGAGGTTGGGGGTAAAGGTAATGATTTAAAAGTTTTCATCAGCAAAGACTTGTTTGTAAACCATGAAGTGGACAAAACTGCTCGAGGACAATGGAAAAAGCAAAAGATAGGAAGATTGAAGATTTACAGAGTGCTTACCGAGAACCCAAGCATGATTTATATACAGTTAATCCTCATAGCAACTCCTTGAGGAAAGTACTATTACTATCTCTATTTGATGGATAAAGAAAATGAGGCACACAGAAGTAAAGGAACTTGCCCAAGACCTCAAATCTAGTAGGTAGCAACATCAGGATTTGAATCCAGGAAATCTGATTTCAGACCCCAACTTTCTAATCCTCAAGCTAAATTTCCTCTCTTTGTAGAAGAAAAAAGACATGACTAAAGTTAAGCAAGGAAGGGTCCCAAGAGAAGTTTCCTATATATGTTTGGTTTTGGATGGAAAGATTTTGAGTATGTTTTTATACTGAGAAAATGGATCAGTGGAGAAAACCTAAAGACACTAGAAAGAAAAGAAAATCAAGGGTATAAGCTCCCATAAGAAGAAGGAAGGATCAAAAGCAATCCCTTATTGGGGCACCTGGGTGGCTCAGTCGGTTAAGCATCCAATTTCAGCTCAGGTCATGATCTCACGGTTCGTGAGTTCAAGCCCCGCCTCAGGCTCTGTGCTGACAGCTAGCTCGGAACCTGGTACAGATTCTATATCTCCCTCTCTCTCTGACCCTCCCCTGCTCGTACTGTCTCTCTCCGACTCTCAAAAATAAATAAAAAACATTAAAAAAAAAGCAATCCCTTATCTATTATTAATTCCTCATGTCCTTAGTGAATGCAAATATGTCAGACTCTGCTTGGCATTAGGAATTCAGTGGTGAACTACAGAGATGGTGTTCTCACCCCAGGAAGCTTCCAGCCTAACAGTAGGAAGACAGGTAAAAAATGAAGAAACAGTCCAACAACATAAACCATAGTATGTGTAATGAAAGAAGCAAATGGGGTGCTGGGGCAGAAAACAACCTCCCATAGACAGGATATTTGAACTGAAACCTGAATTTTGATAAAGAGGCAGACTTCTGAAGATTAGAGGGTAGAAGTCAAGGTGCAGAGCAAGGGCAAGAACAGAATGAAGTAACAGAAAAGACATAAGCAACTCACCTGTTTTTTTTTCTTTAATAAAATTTGTTGTCGAATTGGCTAACATACAATGTGTACAGTGTGCTTCACCTGTGTGGTGTTTTAAAAAATACTGTTGACCAGGAAATCAAAATGTCTGGTCAGACAGAGAAATGACATCATCACATTTACATATTTAAACAACTAAGAAAACTAAATGGGACAGGGAAAGGAATCAGCTTTATAGGGGTGAAAGGGCAGCTCTTTTTTAAAAGGAAAGAAGGAAAGAAATGCATTTATAGACAAGTTTAAAGGTAAAAAGGAGAGTTCACGTCTAAGGACTTCTATTGCCTCTGAAAAAGGAAAGACCTAGGCCCCGGCAGTGATTGAAAGGGATGGGGATGGGGCTCAAAGGAGAGATGGGAAGTCAGAAACAGTCAACAGTGGGAATTTGGAAAGGAAGACACCTAAGAAAATAAAAGACCTTAAGGGTAGCACTGGCAGACTCAGAAAATGCTGGAAACCAGCTCTTTCTGTGGAACCATAGTCATTGGACAGGGTCATGTACGAGTTTCCACTGTGCAGAAGACAGTGGGAACTGTTAGACTAACAGAGAGATGTGAACTGTACCGCAAGTTCAGAGGAAAAATCAGGTAGTTGAGGATTCTTGATAAGAAACCATTGTAGAGATTGACCATGGATCTAAGGCTATGTGAGAAAGTAAACCAGGAAAGCTGGTTAGACTGGAACCGTTATATTGGAGACTTGATACAATTGAAGAACAAAGAGATTTAGTGAGTGGAGAGAGGAGGGTTGTGAGCATGTGGATGCTAATGGGATTTCTTAAAAGAAGCAGTTTCAAGCAATGCCAAGGTCTGGGCTGTAATATTAAAGCAGCATTGGCAACACCCAGTTCGCCCATTGCCCCCTTCAGGGAGCCTTGCAAATCGACAGGCTTTTGTTTATGGACATTATCTAGATTCCACATTAAAAGCCACCACTCTACAACCACCAAGTGTTAGAGCATTATTGTGAAGGGGTGCTGGGGAGACGGCTTCAGGCCATAGGTTTGACGGTTGGCTGGCACCTTCCCTACAGCACTTAAACCCTGAATACAGTTACTGACCGTATTATCCCAGCAGGTGGAAGAGTTCTATTTGAAAACAATTTCCACCATTATGTCATCAAGAAACTAAAATCACGGTCTCAATTCAAAATATCATTGTTGCTGACACCCAGTTCTTACAACCCTGGTTATTTCTCAATCTTGGATGAAATGCCTGTCAGGATCTCAGTTAGCCTAATGCAAGATGATTGTTCATGGGTGGTTTTTTCCAATCAGCTAGAGGGTTAGCTGTGAGATTCAGCCAAAAACCCAGGGACAGCTTTGGAGAAATGAGGGTGAGAAATAGAAACTGAAGCTCCAGGTACCAGCTGTCAAAGGCTAAGCAGAGTGGAGTTAAGATCACTGGCTCAGTGGTCAGCTCTGACATCCAACTCCATCTCCACCTGCCAGCCGAGTGGATGAATCTCACTCTCAGTGTCCTCTTTTGTACAGTGGGCTTATACTATCCACTTTGCCTGCAATCTAAACATGATTGAGTATGTAAAGCATTAAGCACAGGGTTTGGTACACAGTACCATACAATTCATTAAATGGTAGTTGTTAGGAACACCCGGGTGGCTCAGTCAGCTAAGTGTCCAACTCTTGATTTTGGCGCAGGTCATGAACTCATGGTTCCTAAGATCCAGCACCAAGTTGGGCTTGCACTGACAGCACGGAGCCTGCTTGGGATTCTCTCTGCCCCTCCCTGTTGTGTATGCACACACATGCACAAATACTCTCTCTCTCTCAAAATAAATAAATAAAATTTAAAAATAAAAAATAAAAAGTAAATGGTAATTGTTGTTGTTATTATTATTATTCCTAAGTTGTCAAATTGTATGCTTGGGACAATGAATCACTTCGAAGCCATTGCTGAGGGGTTCTAGCCTCTCTGAATAGCTCTCTTAAGCAACATATATAGCAGTATGCCAGTAACCCATTAGGGACAGGGTGAGGAAGAGTAGAGCCCTGATTTGTAATGGTTACCAATTTTCATTGTATAAATACATCTACCATGATTAACATCAGACTACCAATGTGGCATCACCAAAAGCACATTTGGCTTTCAGGAATCAATATGAGCTGGCTCCCATACACTACCAAACATTTATCTGAAAATGTCACTCAAGAGTTCTTGGGAATTCATTTGTTAACACACACACACATCAAATACCTATTCTAATAAGGGGAACCTAGGTGGCTCAGTCAGGTAAGAGCCTGGCTCTTGACTTCAGTTCAGGTCATGATCTCATGGTTCATGGATTCGAGCCCCACATGAGGCTCTACATTGGCAGTGTAGACCCTGCTCAGGATTCTCTCTCCCTCTGTCCACTTGTGTGCTCTGTCTCTCTCTCTTAAAATAAATAAAATTAAAAAAAAAAAACACCTACTCTATTATGGGCCAAGCATCTACTGTAGAAAGGGGATTTTTAAAAATGAACAGAGATATGGCTCTTTCTTCCTTGAAGCTTATAATCTGGGAGGGGAATGTATAATTAAACAGCCATTACAACACTGTGAGAGAGGAGCCATGTGGGGAGAGCAGTATGACAAGGAGGTTAAGGGAGAACATCTCATGTCAGATATTTCTCCTAGTCTAAAGGATACACAGAAGCCAGCCAGGTAAAGTGAGAGGTGGGAATGTGTTGAATAAGAGGATGAGGCAAAAATGGCCTGGAGGTCTAAGAAAGCAGAAATTGAGAGGAGGTTAGTATGGGTGGGCCTGGCATAGAGGGTGGGGCAGGGCTAGAGAGGCTAACCCCAACCAGGCTATCCTGGGCCTTGTAAACCATGTTATGGGAGACAGTGTAGAGTTTTAAAGAGAAGAGCAAGTCCATTGGATTTGATTTTCATTACAATTTCTCTGATACAAAAGTTATATAATTGCGTGTGTGTGTGTGTGTGTGTGTGTGTGTGTGTGTGTGTGTGTGTGTAGAAAACAAAGGTAAAGGTCTGGCTAGTTATAGTGTGGATTAAGGAAGGGTGGGGAGGGATGGACAAACCAGCGGTAGAGGATGCTACTTGGAGGCTGTTGCTATAATCTCAGCAAGAGATGATGGTGACCTGCCCCAGAGTCTTATCAGGATGGGGAAAGGGGGCAGATCTGAAAGATGGTTGGGAGACCAAGCCATGGAACCTGGTGACTGATAGGAGAGGGATGTGAAGGAAAGGGAATCAAGAATGATTTTCAGGTCTCTGACTTGATCTACAGGTAGCTAGGGGTGCCATTCTCTGAAAACCAGAGGAAGAAGAGCAGTGCTGGAAGAGAAAAAGTATGGAGTTCAGTATTGGACATGTTGAGGTGCAGGTGCCTGAGTGGTGGGATAATCCCCCTGGAGTTCAGGAGAGAAATCTGAGCTAGTGATTAAGCCATCAGAGGCTCTAGCATATAGGTCACAGCATAAGCCAAGGGAATAGTTGAGATCATTCATGGAGGTGTGTAGAGTTAGAAGAGAAGGTTAGAACTCCGAGAGTCATCAATATTAAGCCCCCAGAAGAAGAAATACCAAAGAAGTCTGAGAATGAGCAATCAGAGAAGTCAATGGAAAACTAGGTAAATGAAGAAGGAAGAATTATCAAAAAAGTCAATGCTACTGAAAGATCAAGACAAGGAGCCCTGGGAAATATCTGTGGCAATCCCTGATGACCTTGGCAAAATTCATATCAGAGGTGTGATGGGGTGAATGTCAAATTGCAGAGGCCAGTAGAGGAAGGATGTGGAGGTAGCAAGTGTAGACAATCCTTCAAGAAGATTGATGATAAAGGGTGCAAAGAGCTTGGACCATAGCTGGATAGGAATGTGGGGTTGACAAAGGGTTGTTTTACTTTGTTTTAAGTTTGGAGAGACATGAGTATGTTTAAATGCTGGTATGGAGGAGCCATCAGAGAGAGAGAGAGGAGGCCAAGGGAGCAAGAAAAAAGACATAATGTAGGCCAGACTATGCCTGAAATGGATCACAGACTTCCAATCATCTCCAGGGTAGGAACTAAACCCTAAGGGTCTCAGAACATGCCAGAGTTCACCATCCCAGTGAGGAGGAAAGAGATGTGAGGCACTAAGGAAAATGTGTAAGTTCGACAAGTGGGGCCATACCAGTTTGTGAGTTCCTAGTACCAAGCCCCATTCTAGTCAAAGCACCACCACCTGGGGGAAATGTGATTAAAACTTATTTTAAGTTATTCTATGAAACAAGCTTTTGGGTTTTGACCAAAATCATCTTTAGATCCTTTAAATACTTAGAAAAGGAGTCCAAGCTGGCAGCCAGTAAATCCAATTCAGCTGGCAGACAAATATTTTATGCCTGAATAGCATAACAAAACTCAAGAAATTTCACATAAAAATCTAGACTCCTGAATTCTCTTGAAAACTTGAAATGTGGAAATACTAGGGCCACATGCCATCCATCAGATGACCTAAGTGGTTGCTGCCACATTGAAAAGGGGCAAACATTCCTCACACTGTCCAAGTCTCAGCTGCCCTCTTCTTTCCTGTCCAGCCCATAGAGGAGGACATTTCCCCTCTGGCACCAGGTTGGGTTAAATGGCTCTGTCATCTGCTTCAGCTCTGCTTTATTTGGGGGCACCTTCTATGTGCAGTGCAGAGAGCTAAGGCACCGAGTATACAATAGCAACTGCACACTGTCCCTGCTCATGGAGTATGGGAGCTGGAAGGCTGGCAGACCCTTAATCTCAACAATATGAGGCTGCTGGCACTCTTTGACAGTACAGATTTTACTTTGCATTTAGAAAATATTCCAGCTGTCTGCTCATCCCACACACCCACTGATGAACAAAAGCACATTCAGAATGGATGCTCAACTAGCTATAGAAATTTTGACATGAATTTCCTGGAGTTGACATTGTATTGTAGTGCACTGCTTTAGGACTGAGGCCAGACCAGTGACTGAAGAGGGCAGGGGAGAATAGCTTAGAGTAACACCAGAGAATTTTTTTTTCCATAATATTTTATTGTCAAATTGTTTTCCATACAACACCCAGTGCTCTTCCCCTTAAGTGCCCTCCACCATCACCACTACCTCTTTTCCCCCC
>NC_043712.1:37867998-37880014 GCF_006229205.1 Suricata suricatta | reverse complement strand
TCAGCATTTCTGTCTCTCTTGGGTAAATCCCCAGCAATGCTATTGCCGGGTCATAAGGGAGTTCTATGGATAGTTTTTTGAGGAACCTCCACACTGTTTTCCAGAGCGGCTGCACCAGTTTACATTGCACCAACAGTGTAAGAGGGTGCCCATCTCTCCACACCAGAGAATTTTAAAGAGCATTGGAATGTTTTTAGCAATGGCAGACTCATTGTATTCCTTCCTTTTTTCTTTACAAGTTGAAGTCATTTCCAATATTGTGACAATATCTGACCTTGTCTTTGCCAGACTCAACTGAAGAGAGATTATAAAGCAACAGAACAGGTATGACCCATAGGGCTCAGAAGATTTATTTGTTTTGCTAAAACTCTTGCAGCTGATCTTTTGGCCAATGTAAGCGTGTCTGCCTGCCTGTGTCCCTTGAGGGTACTATTTTAAGGGGAAGGTGCTCCTTGGAACAGAAGGGCTTTTTCATTATTGAGCTTTCCCCTATTCCTACTGCAGAGAGTGGGGAAAATAAATCTGATAAAGTTTTAATGTAGACTGAAAAAGGTATTTCACACATAAGACCTTTATTTTTCGCAGGAGAATTAATTTTCATTGAATAAAAAACAAAGATGAAAACAGCTGAAGCCCCAAGGAATTTCATACAATAAGACTAAATTAGAATATTCCTGTTTTGAGAATGGGTACTACTCAAAGATTCTGAAGGGGAGTGGAGTAAAAGATGAGAGGTAAGTTATTCTAAGTTTGGGGCTGAAACAAGTATAGAATTTAGAAAGGAGATCCCACAGGCTGCTCTGTTGATCCAGTGGATCCTCCCTCAATCTTTCCCTTCCAAATCAAGACAGCAGCATATCTCTGTGTATTATGGATGGTGAACTTTGTGTTACCCTGGGACAAATCTGGATTTGAACCCCAGCTCTGCCCCTTACTGGCTGGGTAACCTTGTGTATTCACTAGCTGGTAACATTTTTACTTATATGTGTGTAGGCTTCAGTTTCCTCAAACAAGCATATTAATACATATTTCAGAGGGTTGTAGTGACAATGGAATGAGACGCCTTGCAAAAAATGGCTTGCCCATAGCAAGCATTCAGTAAGGGGCTCCAAGAAACAGACTGAACTCTTCTCAGCGTATGGTCAAATAATATTGGGAACCTCTTTATGATGTCAGTGATCAAAATTTAACAATGGAATTCTGGTATTCTTAGCCTAATTTTCAAATTACCCAGGAGCCCATTATGTAAATCTAAAAAACCACTACAAAGGATAAACAGGGTTGTGGAGTTGGGGACACATAGACTAAGGGACAGGTGTGGAGGGAGAACTATTCTTCATTGTTTATGCCATTTTGCATGCTTGGAAATTTTTATGGCTTTAGTGAGGTATGCCTTAGTTACACTAAAATTCACCCATTTTCAAGTACATAGTTTAATAAACTTGGGTAATGTATATAACAATGTAATCATGTAACTACTAAAACAAGATATACAACAGCTCTAGCACCGTACAAATTTCCTTCTGCTCCTTCATAGTCAATCCCCTCTTCTACCAGGGTCCCAGGCAGCCACTTATCTGCTCCCTGACATGATTGTTTTGTATTTTCTAGACTGTCATACAAATAAAACCATACAGTATGTAGCATTTGACCTTTATGCTTAGTATTTTTTAATTCACCCATGTTAATGCATATATCAATATTTTATTCCTTTTTATTGCTGAGTAATAATTCCTAGTATGGCTATAACACAAATTTATTTATCTATTCATGAGTTGAGGGATATTTGAGTTGTTTCCAGTTTGGAACTATAATAAATTATCCTGTTGTTAACACTTGCAGACAAACTTTGTATCCTTTCAATTTTGTCCCAGATGCATGTATTCCCATTTTCAAATTAGGGTTTGGGAAGAATTACCTCTGAATAACTGGAACCCAGAATAAATGAATATAATTACAGTTTGAATGACCAAGACTTATATAACTTCTCTCCACATGCAATACTCAATTGTCTTTTTATGTACTATCTTCTAATGTACTATATATATAAATATACAAGAACTATTTGGCTTCCTCTAAGCAGTATATCTGGTTGATTTCCCCAGCAGACAAGATCAATCAAATCACTATGATGATGTAAAATGCTTCACTGTAGCCTTAAGGATGTCTGATTTTCTTTGAAAAAATAATATTTTATAGCTACAGGCAACAACACAAAGAGGATGGAAATACATACATTTGGAACAAAAGTATATAAATTCAAATACAGCTAAAACTAGTCTAGGGAGATAAAAGTCAGATGAGTGGTTCCCGCTAGCAGGGGTCAGTGGTATCAACAGATACAGGGAGGCAGAGGTGAGGGGGGATATGATCGAGTCTTAGAGTGCTGCAACTGTTCTCTCTCTTCATGGTTCCATGAAGGTGTGCATACATAAAAATTCGTCAAACTATGTAATTAACATTAGCACACTTAGCTATATGTATGCTCACCTCAATAAAAAAAAGTATAAAATGGGGCACCTGAGTGGCTCAGTTGGTTAAGCATCCAACTCTTGATTTTGGCTCAGGTCATGGTCTCACGGTTTGTGAGATCAAGCCCCACATAGGGGCTCTGTGCTGACAATGTAAAGCCTGCTTGGGATTCTTTCTCTCTCTCTGTCTCTCTGTCTGTCTGTCTCTCTCTTCCTTCCTCTCTCTCTCCCCCCTCCCCTGCTCACTCTCTCTCTCAAAATAAACAAATAAACATTTGTTTAAAAGTAAAAACCAAATAATAATAATCTTTCAACCTTGAGTCAGATGGGGCTATAGGTCTGACTGCCTGGCATTATACCTGGCACACAATAAATGGAGCTTAATAAATGTTTATCATCTCCTTCCCTTGCTCCTATTTCCAAGGGAAATGTTTGGCAGAATGTTAACATTACAACCATGGAGTTTAAATATTAATTTTTTCCCTGAATAGATGGGTCATTGTCTCTCCTGAAAACTGATACAAAATGGGATATGGGAAGAAGTACATCATAGGCTCTTCAACTTCCTATCTTGCCTTACCTGAGTGGATCCCACACGTTTTTACTGGACATTGGGTTTTTGTGGAATCCCAAAGGTTGTGCACACAACAACCTGGTCTAGGGCTATGCTTATGACTTCCCCAGTGTGGAGGATCCCAGTGGGCTTGGGCACCCCAGATACTACCATCTCTGAAAACACATGAAATAATGACAAACTTGAGTTAACTAAATCAGACTGAGTATCAAAGGCTACTAGTAGCGGCTTGCCATCCCAATCCTCTACCTGGACCTTCCTTATAGCTTAGAAAGTTCACGTAGGGTACAGGGTCCAGAAAAACTCCCAGGAATGGTCTTTAAGAGCCAAAGTCATCAAGCTTGTGTGGTCTGGACATGAACTGATACAATAAATATTTCTGGTCCACAATGTGACTAGATTGCTTCTTGGCAACTATTGGTCAATACTTCTTATGTTCAAGTAGCTTTGCTTTCTTTGTCTCTTTGAAATAGCCTCATCCTCTCATACTTAGTTTCCCAACGAACAAGAAAGACAGTTTGGGTCAACCAGCCATGGTTGGGTCAATTTCTTATATCTGCCTTTCACACCAAGAATATGAACTCAGGACAAAAGCTACTGAGGGCCACAAGAAATAATGAAATTATACATCAAACATTAACTCTTAGACTTCCACAAGACCATTTATACCGTCAGAAGGGTACTTATGCAATAGCCATGCAGTAGCTTGGAAGAGTCAGTGGAACTTCCAAAGATACAGGAAACTCCTAAAGATCAAGTTCTAGGCTCAATGTGAATAAAGTGGATATCCTGGATTAAAGATGAAAGACCTCTCTTGAAAAAGCTGACCTTCTTTAGAGAAATGTGACAAAATCTCAGAAGCTTGAAACAGTATAATCTGTAAGTGGATCACCATTTTGGGGGCATTAGAGATTCTTCCAAGAGATGAGGATAGAGAAGTTGGAGGAGAGAAGGTCAGGAGTATCAGAACATGGTGGAATCATAATGGGCATTGATATAACAAAGAATGAGAACTTAGACATTGACATTTAATGTATGATTGGTCTGCTCTGCTGCTCTGCTAAATAATCAGAATAGCTGATTATTTAGAATCTTAATTTAAGAGGTGATGCTAAAGGATGTTTTTAACCTTTTCTAACATTATTGGTTGAATGGGCAAGGAGACACTCTCTGCTCAGCACACCCACTTTATTTCTGCCTGGATGTTGAATGTGTTGCATCCAGATACCATTCAGTAGACACACACATACACACAATATGGTTGTCATGAAAATTGAGGCATGGTCTAAACAAAAATATATCGAGACCATATCTGAATGAAGCCAGTACTTCAGACATTTTGGTAAAGCCTTTTTGTTTTGATGGGAGTGAGGGAATTTGTCTACCCAGCAACAACAACAATAACAACAACATCAACAACAACAAAAAAAACCCTCCCTCTGTCTACCCAGCAGACAGTGGTCTTGCCTAACTAAGTGCTAGGATTTGGGGATTAATTAATTAAATAATTTGGAATTAATTTAATTTAAATTAAAGCATTGGCATTTAAGGTATCAATTATTTTTCAAAAGGGCTCTCTGAATGGGGCTTGTCCATCTCTTCCAAGTCTTTACCCACCAGGGGTCATAAGGACTAAACCACAGCAAAAATAACTGCCAAACCAATGTAGCACAAAGTTCTGGTTTCTGGGAAACATTTCTGTTCATATTGTTTTGGAGGAAACATTCAGGTCCACAAGTGTCCATCTACCACTTGTTTTTTCACTTGCAAACATTCTGAAGCTCAGTTTGAATTTGATTATCTTAGAATCTAATGACTCACTTAGGTAGCAACATATCTAAATTAGAGCCCAAGTAATCAGAAACAATGAGAAACAGCTAACAATGGTGCCTAATTATCATTAAAGACCTTAGATACTAGGAAAATTATTATTATTCATAAGCAATTACTTTATGGTGGACACTTGGGCTCAGGAAAGTCTATAAATATAAGCCAGACTACAAGGCCACACAAGATAAATAACAAGTTAGACAAGTGGGTGATTAGGAAAGTTTGGGGCAAAGTTTCAGGGGGCAAGTAAGACTTAAACTGAGGCCCATAATAAGTATAACATTTAATCATCTGGAAGTAAAGGAAGAACTACTACGGTAAAGGAAGTAAAAGAACTCGCAGGAAAGTGTGGGAGAGTTTGGGTGTTACCTTATTTGGCCAACCAATGGGAAATAAGGCTGTGTAGTGAAGAACTAGCCTTACCCAAAGAGAAGTCTGGCCTTTGCTCTCAGCGACTAGGCCTCTGAAATGTCTTGCCTAATAGGTAGGTCTTTGTTGTTTGGGAGCTTTGGACACTGACAGTCTAATAATATGATTTGTGATGGGGCCCCCAGGGCATGCAGTATGCTATGACTTCCACTGGAAATGATGACTAAAGGTATTAGCCAACCTCTAGGAGTACTTGGAGACTGAAGGTCAGCCACACAAGCAGTGAGTGATGGAGCCCCAATAAAATCAAGCGAGCTCCCTGACTGGCAATATTTTGTGTGTATTATCACATACGGTTACTGAGGGAGGTGCTGCTGTCCATGACTCAATGAGGAAGCTCTGCCTTTGGAAGCCTCTTGGACTCTGCTCTATGTGTCTCTTCCTTGGCTGATTTTAATTTGTATCTTTTTACTGGAACAAAACAATAACAGTAAGTATAACATCCTAGCAAATTATCAAAACTGAGGGTGGTTATGAGGTGCCCTCAAATATGAAGCCAGCTAGTCTGAAGTGCAGGTGATCGTGGGACCACCAAACTTGTGGCTGAAGTCTGAAGTAAAAAGTCTTGTGGGAATTATGCCCTCAAACTGTACAGTTGGCAAAGGCTGAAGAATTCAGTTATGTGAGGCTTTGCCTGCAAGCTTGCATAGTTTTGACACAGTGCTGTAGGCAATCAAGTTCTTGAACAAGAGAACATGATAAGCAAAGCATAGTTTCATCTCACAGTAGTGCAAAAGACAGAGGCAAAGAGACTAGTGAAGGGACTCTTCCTTGTTCAGATGTAGGGAGATGAAGGTCTGGACCAGGGCTGAGACTAAGAAAGGGAAATGGAATAATAACACTTAATGAGAGCATATGCTGCACCAGGCATGAGAGAACTCCATACAGATTTTTTGGGTGTGTGTGTGTGTGTGTGTGTGTGTGTGTGTTGAGAAAGAGAGAGCACAAGTGGTGGAGGGGCAGGAGAAGAGGGAGAAAGAGAATCTTAGGCAGGCTCCATGCTCAATGAGGAACCCCAACACAGGGCTTGATCTTATGACCGTGAGATCATGACCCAAGCTAAAATTAAGAGATGGACACTTAACAGACTGAGCCACCTAAGCACCCGTATTTTTTCTCTTAATGTTCCTGGTCCTTGCTTTATGTTCATTTGGTCACACACACTTTAAAACACACAATACCCAAACATCTAGAATTAGAAGGGCGTGAAACAAGGGGTTTACAGGTTCAAAGAATACCCTGGGCTTCAGAACAAAACAATACCAATCAACTATTGAAAATTCCTTTGATGAACACACAAACATGTTTTGTTTTCAATGGGAAAGATTTAGGAAGAAGAGTCTTGTGCTCCATGAGGCAGGGCCTGACTTCTCTCCATATGTTTTTAATCCTAAAAACCATCTTATAAGGTACACACAATATTATTTCCATTTCACAGTTGAAAAACTTTTGCACAGAGAGATTAATTAATTTGCCCCAAATCATCCAGCAGGCAAGTGGCAGAGCTGAGATTTAAAACTAGCTCAAATATGAGTGCAGAGCCTGAATCATGACCATTCTACCAAATGAGCTCTGCCTCATGTAAAACATTATGTTAAAAGGATCAACAGTAGGCTCGCTTGCTCTCTCAGCATGGATCCATCACACCTGTAAAGTCTGTGAGCCCGAGTTTAGGCCCCGGTGAGCCTAAACCCGTAATAAAGCCCTTTGCTTTTGCATGCATGCTTCGGCCTCCCTGGCAGTCTCTGTTTTTTGGGGGTGACATTAAAATCTGGGCATAACATATGGGGGCTCGTCCGGGATTCCCCCCCACAGAGCTCCTGGGACCCCGACACGTTGGGCCTAATCGCCAGCTGACACCACTGGAAATACTGGTTGTTTGACCAAGGCTTTGACTGGAATGTCCTATTCGAGAGTCAGGCATAGGCTCAGAGATGACCTGACAGCTTTAAGGAACTAAGGTTGACTTTATGAAACATGGAGCCATAAAGCCTCGTGGAAATGTTGGCTGGATACCTTGCTCACAGAGTTCCCAGCAGCCTTCCCAGGACAGAAACACTAGTTCCAAAAGAAGCCTTGGTCCTGATGAACAAGAACTTAGATGTTCTGGAGAACGCAGTTCAACTGGCAGCGAGGCAGGGTGCACATATCATTGTTATCCCAGAAGATGGAATTTATGGCTGGGTTTTCACAAGAGAGACCATTTACCCCTATCTGGAAGATATCCCAGACCCTAAGGTGAATTGGATTCCATGTACAGAACCCAGAGAGAGACAGAGCATGAGTAGGGGAGGGGCAGAGAGAGAGAGAGAGAGAGAGGGAGACCCAGAATCCAAAGCAGGCTGAGCTGTCAGTACAGAGCCTTTCTCAGAACTCGTGAACCATGGGATCATGACCTGAGCTGAAATTGGATGTTTAACCAACTGAGCCACCAGGGGAGAGCTCCTGAAGCCTGATAACTAATCTCAGATGAATTATTTTAAGTTGGGAAGGTGACTGATGAAACTTTATTGAGAGCTGCAGACATCTATTCAAATGGTTTGGCTACACCCCAGTGCAACAAAGGCTCAGCTGCCTGGCCAAGGACAACTCGATTTACGGTGTGGCAAATATTGGGGACAAGAAGCCATGCAATGCCAGTGACCCTCAGTGTCCCCCTGATGGTTGTTACCAGTACAACACTGATGTGGTGTTTGATTCTAAGGGTAGGCTGCTGGCACGTTACCATAAGTACAATCTTTTTGCACCTGAAATTCAATTTGATTTCCCAAAGGATTCAGAATTTGTGACTTTTGAGACCCCTTTTGGGAAGTGTGGCATTTTCACTTGCTTTGACATTTTTTCTCACAACGCGGCTGTGGTGTTGGTGGATGAGTTTCAGGTGGACAGCGTTCTGTACCCCCTGGCATGGTATAACACGCTGCCCCTTCTGTCGGCTGCTCCCTTCCACTCCGCGTGGGCCAGAGCCATGAGAGTCAATCTGCTTGCTGCGAATACCCACAACACCAGCATGCACATGACAGAGAGTAGAATCTACATGCCAGAAGGGGTCAAAGTGTATCACTATGACATGGAAACAGAGAGTGGCCAGCTGATGCTGTCAGAACTGAAGTCCCGGCCTTGAAGCGAACCCACCTATCCTGCAGCTGTTGACTGGAGTGCTTATGCCAGAAGTGCCAAGCCATTCTTGTCTGAACAGTCAGATTTTCCGGGGATGATTTATTTTGATGAGTTCACCTTCATTGAGCTTAAGAGAAACATAGGAAATTACACAGTTTGTCAGAAAGACCTGTGTTGTCACTTAACTTACAAGATGTCTGAGAAACGAACAGATGAGGTGTATGCACTAGGTGCTTTTGATGGACTGCACACAGTAGAAGGTCAATATTACTTACAGATATGCACATTACTGAAGTGTCAAATCACTGACTTGAGAACTTGTGGGGAGCCCGTGGGGTCAGCTTTCACCAAGTTTGAAGAATTCTCCCTCAGCGGCACATTTGCAACATGCTATGTTTTCCCACAGATCATTCTCAGTGGAAGTCAACTTGCTCCTGAAAGACATTATGAGGTTTTATGAGATGGCCGTCTGAGAAGCCGAAGCAGAACCCCTTTGCCTGTCTTAGTTATGGCCCTGTACGGAAAAGTGTTCGAGAAGGATCCTCCGCGCTTAGGGCAAGGGCCCGGGAGATGATAAGGATCCCCTTCCGATGGCACACTTTCAGGATTACCCTGGCAAGGAAAGGGAGAGGGAAAACAAAAGCTTCATGTGTGTTTAGAAGAGATGTCATAAATTGACCGAAGCAACAGACTTAAAATTTAAGAAGCAATGGATGTGTTTTACATATTTTACATATTTCTGTGTCTGATATGACACAAACTCATTTATGGGAGCTGCATGTGTGAGCCATGTAGATGCAATTTAAGTATATGTAAGTGTACGTATGGGTAGTAGAACTTACAGACAGTTAAATGGAAAAGGACTTAGAAAACTCCTTTTGTGTTAACTACTCTAATGTATACAAATGTTTTTCTATCATTTGTAAATGCACAGGGGGCACATTAAATATGCAGAGGGCTTTTGGACCTAGGTAAGATTTAGAAAGTTAAAAAAAACAAGGACATCTCGTAAAGTAATTATGAATAACTGTTTAAAAAATTATGAATAACTTTTTAACTGATTATAATTCTCCTGTATCTGTTTATTATACTCTTAAGCTCTATTTGTATGAAAATCAGATCCTTAGAATGGAAATAAAAAAGAAAAAAATGAAAAAAAAAAAGGATCAACAGTATTTGCTGACCAAGTGGATATAAGAGGGAAAAAGTCAAGAAAAATACAGGGTGACTTCAGAGTTTAGCACATTGATAAGAGAAAAGGCCCCTACAGCCCAATTCTTCTATTTTGTCATGAGCAAAAAGGCATGAAGAGATCTAGGTCATGGCCCCAAATGTGCTACTAACAAGAGGACCTTGGCTAAAGTCACTTAATTTTCCTAGGTTTCCATTTCTTCAGTTGAAGTAAACCCCTGAAATCTCTGTCAGCCACAAGAAAAAAGCATAGTGTATGGCCAGCAGCATGAGCTCTTGAATGAAACAGATTTGGGTCCTGGCTTTTGCTAGCTATGTGACCTTGGGCAAGTAACTAAGCCTCAGCATTCTCATCTGGGAAATGGATATTATAATATATAGGTCATAGGGATGTTGTGAGGATATTCACTGTAATAAAATAAATCATGTGGGGGCACCTGGGTGGTTCAGTCAGTTTAAGAGTCTGACTTCAGCTCAGGTTATGATCTCACAGTTCATGAGTTCAAGCCCCACATCGAGCTCTGTGCTGACAGCTAGGAGTCTGGAACCTGCTTCAGATTCTTTGTCTCCCCCTCTCTCCCTTCCCCTTCCCTGCTTGAACTCTGTCTCTCTCTCTCTCTCTCTCTCTCTCTCTCTCTCTCTCTCTCAAAAATAAGTAATAAACATTTAAAAATAATAAAATTTTAAAAAATAATAAAATAAAATAATCCATCTGAAGCCCTTAGATAATGCCTGGCATATGGCTAAGCATTAGATACATGGTGGTTTTACTGTTAGTATTTCAGCTCTAACATTTTGTAAGATAACGCAGAATTTGTTAGCCCCAAGACCACCATCCCAAATAATTCCACTGGCCAGACTCAAAGGTGAATAACTAATGTGTCAATCCTTATTGATAAATATATGAGAGAAACTAACATTTTTAAGCTGCCCTTATGTAGATGTATATTCAGTATTCTACTGTGCGGCATTCACTGATGCCCAGTGCTGTGGTAATACATATAAGCATACAAGTCTACACTGACACATAACCAAAGAGGAAATATCATAGGATGAAGATTCAGCATCACATCGGACCTTGATCAACACACAAATGAATCAGCACTTCTCTAAAGCAGAACAGAGCAGAACTAGATTTCTAAATACTTAATCCATTTTTTATCAACTCCAAGCAAAATCATTCAGCCAAAAGATTATTTCCACTTTCTCTTTTTTTTTCTTGAGTAGCACCCATCAGAGATAGTATTATGACCTCACTCATATTTCTGTATAATGAGCTTACCCTTGGTGAATGAAGGAAAATCCTTTAAATACAGGGATTATTGAAAATCGGCATCCCTGCTTACTAAGTATCTAGTGCCCCATATTTACCCATTAATAGATCTGTTAAATATCATCCACTGGGAGTATGTTTGAGTCTAAACACTTGTTCATTGATTCTGAATTAGAGGCACAGGGAAGAGAAACCCAACCAGAGATAAAATTAAATGCAAAGCAAATGTGATTTCAGGGCATAGCCTTGGATGAAAACAGCTTTAATTCCATAATGCAGTGTTTTACAGTAATGAAAAAAAAACACAAGCAATTGTATGAGCATAATAGCTTCATCAACATTAACTTCACAATGCAGCATTTTTTTCAGTAATGAGTGAAAATAAAAGGAATTGTGTGAGTCACGATAAAGCAGGCAGTGAACTGCATGAGCTGTCGGTCAAGTAATGATGGTAAAATGGGAGAAGCATCATTCTTTCTGCAATGTGGTTACTGATCTCAGTCTTTCTATTTGTCACTAGACTGTAAGTTCTCTGAGGATGGAAATCCTGTCTTCATGTTCAGCCTTATAACCTCCAAAGCTTCAGTGCTAACATGGTGCATGGCCCATATTGGATTCTCAACAATTACGAACTGAATAGATGAATTGTAAATATTTTTTAAATTATAAATATTTTTAAATCTATTTTCAGTTTGCCTGATGGCTAATAAAACATTTCATTGTTCTTATTTCAATTTATATAATTAAAACTGAATTTAGAAAGAGTAATAATTATTACTATCACTTTAATTACTATTCCATGTTTTCTACCCCCTTTTTCAAGATTCTCCCGCTTCCCTCACTAGCTAACGGGAAAGGGGAAATACCAATGTGAACAAATGGGGGATTAGAGGCCACTGAGCTAGGTGCCTGAGAGCCTGACCCCCATTATAGAGCCAGTTTGTTTCCATTATTATTGAATAAAGATGGCTCTCAAACCAGATCAATATCATTCTTTCTCATTGCCATATAGTACTCCATTGTGTATATATATATATATATATATATATATGGCCATTTGTAGGAAAGTGGATGGACCTTGAGGGTGTCATGCTAAGCGAAATAAGTCAGGCAGAGAAGGATAGATAC
>NC_043712.1:37841599-37867898 GCF_006229205.1 Suricata suricatta | reverse complement strand
TAAGGGACTGCCCATTCATCAGTAACTACTCACACACAACTCTGATTGTCTCCGCTTTGTAAACATCATAATGATCTATAATTTTGTCAAAGGTAATGTGCAGCTTGTTTAGGAACAAATGTATCCACTGTCCAGTGCAACCTGTTCACTTCCTTACACTGAGGGCTGGTGCTGGAAAGCTCAGTGAAGCCCACAATGCCACAGAAAGGGGCAATGAGGCAGAAAAAAGTTAAATCAGGCAAAATAATTGGCAAGACCTGATTAAGCAGTGGTACCTCCTTATTCAGCACAATTTTGTGAAGCTCTCAGAATCCTAAGCCACAGAGACTGGGAAGCGTGGGGCAGCTAATTGCTTGAGAAAATATTCTTAGTTGTTTGTGATATGTCTGGTTGGTTTTTTGGTTTGGTTTGGTTTGGGGGGATTTTTGCTTTAGTTTGTGTGTGTGTGTGTGTGTGTGTGTGTGTGTGTGTGTGTGTGTGTGTTCCTCAGCATTGCTTCAGACTGTGTTGGTATATTCAAAGCTAGGGCAGCTGGTTTGATTGGAACACCATCCCCTAACATCTGGACTCTCCCAGTTTCTGTCGATCAAGTGAGTGGGTTTACATAACAAGAGATTTACAAGGACTGAGAAGGCTGTGCGAAACTCATTTAGAGAAGTCCCTAGCCAAGGTTAATTTGCTTGCCAGTTATCCTGATTCCTACATGCACTCTAGCTAGATCTTTTTTTTTTTTTTTTGGATGTCAGGAGTGTTTTCATTTCTTCAGATAAATTACTTTGAGTTTATACTATACTCTGCTAGAAAGAGGCTTTCTGCCTCTGCCTCCCACTCCCCACCCCAGGAGAGCATCTTCAGCAGTGACTCTAAGCCTTTCTAAAATCTCTGCTCACTTTCTCCATCTGTAAAACGGGGAGGATGGCTTGACCACCAGGTAGGGGCTGACTGCTTTGACTGCCTGCAGCAAACCGCTCTTGTGCAAAGTGTTTAGAATATTTCAACCTTAAAAGTTACAACTTTGACTTAGGGTTTTTCATTGAACTTTCAAAACTTGACCCCAGGCAAGCTGATCTCAGTTCTGCCTCATTGCTGACATGGCCACCATTATCCTTCGTTATGGAAGGGAAGAATGGTATGGCCTATTTACTTTAGATTTTAAAACACGTTCCCTAAAATGAAGAAGTATATCTTTCTAAAGCAATTTCCTGCTGTTTTTGCTAAACTGGATGCCTTTTAGCTCTAAGAAACTGATTTAAGTTAAAAAAAAAAAGAAAAGTGGTGGGGGTAGAGGGACTTAACCAAATCACAGCAACAATACCGTATTAACAGCATGCCTAAGTGGTAAGCTCACTGTCACTTTATTCAAACGCCTGCATTTTCTTCTTTTGCAGATATGATTGCTCTCCACCCACCAACAGTCACGCACAAATTGTATAATGCTGTACAGTGCTCCATCTCTCTGCTTTTGAATTGAAATCCTAACTCCAGGCATGTTAATTTACCTGAAAAAGATGGACGTACTCGGGTTACTCTGAGTCTGGCAAGGTTGGCCTTGTCTTAGGTCATCAGCAACTTCTTCTGGTAACATACCTGTTTTCTGCTATGAAGTAGAACCGTTAATTATCCTCAAAGGAAAGGACACAGGCCAGGAGCTGCATCGGCCTTGCTGGATGACACAGTCATAGCGACAAAATTGCAGATGTTTGCACAGCTCCTGCCATGAAGCAAAACTGGTATCTCCTTCTATTATTGGCTCATATTGGGAATGGGACCACTGTTATTGATTAGACCTCACAATGTTCCAAATCAGACTGATATTCCCCACACAGTTACCCCATAAGAAAAAAGCATATTCCTGCCCCTGCAAAAATGATTTTAGATCAAAGCACTACAGATGTTTGCCAAAAGGCTCTTCTAATGAGTCTTGCAGACCCAAGACCTAAATAATAAGGGGGGCTAAAAACAAAAGAGTTACAATTAACTCTGGCCCGGAGAAGAAGAGCCTAATTTACAGATAAGAAACAGACAAGGACCAGACATAAGTTGCTACATATACCTTTGCTAATTGGAGCCACAAATACTCTCCCTTGTACTGACTTCATTAATGAGGATGGATAAAAAACTAGAAACCCAGATGAAAGGCCAACACACATAGGGTCCCCATTGTGTTTATATCAAAGAAAGGGCTTTCTTTGGCAGCTTGTTAACAGCTTTCTTTCTCTTATGGTTAATGAGCTAGATAAAATAACTCCTAGCCTATCTATATTCAATTTAACCTATGTTTTAATTTTGGCATTATTAACTTAAATAATATGTATATTATCCTGTTTTTTACTAAGAACATCCTGTTATTCTCTTGGTTATAAAATTTACTCAACCTCACTGTAAGTGCATTACATGACTTGGTTATAACTTGTTAATTAAAAACAAAGCCATAATTATTGGCAAAAAAAAAAACAACCTGTACAAAATAAGATAGGTTTGTTACTTTCTTAATTTGGGGACTGATGCCAAGAATGAATGGGGTGCTTCTACAAAAATACTTCTGTAAAACTTGCTTCTGTATACTTTGGATGATCAAAGCATCTTATCACAAGGAATTAGCCACTGTAAAAAATTCTATTTTCTGATGTCATGTTATTGCTTGACCAGTAAAAACAAGACACCAAAGCTCACAGAACAGAGACGCCTGCCTGGTGATTAAGAAAGAACTCGAGGCTCTCTCACTCTCTTTCGCCAACACCGTCCATTCTTTCAGGGACTTCTGAACCTGCTGAAGCTGGACTCCAGCAGACACACAGGGCCCAGTCTTAGTGTCTGTAGCATCGTTTGTCACCACTCACACTCGCTGTTGTTCTGTGCTTCATACGCTGAATAAGGGATTATTTGTATTATTTGCCTGGCCATGAAGAATTTACAACAAGCCAGGCACATTGCCTAACCCAGATGCCCCTGGAGCCAGTGTGGAGATGAAGTCATAGCTGTTATCAGGGAGAGAAACCAGGAGAGTTCACTGGAGGAAAAGAAGTTCTGCCTGTAATCTCATTCACACTCAGCTTTACTCAGTTGGTCATTGAGATTGATGTTTCCCCTAACTGGAGACACTTGGATGGGATCCGGGACCTGGCAAGGTGAGTTAAGCAGTTCCAGTTGCTACCTTGCAGGGATTTGCAATTTAGCCATACAAGCAGTGAGTATTGTTAGAGAGCTCTAGGACTTTGAACTTTGGGTAGGATTAGGGGATGGGGGTGTTCAGGAAGAGCAGGCTATTACCTTCTTCACAAGGAGTTTGATGGCATATGGAAAATTTACCCTGATTCCTCTAGTTTGGGGGAATTTAAAAAAAATCTAACATTACTTGAATCTTTAAGCTGTTGGAAGAAACAACCAACTAAAATATCCATTCTGGCTACAGTGTAAAAATAATTGGAGTGATTTACTGAGCACATTTAGTGCTCATTTCACTTGCAGAAAGCTTGGGACCCCCCCTGGAGGGATAAAGAATGAATATTTATTGGAGGCTAATAATAGTGGTGAAATCGAATTTGTATTTTTTCAGTGAAAGAAATAGGGTGATATTTTTGTATTTCCCTTAGGAATTCTGTCTCAATCGTCTATTTTTGATACATATTCAAAATATACCCTGGTAATATGCTAAATACTTACAAATGCAGCATAACCTGGCTATATTGTTATTTCTTGTATTCATTGTTAATTGAGGAATACAAAATGTAGTCAGACAATCAATACAGAGTACCAACCATGTCCCAGGCACTGGGCTAGGTATTGGGGACACAAAAATGAACAAAATTCAGTCCCCACACATACGTAACATGTAATCCTGCTAGAGTAGAGTACTGTTTGTTACTATTTGTCTGGCCAAAAGCTTGCCCCTATTTTTACGTTTTATTTTATCTTTTACTTTTCTGCCCCACTGTCCCACTCCACTGACCTTCATGCTGTCCCTCCAACACCAAGCACATGCCTGGCTGCGTGCCTCCTGTTTCCCTCTATCCCCAGATGCCCATCACTTCATTCAGGGTTCTGACTACACCACAGAAAACTGCAGTCCTTGTCAGTCTCTTGATCCCCACATGGCTTTATTTTTCTTCTAGCATTTATCACCACCTGATACATCATATAATGATTTGTTACTTTGTACATTTTCTATTTCCCTCCACTAGACATGAGCTCCACACAAGCAGAGACTCTTTCTCTCTTATGCACTGCTGTATTACCTGCCTAAGACAATGCCTAGCATATAGTTAATAATAAGTATTGATTCAATGTCTAAATGAAAAGAGTCAGCAAGATGGGATCCAGAACCCAAGAGGGGAGGTTGGCCTTGGAAGGACAAACGGCACAGCCCTTCCTCTGAGAAAAGAAGAAACAAGGTAAAGATGGGCCTTTAATTGATTAGTAACAGTTGGACATGGGGGGACATAGGTCATTTTCACACTTTAGAGCCTGTAATTGGGGAGGAGGGATAGAGGAGCCAGGTGATCCAGCTGGAGTAGGACACATGAAATTAAGAAGGAATGCAAAGAAAGCAGTAAGAGTTAGAAATTGCCTTGAAGGCAGTTAGGGGTAAATAAAAAGATTACAACACAGCTGTAATCTAGGTGGCCCAGGAAATCCAGGCCAATGGCTGGAACTTACATGCCTGGATCTCAAGACAGATGGAGAGTTAAAACTCCAGGACTAGAAGTCACTGGCATACAGGTATGGTGGCCGCTGGGAGTGGCAGCTACATCCCAAACGGTTTAAAACAAGGGAAAATCATGCCAAGGATAGACCCCAGGAAACTACAAACATTTAGTGTGTGTGTGAAGAATGCAGAGCTGCTGAAAGACTGAGAGGGAGCCTGGTGGGCAGTAGGAGGTGAAGACGAAAGAGGGAGTAGGTAACTCCAATAAGAAAAGAGCTTCAGAAAGATGGGAGGAATCAGTGGTGTAAATGCTGGAAAGAGGTTAGAAGAAGAACCAATTACTCCAATTAGTTATTAAAGAATTATGGGTTTGGCCATTATCTTGCTGTTAAATGTTTACTGATTCCATTGCATTAAAATAATGCTTAGTTTACTTGTTAAATTGCTAAGTCAGTAGTTTCCAAGCAGCGCTGCACATTAGAATCCACCAGTGAGCTTTTAAAATACTAATGCCTGAATTTTCCTCCTGAATAATTATAACAGAATGTCCAAGAAGTGGGGCCCAGGCATTAGATTATTATGAATGCCCCAGGGAATTATAATATATAGCCATGATTGAGAAGGACTGCGCTAGAGGGAACTGAGCTTTCCACAAATAACCACATGGAGAACCTCCATGTTTGGCACATATTGGGCAATCCTAATCCAACCAGTAGGGTAGAGGACAGAAAACTTTGGTCCTGAGGTGATGGGAACAATCTGTTGAAGTAATGGTGGACCTTGCCTATGCACCTAAACTAGGGGATATTAATGGTCACACTCTATGCCATGTATTTGCTTCCTTGGTTTGGCAGATCCTTCAAATAAAGATTCTAGTCTGTTCACAACATCATCACCATCATCATCATATCTATCGAGTTCTTTATTGTACCAGGCACTTGCTAAGATCATTGTATGCATTAACTCTTTAATATGACACTTCTGTGAAGCTGGTATAGTTTTTAATCCCTATTTCATGGGACAAAAAAATTGAGGCTCATAAAGTGACTTGCCCAAGGATCATGAAGGTAGAAAAATGCAGAGCTGGGACACTAATCCACCTGTGCCTCACTCCAGAGCTGAAGCTCTGAACCATGTCCACCTCATACTGCTCTACAACATTGCTGGAGTTGGACTCCTCTATCTGCCAGAACACCTCCTTTGCAGCTTCTGAGGAGGACTACTGTCTCAACGCCACTTGCCCCTAGGCTGGATACTTCCTTGTAAGATTCATGCACAGCTGCCCAAGATCCAGTGGAGACATCGAACCCTTCCCTTGGTATTACAGGTAAAGATTTGTCTCCTACATTCAATGCATGTTGACTTCTGTTGAAGGCATTTAGAGTTACCAAAATCCTAGTGCAAATGAAAACTGACCCTTAAAAATCCATGCAAGCAGAACACAGAATTCAAAATCAAAGATGTAAAAGTGTTATTTTCTTGGCTGCCTCAATTAGTTCTCAGATAAGAGCATTCCAGAGAAACAAGTTTAATAGAAATGCATGAGCTGACCAAATCAGCCTTTATTACTGACATTGTATTTCAATTAGGCATCACTTACTATGGAGCAAGTGGTGCTTTTTTGTTTATTATGCATTAGGTCTTGGGTCCTTTGTGACATAAGTACTTCCATGTTCACTGTACTTCTCCATTTAAGCATCCATCATAAAAAGAAGTTATTTCATGGGAATACCTCACTTGCTATGTATTAATCTTTGACTCTTTGAAAGCACCTAGAAGGCAGGGGCATTTCTACAGGGGGTCCTTCACTTATAGTTATCATCCCCTTTGGATCCAATAACCACATCAGGTATGACAGGATGTACCAGTGAGATTTGCTCTTAATGCTGTGATAAATACATACCTAAATGGGTACAATTAGTGAGGACTGGGAAGTCACCCAAACTTGCCAAAGACATTGTCACTTCTCTCAGGCTTTTTTTTGGAAATTCATCGTATATATAAACCTTCTTTACTTGTTCAAAGGTAGATCTTTGATATGGGTTGTTTTTCTTGTACTTCCTAAACTTTAGTTATCAAGAGTAAGAGTCATGCACTGATTTACAGATATTCTTCTTTTTTTTATTTATTTTTGAGAGAGAGAGAGAGAGAGAGAGAGAGAGAGAGAGAGAATGGGGGAGGGACAGAAAGAGAGGGAGACACAGAATCCAAAGCAGGCTCCAGCCTCTGAGCTGTCAGCACAGAGCCTGATGCAGGGCTTGAACCCATGAACCATGAGATCATGACCTGAGCTGAAACTGGAAGTTCAATCAACTGAGCCACACAGGTACCCCATGATTTACTGATATTCTGAACAGAACTGCAGAACTGAACAATTTAGAATCATCTATTCCCAGGTTTCCCCATCTTTGTTAATGTTAGCCACAGCAGCCAGGAAGATTTGAGTTTTACATTAAATAGCATGAACTACTAAATTGATACATGTGACTTTTGTAAATTTTACAAATATGAAATTTGATGATAAAATTCAATATACTTTTTCAGATCACATATCAAACTTGTATAGGGGGACCATCCCAGTTCTGATATGCAACCTGTGTCTGCCCCCTTGGATTCACTGATGTAGTGCCCTTTTTATTTTTAAAGATAAGGAAACTAAAGCCCAGAGATGCTAGGATGCTAGAGGCTTGAGGATTCAAGCACGGGAGGGCAATAATGCCATAGCTGGGTCTAGATTAAAGGGCTCTGTAACATCACTGGCAGAACATTTCCATTCCACCACTGTCCCGTTAGCACTTTCAAAGTCACAATTCTCATTCTGTGTTTTAGTAAATTACTTACACAAATTATCATAAACCCATACGCATGTCTAAATCCCAAAGTGATGGGTATTGTGGCTCCATAGCTGTACCTGTGGATGGGGCATGTTGAATATGAACATGCTTGCCATGCTTTCATCATCATATGCATCACTTTGTCATAGTGTTTTTAATGGCACCAGAGATCTACAGAAATACTGTAGAGCTGCCATCTTGGGATTCTGCTCTCTCTTCTCTCCCCACATCTTCTCCCTAGGAGGTTTCCTCTCCATCTATGGCTACATTACTGTCTTAGATAATGGTGGTCCCCAAATTTCCATCTCCATCTGAGCCTCTGTTCCAAGTTCTTGACACATATTCCAATTGCCTACTATGTCATCTCTACCTGGAAGAAGACCAAAAGCCAGGAAAATGCCAAGAAGTTGTTACTTGATGCAATTGATTACTCTTGTTGATATATCTCTTTCCAAGACATAACATGGGTTCATGCTTAGGTGATGTGATGGCTTCAGATGATGAGGTCCCCTTTCCCTCCTCACCCGAACTTTCCTCTGCATACTCTGAAGGGTAAGGACAGCCAGGCTTCCCTGTAATTAGTTCCTCAAAAGACACTGGAATGCCTAACAAAACAAGGCTCTTCCTTCAATGGGAAGGGAGAAAAGAACTGAAGAAAAATAAAAACAACCTAGCACTAGAAATAATCAAAACAGAAGCCTGTGTTGAGCTCTGTAGAGGACAATGTAATTTAACCCCTCTTAAAACTACCCTCTCTTTCACTGATTTATTTATTCATTCATTCAACTAATATTTACTGAACACCTACCAGGTACCAACCGTGTTCTAGGCACATGGAATACAGCAGGGAACAGAGCAGACAAAGGCTCTTCCCTCAAGGAGTATATATCTAGAGGCAGAAAATAACAATCCACCAAACATACATAATTTGTTAGTCTGTGATAAGACAACAGAAGAGTTTAGGCAAATGAATCTCTATCAATGATGGACCATGGAATCTAAGCCAGGTAGGAGGAAAATGGGCTATGAGAGAAAGTGAAATACAGTGAGATCAGTGGATTGGATTTCTCACTTAGTACATTGGTGGAATTGGGAAACTAAAGGAAATTCATTAAAAAAAATAGGGGGTAGAGGTCAAAGAGTAAGGTATTGACATGGAGATTGTGGAAGGGATCCACTTATAGGTAATGATACAGAAATGGGCAGCTGAGGCAGGTGAAGAATATAAGATCATGGGAGAAGATGGGGGTCACAAAACTGACAGGACATGACACTTCTTCCTAATGGATACTAAGGTCACCCAAAATTATAATGGAAATAGGATTGGAGAGAGAGGAACAGGAAGTCCAGGACTGAACCTGTGTCCTTCTACCAGAGAACTATATGAGAATAAGGGAGCAAGCTTGAGCCTTAAGCAGGTTTCTCAATCTCTCTGGGTCTCTGCTGCCTTCTCTGAAAATGAATTGGCACAAATAAATAATCTATACGGTGACTTCCATCTAATAGCTCCAGTTTGGACGAATTGAGATGGTTGATTCAACCCCTCAGCCTCCATCTGACAAATAAAAAGGGTCAAATTAGCTAGTGTACCAATTCATCTGTTAAACAGTATTTGGAATTACAGGGTGAATTAGGCATTCTTCTAGTCTAGTCTTCAGCCCATACTAACTGCCTTAACTAATCATGAGGCAAAGAAAATTCAATTTTTCCAGCAATACATATCTCTCTCTTCATTCTGTTATGTCATTCCCACCATTTAGAAGCTGACAATACTCCTTTCTAATCAAGTGTGACTTTCTCAACTTCGCATTTAAAAACCTCCACCAAAGAGCCCATCCTAGTCATTCAGTCATTCCTAATGTTCCCCAACATGGGCTGACCAGCTCTAACAATGCTGCTTGGGCCCTTTATTCCCCTTTTGCCCTGCACAACCCACACACTCTCTCCCACACACACATCCTCGGCTCACTCCTGCAGAGGACAGAGTGATGTCAACCTATCCCCTGCCATAGACAAGTTCCATATACGGTTAGCGCTCATTATAGAAATGACCTTGCTCATTTGCACTTGTCTACGAGAGTCCACTTTTAGATATTTATGACATCTAGTGACTAGTATGAGACAATTCCCATGAAGAACAGTGGTTTATTGTTTGGTTTTGTTTTTAGTCTCTGTAGGATTATACTTAAATTGCATGGTTGTTGTTGAAAATTAATTTACTTAAACATATATCAAAGCTGGGTAGTAATGAGATAATTGGGGGAAATAGGAATAGTGTATGAAACCAAACAGTGTAGTTATTGGTGTAAAATGAATTCTCTATCACCATCAAAATTTCATGATTCATCTGATCTTAGAATTGAGGCAGATTTTCTCATTTTATACCATTATCTTTCCCTCTGCACCTCTTTCCTTTATTTAAACATACCAAGAACTGTCAATAATGTTGGATCATTCAGTTGAAATTCCCTTGTCCCTTGCTTTATTTGTTAAACGGCATTCAGAACAACATGATTTTATATTGAAAATTGTGAAATGAAAGATAGTTTTAAAGACAATGCCCCACTGTCACTCATCTCCTATTTCTCTTATAGACTATAGCTTTGTGACAGTTTTAATCTCTGCTGAAAATATGCATAATTTTTGTGATCTTTTGGAATTTATAAACCTGGAGGGAAATATCTTAAAATAAATAAACAAATCCTAAGGGTGAGAAGAATTTACTTAAGGACTCACATCCTGGGGAACGAAATCTACACTTAACATCATTATGATTGGAACATGGCCAAATGAAACAAATCCCAAAGGATCCCTGTGTTCCAGATGCAGCTGGTATTTTTAGTCCTGCTCTCCTTCAACTCAGTATGCCTAGATTTGGATGGGGAAACTCACCCTAATATCCAGAACACTTTACAGTATAGAATTTTTTTTCAGTGCTTTTTCAAAAGCATAAGCTTGTTCAAACACAGATAGATAGATAGACAGACAGACAGACAGACAGACAGACAGTATTCATCTTATTCTCTCTTATATATATGAACAAATGAGACACAACATTGTTCTCTGCTAGGGTAGGATACACTGTTCATTGCTGAGCAATGAAAAAGCAGTTTGGGGGCACCTGGGTGGCTCCGTAGGTTGAGCATCTGACTTCAGCTCAGGTCATGATCTCGCAGTCAGTGGGTTTGAGTCCTTCATCAGGCTCTGTGATGACAGCTTGGAGCCTGGAATCTGCTTCAGATTCTGTCTCTCTCTCTCTCTCTCTCTCTCTCTCTCTCTGCCCCTCCCCCACTCACTCTCTGCTCTGTCTCTCAAAAATAAATAAATGTTTAAAAATAATTTTTTTAAAGAAGAGGCAGATTCCCTGATGGTTCACTTGAAAAAATGCTCAGCAGAATCTTACCCAAGCCTGGGTCACTTACGTGGCAATCAAAATGATGGCATACCTGCAAAAAGACACACAGGTCATTTGGATGTGAAACCTATCATGTAGAGCAAATTAAAAGTACACCCAGATTGCAGAGCCACTGTTTGCAGGGACAGTGGGGATAATATTTTAGGTAAGCTCAGCTATACTCATATTTGTGAATGCTATGAGGTCATAATTATCCAGAAAAAAGTGAATATTTCTTCCAAATAAATCTGATTCACACGCACATGTCACATTTTAAAGTATATATAAATGTTCATAGACTTATTTATAATTAACAGACAAGAAGCTATGTGTTATGCTATTTACATTGCTGCTTTCCACTAGTCTATGGATATCAACCTTTTGTTAGTTATACTCCATGAGAGATATGTTAGAAATACTCTTCCCAATTATTCATATGCCTGTTAATTTTCACTGTGGTGTTATATAATCACATATAAGTGTTTCCTTCTAGTACTTTTTTCTTTTTTTATGAGAGAAAAAGAGAGTACAAGTGGGGGAGGGGCAGAGAGAGGACAGAGGATCCGAAATGGGCTCTGGGCTGACAGCAGAAATCATGACCTGGGCCAAAGTTGGATGCTTAACTGACTGAGGCACCCATGTGCCTCTCCTTATAGTACCTTTAATGTTTCCATTTTCGTACTAAAAATTAAAGCCATCCCCAAATTAATTTTGGCTAAAGGTGTGCACTGGGGGTTTAATATTATTTTTGCCAAATGATTAGATAGTTATACTGAATCCTTTATTCCAACAATCTCTCCTTTTTTCACTTATTTGAAATTCCATTTTTTTAATATACTAAATTATCTTATTTACTTTGACCCATTTCAGGACTACCTACTTAACTTTCTTGTCTCATTTCTCACCACTCCTACCACTCACCCCCATCCTCATCTCTAAGCTCTGACCATACTAACATACTAGCAATTCCAGATTGAGCCATCCTCTCTTAGATTTTACACACACTATCCCTTCTCTTTGTAATTATCTCTCTTGGCCCTTTTTCCTAGCAAACTTCTACTCTTCCTCAGCTCATCTCCACATGGCCCACTCCCCACACCCATTCTGGACTAGATGCCACTCCCACGCATGTGACACTCTTAAGACTTCTATCACTGTTCTATAACTCCACTTATTTGTCTTTCCCACCAGACCAAAGTGGTCTTGAAGGCAGGGAATATTTCTTATTTATTTTTGTAGCCTTAAGTGTCCAGCAGAGTAGTTGTTAGGTAAATTAATAAGACCTAGCCTATGCCTACTACTTGCAAAGACTCCTTGTTCTTGCTTGTAGATGTACTCTTCAGATACTAAACAGGATTTTCTACCAGCATCTCCAGCCACGTCTTTGCTGGCACCAGTGGATGGGCCTAGTTCAAAATCCTTCCTAGGCCTCCCTGTCTAGATATAAGGACCCACGCATTCCCATCCATGCCCCAATATGTTACACAAATCCTCCTTCAAGATAGTCCATTCAGAGGACAATAGATCCTTGGGAACAATGATAGAAATAGGATTTGTTGTAGAATTTCACTAGTTTATGTTTCCCACCACTCAAATGCCTGGCTCTTACAGTTGATAGGAATGTCATCATTGAGCAGAACATCCATCAAGCTTCCCTTTGGGCAGTATTTTGTCACAATAACCATATCTGGCACTTTAATACAGACCTCAATGACTCTGCAAATGTTTGGATGATCTAATTCTCTGGGAGAATCAATAACACAAACCAGAAAGGATTTATCTGGAACATGGTCTCCTAATTCCCACTTTAAAATCTGACCCAGTTTTTCTGAGCACGTAAAAGAACAAATATCCTCCTGGATTTTGTGTTGTATACAAATAAAGCTTGCAAATCCACCTGTTGTAATGGAAAATTAAGTATTTAGAAAAAATATATAGCATTATCATCACAATTCATTCTGGGCCAGGTACTGTACCTCTAATATCTCTAATCTGCACAACAACCCTGACTACTAGGTATGATTATCTCTGCTCTAAAGGAGGAAACTGAGGCTCCGAGAAGTGAAGTAACTTGGCCAAGGTCCCCTTTAGGTAAAAGAGCCAGATGCTAAGCCTGATTCTGCAATTTCCAAAATTCAGTCATGGTTTTTTAACATTGCCATAGTGTATTCCAATATGAAATACAAAAACAAAGAGAAAATCCTCACATTGAGGAAAGTTTTGTTTTTCTCAAAAATGTTGCTTTGGAAACAGGCAATTTTCTCGAGCCAGGTAGTCACAGATTTTTCAGTCTTTCCACACCTGTCTCTCATACATTTGTTTCTCTTTAAATTGGAGCCCCCCACCCCCACTCCTGGAGAGGAAGAAGGTTCTCCTAAAATCCCAGTTATAGCTGGCATTTTCCACATGGTTAATTACTATATTTGCACCATCAGCACAGAGGCACATGTGCTGCTTTGCATAAACAGGATTGCCTTACAGATTATCCATGGGGAGTTTTCTAATCATAACATGTTTCTCCAATCAAAATTCCACCATCTTTTCAGCTTAAAGGTTGTTTCCCCTGTCATTAATCCTTGGATTAGATCACAAATGAGATATCTTCTAAGGGAGAGCACAAGAGCATTACTTTTCAAAATTGATACTATTGAGGAGAGGAATATTTTTGCTTGTTGTGCCAGCTGGTTGGTAGATGAAGGGACTTCTGTCCCCTTTCCCCTCTTTTAGGAGGATTAAATGGAATGCTCTAGTCTTTCCTAACCCTGATTCACTTTCCACTGAGTGAGTGGACTATCTGATGGGTTACACAGTGTGTGCTGCAATTACTGGTGGGCAGCATTACTGTATCAGAGGCCACTGTTCCATTTCTGCTCCACATGGCAAGCACCCCTGGGTAGTACTTTGTAGGTGGGGCAAGCCTGCCATTCTTCTTCTCAACCTATGACAGGGTGAGTATGGCAGGCTTGTGATCTTGGTATGCAGATGGTTAGAGAAGTGACTTTATATCTTCTCTGCAAGCCTTTGCTCACTGACTCATTCTGTCATGTGGCTGATCATGTGAATCTAATGACTGAGATTTGGGCTGAGCGGTAGAGGCATGCACTTCAACTTCACACCAGAGTCAGGTTCACCAATCTAGCTTTTACCAAAGTTTACTTTGGGTATCAGGAGCTTGTCTACCTATGAAACAAGTGGTACTTATCCCTCTGACTCTCATTCCTTGTGTGTTTTCCCATTGGTCAGAATCAGAAAGAGGACAGATGAATAGCAACCTGAACATCTACCAATTGGGAGTTCTCAAAAACCAGGATCTGAAAATATCCTCTATCAACATAAGAATGGCCCCAAGTTAAGGGCACATAAGGAAACCCCTCCTGACTGCAAGATGAGATATTATGAAAGAAGCACGGGGGGGGGCGCCTGGGTGGCTCAGTCGGTTGGGCCTCCGACTTCGGCTCAGGTCAGATCTCACCTTTGTAGGTTCGAGCCCCGCATCAGGCTCTGTGTGCTAACCGCTGGCTCAGAGCCTGGAGCCTGTTTCCAGTTCTGTGTTTCCTTCTCTCTCTGCGCCTCCCACTCTCATGCTCTGTCTCTCTCTGTATCAAAAATAAATAAAACATTAAAAAAAAATTAAAAAAAAAAAAGAAGCACGGTATACTAAAAGAATAATCATTTGTGCCCTGCTTTATAATCCACAATACGCTTTTTATATACATATAAGAAGCCAGTGATGCTTTGGTTTGCTGAGCCTGGCAAGCCACAGAGCCCCTTGCAAAGGTGAAGAACTAGGACTTAATCAGTGCGTGGCTGCCAGATATGCAGGCTACTTTGTACCTGAAAGATGAGTTTCACTGTCAAAACTGCAAATGTCATCCCAACCCAGTGTCTCCCCATGTGTTCGCTGCCTTTCTTTATGCAAAGAGAAAAACAAAGACAAACATATTGCCCCATTAGTCTTGGGAGTAAGAAAAGGGGGAAAAGCAATGTGCCTATTCTCCTGACTGTATAACAGAGTAGGAAGGAGTGGCAGGGATTAGAAAGAAGTTCTATAGTTGAGGGGAAATGCAATCATGATTTTTGCAAATTGACTAAGTTTCTGGTATAACCTGTTCACAAGATAAGGCCTTAAAGGCATCTGGGTGGCTCATTCTGTTGATCTTCCCACTCTTGATTTCAGTTCAGCTAGTGATAGGGTCATGGGATCAAGTCCCACTGTACTAAGCATGGAGCCTGCTTAAAATTTTCTCTCTCTCTCTCTCTCTCTCTCCCTCCCTCCCTCCCTCTCTCTCTGTCTCTCCCTCTGCCCCTCTTCCCCACTTGCTCACTCTCTCTCAAAAAATAAATAAATAAATAAATAAATAAGGCCATAGATGTGTTAAAAATAATTAAGGCTTTTTAAATAATAAAAGCTATTCCAAAATACAAATAATCCAGTGAAGAAATGAGCAACAGACATGAATAGACAATTTTCCAAAGAAGACATCCAGATGGCCAACAGACACATGAAAAAATGCTCAACATCACTTATCATCAGGGAAATACAAATCAAAACCACAATTAGATACCACCTCACACTGGTCAGAGTGGCTAAAATTAACAACTCAGGCAAAAACAAATGTTGCTGAAGATGTGGAGAAAGAGGAAGCCTTTTGAACTGCTGATAGGAATGCAAACTGGTATAGTCATTCTGGAAAACAGTATGGAGATTCCTCAAAAAATTAAAAATAGAACTACCCTATGACCCAACAATTGCACTACTAGGTATTTATCCAAAGGATGTAGGTGTGCTGTTTTAAAGGGGCACATGCACCCCAATGTTTATAGCAGTACTATCAACAATAGCCAAAGTATGGAAAGAGCCCAAAGGTCCATCAAGAGATAAATGAATAAGGAAGATATGATATATATATAATGTAGTATTACTCAGCAATCAAAAAGAATGAAATCTTGCCATTTGCAACAATGTGGATGAAACTACAGTGTATTATACTAAGTGAAATTAGAGAAAGACAAATATCATATGATTTCACTCATATGTGGAATTTAAGATACAAAATAGATGAACATAAAGAAAGCAAAAATAATAGGAAGGGGGACAAAGCATAAGAGATTATCAAACACAGAGCAAACTGAAGGTTGCTGGAGGGGCTTTGGGTGGAGGGATGGGCTAAGTAGGGAAGGGCATTAGGGAGGATACTTGCTGGGATGAGCACTGGGTGTTATACACAGGGGATGGAACACTGGATTCTACTCCTGAAATAATTATTGCACTACATGCTAACTAACTTAGATATAAATTTATAAATAAACAAACCAACAAATAAACAAATGCTATTATAGTTTTGCTGCAATCAATGTTCTAGTTTTTGAAACAATTTTGATACTAATTCTATCAAGCTCTGTTACACTGTTCAGCACCCTAGTCTTCTAGTCCTAAATGTTCCCTGATTTATCATGATAGGTTAAATATGAAATACAATGTAATATGAATCCATGCAAAGTAAGAAAGACTATTAGATTCATACCTGTGTATCAACTCTGAGAGATGATTAGTAGTTACGAACCGAAGCATTGTATTTAGAAGAATTCTGAGACGAGAAAGAAGATGTCTGAGGAACTCATCTTATCAGGGGCAAAAAGAGTCCTCCCCTTTTTCTAACCCAAGAAACCCCAATAAACCCTTGGAGAATCACGAAAAAAAAATAGGATTCTTAGACCTATCAGGCTTAGGGGGAAAAGTACTAATAAAAAGATCATTGGGTGGCTCAGTTGGTTAAGCATCCAACTCTTGATTTCGGTTCAGGTCATGGTGAGATCAATCCCCATATTGGGCTCTGTGCTGGGCGTAGAGCCTGTTTAGGATTCTCTCTCCCTCTTCTTCTGCCTCTCCCCCACCAGTGTGGTGTGCACATTCTCTCTCTCTCTCTCTCTCTCTGTTAAAAAAAAAGATCCCTGGGGGTAAACAAGGTCCACAGGCATGGGCATTGCACCCTTGACAGAAATAAAGCCTTATCCTTGAGTCCATAAGGCCAACAAGGACATAGGTAGGTAGGTCTAGTATCACAATAATATATATGAAGAAGGTTTGGAATTTGAACTGACTACAAGCTTAACATAAGCTGGCAACATGAAGCAACCCACAGGGAGGATGTAGCATGGGCGGAGGCCTGTCATCCAGAGTTAGACAGGATTGGGAGAGGAGTGATAGGTTTCATTCCAGAAGCCATACTTGGAAAGAAATGTTAGTCAACAGGTTGGAGAGTGGTACACTCAGTAAAGGCTTTGGACTCTGTGTTGTACAAGTAAAAACAAGGATGTTCATCTGAGGAAAGAGAAAATTTAGAGGAATCCTGATACCCATACTTCCCAGAAATCCAGCATGCTGCTGCAGTCAAAGTGAACCACCTGAGGTCCTTAGCACCACTAATGTGTCTAGTTAGGTAACCCGTATGAGTTCTCTGGTGCATTTACCTCTCTACCACTACTGTGGTATGCCTGGGGCTGCACCCAGATGTCAAACTAGTAGGCTAGGATCACATAGCAATTGTAATTAAAGCTGAATGTAATTAACAACGTAATAGTGAGATATTCTTGTTTAATTTCCTGAAGTTGGGAAAGTATGATTCCTGACAGAAGATAATAAATATAAATAAAGCTCCAAAATGCAGATGAGCATTTGAATCATATCTAAATAACTATTCACTGAGCCACTGTCACCAGGTAGAAATTCAGTGGTCCACCAATATTTAGGGTAATTATCTTAATTAATGATCTTGTGGCCCACTATGAATAGATGTGGATGCCCCTGCTGTCTTTAAATGCTTAAAAAAATAGATAGCTGATGATTACACAACAATTTGAATATGCTTAATACCACTGAGCTTTACACTTACAAATGGTTAAAATGGCAAATTTTATGCCATGTATATTTCACTAGTATAAAGAAAAATGTTTTTAAAAAATAGCATGGAACATGGTGTAGTGGTAAAAGTATAGGCTTTTGAGTTAGTCAGAAAGGAGCATAAATTCTGACTGAGCCACTTAGCGGCTCTGTGATCTCAAGCAAGTTGATAAGCCTCTCTGAATCCCAGTACTCTGCAAAATAGAGTAACAATGTCTAATCATCAAATGAGGTTGATGTGTAGTTGGAGGTAAGGAGTAGAAATGACACATAGAAAGCTCCCACTGGGTGACATGGCAGCTGATGAGTGGATTAGATTCAGCATAAGGCCCAGTGAGTAGAAGTTTCAAGAAGACCCACTGGCATTTGGGATAAGGAAGATTTGCCAACTTAAGAGTTTCTGACAATGGTAGAGGCACCTCTACAGAAAGACCACACCTCTGCAAAACCATAGCCCGGAAAACCACAGCTGTGGAGAAACAAAAACCCAAGAACCAGAGGTTCAAAAACAGTGGTTCACTCCCGAAGGCCGAGGCTTCTAATCCATTCCATAAGATGAAAGGGCCACTGTTAAGAGCAGACAAGGACTGTATAACATTCAATTATCAGTAAAGGAAGATGGAATTATCCAATAAGTTGCACTGGAATAATAAACTACTTGTATGAAAAAAATTAATTATATCCTCACCTCATTCTATTTACTAAATTAATTCTAGATACTTTAGGGGCACCTGGGTGGCTCAGTTGGTCAAGCCTCTGACTTTGGCTCAGGTCATGATCTCGCGGTTCCTGGGTTTGAGTCCCACATCGGGTTCCGTGCTGCCAACTCAGAGCCTGGAGCCTGTTTCAGATTCTGTGTCTCCCCCTCTCTCTTCATCTCCCTGGCTCACATTCTGTCTCTCTCCATCTCAAAAATAAATAAGCACTAAAAAATTTTTTTAACTAGATACTTTAAAAACTCCATCATAAAAACTCAAAATGATATATATTTTTAGAAAGGAATTTATAAGCTTGGGATAAACTCATAAAACAATCTATAAACTCAAAAGGAAAATATTTATAGACTCATCTGCATTAAAAGATGAAATTATCTAACTCATTTGATCCTCCTGGGAAGATCCCATTAGATTAACATGTATTAAAATATTCTATATGCCCCACTGTGGAATAATTTAAAAATATTTGGAGTCACTGACAAGAGGATATACACTACTCATTTGGTGATCCTAACAAATTCTATCTTTATCCCAATTTTCACTGTCGGATACTAGGTTCATATTTTAATTCACTTGACTTTCTTTTTGTTTTGATTTTTTAATGTTTATTTATTTTTGAGAGAGACAGAGACAGAGCACGGGCAGGAGAGAGGCAGAGAGAGAGGGAGACACAGAATCCGAGGCAGGATCCAGGTTTCAGGGCTGGAACTCACAGACTGCAAAATCATGACCTGAGCCAAAGGTGGACACCCAACCAGCTGAGCCACCCAGGTGCCTAAGAGCAAAAATACTTGCCGTTGCTACTATTTTTTTTTATGTCCCTGGATATTCTCATCTGTTGATTTTTCCAGAGGAAACGTAAAACTGTTCTGTCAGCATGGCCCTGAGGCCTCTGAGGCAAGGACCAGGCAGTGGGAGAACAACAAGGCATCATCCCCCTCTTCTCTGAGGCAAGCAGCACTGCCCCTTTATGTGAGGTGAAGCAAAGGTAGTCCATGAATGGTTTTTCTCACCCCACCATCACTGTTCCTACAACTTTTGGAAATCAGTATTTTCAAAACCTTTTTCCACATCAAGCATAATCTAGCTAACCCCGTGCTAGCGACACCTATCCAAGACTTGTTAGAATGGGTTAGATGGTTATAAGTGCTGGGCTTTCTAAGAAAGCCTGTTATGCTTATAGCAGACAATCCAAAATTAAGTAGAAATCTTAAGGGAAAAAGCTGTCAGAGAGGTACCTTTTAGATGGTTGCACTACAAAAGCCTGACTGCCTTGTTTGGGGTAAGAGAATATTTTTCAATAGACCTCCTCCCAATAATTGGTAGAACATTGACCAAATAAAATAGTCCCAACAGCAGATTTAAATCATACCAAAAACTGTGAATTTGCATTTTGAATATTCATCCTTTTCTTTTTTAGGTATTTTCTTGAGAAGCTGGGTAAAGATGAGTCAGAGGCTGTTAATCAAATGCCATTAAACCATTATAATTGTTATTATAATGGAACGTTGAAAGGAAATCTACTAGGGGCTCTAGACTGAGTAACCTACCACCATGTGGCCCAGAAATCCAGATATTTTCTAAGTTAAATTTGTTATACTTTTAACCAGCACTGGGAAGTGTCTGGCTAAATAGTAAAGGAATGTGCTTAGCATCCAACAAACTTTAGGGTGCTTGGATGGCTCAGTCATTTAAGTGTCCTACTCTTGATTTCAGCTCAGGTCATGATTTTATGGTTCACTGAGATAGAGCCCTGTATCAGGCTCAGCACAGAGCCTGCTTGGGACTCTCTCCCTCTCTGCCCCTCCCCCTGCACATACTCACATCTCTCTCTTTCTCAAAATAAATAAACATAAAAAAAAAGAATCCAAGAAACCTGGGTTCTAATTTTGGCCCCACTTTATACTACTTGAAAGCCCTGGGCAAGTTTATTTACCAGTCTGTGCTTCAGTTTCCCAGTAGATAACATTGGGGAAATAAAAATGACTTTATAGGATTCAAGTTTAGGAGTAATGCATATAAGCACCTTGCACAATAGTTGGCGCAAAGTGGGTCCTTAGCAAATATTAGTTATTAATGCCTTCAATAAATATGAATATTCTACATTTCCTTATTATTTCTAGTCTGAGAGCTCACCTAGAAAAAGTAAGAGGACATAAACTATGATGACAGGAGAGAAAAGATTATAAATGATTTCTCCTAGTCTACAGTTACGGCGTAGGAAACCAAGTTCTTGCCTCTGACTTGACGTAGGAAACCAAGTTCTTGCCTCTGACTTGAAAAGCATCCAAGGAGCCCACCAGCTGCAGCTGATGCTTAGCACAATAATGGGTACATGTCCCTGCCTGGCACTGGACACACCCTCAGGAACCAGCTTACTAGATTCCAGTCTGGATGAATTACTGCTTCCTACAAGTGCAAAATGTTGTCCCTGGGGCCCCAAGTACCATAGGACTCTTTGGCCACCATTGACTCACTGTCCAGTTTCCCCATCATGGTCCAGCAAGCCACACCTGAGTGGAAGAAACAAAACAGTGACATCAGTTTGTGCAACCAACAAAGGGAACAAGCCAATCAGCAGATACTCATTAAACAAGTATCCTTAATAATAATAGCTATCATTTATGTGCCAGACATACCCACCTGGCACTTTATGCCTTATTCTTATTTAATTATCACAATAATCCTGTGAGATAGGTATTGATATCACCATTTTACAGAGGAGGAAACAAGCCTCAGAGAAATTCAAAGTAACTTGCCCAACATTCCATAGCTGGTAGGAGTCAGAGATAGGATTCCAATCCAAATCTGTATGGCTACAAAACTCAGTGTCTTTCTTCCATACCATGCTGACTCTTCAAGAGCCCACACAGTTCTTCATGGGCTTCAGAACCTGACTCACAGAATCTAGCCTGGAAGGAACCTTAATGATTATACCAGTTATTAAGCTGATGCCTCTCAGCTGTAAGCCCACCCTTCCACAGTCAGCTTTGTGATGGTGGGGACGAGGCCCCGCACACCCCATTTCTTTATTGCCACTTGCTTCCTGTTAGACTTTTCCAGTGGAGGTCGAGAGGTGCTAGAGGAAGACCTAAGAAAGGGAGGGTGGCCTATGACTTCCTGCCTGCTTCCCATTAGATCAGCAGGGCCCCAGCAGCTTATTCCTATAGCACAGAGATTCTGTTTGCAATTTTCTCAGCACCAGCCACATTATACCACCCTCCCCTTCCTTCTCCAGAGATACCAGGACCTACTGGCACTGCGAAGCATGGTCTCTTTCTCTAACCTTCTAAGTTTTAACAGTCTCAACTTCTTTCCTCTGTTCCCTCAGCCCCAAGAGCGATAGCTGCATTTTGCAATTGCTACCTCTGTATTCACTGTTTTCCAGTTCTCTACTAGCTGGTTAAAAATTGCTTATAGTAATTTCTCTGTTAAAATAACTGGCATGGTAACTGTCTCCTGACTGGACACTGACTGACATAAAGAATCATCTACTCTAATGCCTTTTGAATACAGAAACTGAGACCCAAACAAGCCAAGTGACTTGCTTACGTTTGCACAGCTAGTAGGTACTCGAATTCATAATAATGTTGCCACCATCTATCTATATACTTAGAGTGTACTACAATCCAGTGAAGTGCTTAGACCATCAGCCCTATAAAACAAATGTGAAAACTGAAGCTCAAAATTATGGGACTTCACCAATGTCATCTACCTAATGATCAAGAGAGGCACAATTTGAACTGAATTAGCCTAACTGCAAAATCAGGCTCCTTAACACCATTCTGTGCTTGGCATCTTGCTCCCTCACTGAGCAATGCAGAGATGTAAATGTCTCTGCATCTTCAAGAGCTGATAGAGTTTCTAGCTGTGACCACTCACTCTACTCCTAGAACTGCTCACTTGACGTCAATAATCTTTTCTTAGCACTCCTGGCACAGAATAAAAATCTAAATATCATTCCATCTACTAACACTTCTTTAACCAAGTCCCCAAACCACAAAGTGTGTGTGTGTGTGCATGCATAAAAGAAAATAGCTCTTTTATATCCTATTATTTGTCTCCCAAGCTATCCAAGAATCTTTAGGATGACTGATGACCCCTCTTATAGCCAATTGCAAAGACTCCAAGTCCTGGGTGATTCACAGACAAAGTCAGAGGAGAATTACTTGGCAATAAGGAAGGAGTAAGATCATAGTTATAAAAGCTATAAACACCTTTCATAACCCTGTCATAGACTAGGCTGCAAAATAAAAGAGCTCTGATATGCTATTTACCTTGTTAAAAAGTTGTACTTCAAAAATATCAATAAGTCTCTCTCCATTACCTCCTGACAGGTAGAACCCTAATTGGAGCTTCCAAGAAACTGGGTTTGGAGTCTAGCCACTCCCTGGACTGGGAGTTCTGCTGACTGCAGCTAAGCTGTAGTCGGTTAATCACAAAAGGAGACTGCATGGCTCCCATGCCAAGGATGTTATCAGCTTGTTGTCTACTAATGTCTACCTGGATGATCAGAAACTCTTGTTGGGCTTAACATCCTTGTTTGTAAGAAGCATCCTCAAGAAAAAAATTCATCTTCAGGGCCCCTGAGCGGCTCAGTCAGTTGAGCATCTGACTACTGATTTGGTCTCAGGTCATGATCTCATGGTTCGTTGGATCAAGCCCCTCATTGGGCTCTGTGAGGACACCATGGAGTCTGCTTGAGATTCTCTATCTCCCTCTCTCTCTGCCCCTTTCCCACTCACACTCTCTCTCTTTCTTTTCTCTCTCCTTCCCTCCCTCTCTCTCAAAATAAACAAATAAACATTCTTTTAAAAAAAAGAAAAGAAGGGGCACCTGGGTGTCTCAGTCAGTCAAGCATACAACTTAGGCTCAGGTCATGATCTCATGGCTCATGGGTTCGAGCCTCACATCTGACTCTGTGCTGACAGCTCAGAGCCTGGAAACTGCTTCAGATTCTGTGTCTCCCTCTCTCTCTGCCCCTCCCCCACTCATATTCTGTCTCTCTCTCTCTCTCTCTCTCTCTCTCTCTCTCTCAAAAATAAATAAAACATTAGAATTTTTTAAAAAATAAAAAAAGAAAAGAAAAATTCATCTTCATTCAAGCCCGGAATGAAGGTTAAGCCAGGAGGCCTCAGAGCATGCAGGAAGCCTTGCTATCATCCCAAGGCTGAAACTACCCACAATTACACAAGTAGAAAACATAATGAGAACAAGCCATGGGTATTTTCTGAGCTTTGATGGTCAATTCCATGAAGCCCTTGACAGCTGTGTTGCTTTCATTCAATAACCATTTGTGGAGCACTAACTAGGGGCCAGGCACTGACAGGATCACTTTGTTTAATTCAAGGAAAATCTGCAGGGCACCTACAATGCACAAGTGCCTTACCAGAGAGGAAGGACTTCTGCCTAAAAGCTGCCTTCTGGACTGCGTGTCACTTCAGCTCAGCTCAGTACCCTGGTTTTCACAGCTTTCTCAATGCCCACAGCGGGAGCAATCTGGTTTAGCATAAAGAGCAATAGATCAGGAACCAGAAGGTTTAAGTCTGGGCTCTGCTACTCATCCCCTATAAATTGTAGGCAAGTCACTTAACTACCCCTCAGTTTTCTAATGTGCCAAAAGGAATCTGACAGGTTAAGATCCAGTGAAATGAATCTATTATTGACATGGAGGCAGGGCAGAATGAAAAAAAAAATGTATTTTAGTTCTACTTTGCTTAACCATTTTAGCAAATGAAATTCCTGATTTAAAAAAGGCATGGGTCTACACAGCAAAGGAAACCATCAGCAAAATGAAGAGGCAACCTACTAAATGGGAGAAAATATTTGCACATCATATATCTGATAAGATATACATATCCAAAGTATATAAAGAACTCATACAACTCAATAGCAAAAGCACAAACAATCCAACTAAAAAAAATGGGCAGAGCCGATATTTTTCCAAAGGAATATAGATGTTCCAATAGGTATATGAAAAAATGATCATCATCACTAATCATTAGGGAAATACAAATCAAAACCACAGTGAGATACCATCTAATACCAGTCAGAACAGCTAGTATCAAAAAGCCAAGAATAAGTGTTGACAAGGATGTGGAGAAAAGGAAACCCTTGAGCACAGTTGGTTGGAACATAAATTGGTGCAAATGTAAATTGGTATGGCCACTATGGAAAACAGTTGGATATTCCTCAAAAAAATTAAATATAGAACTACCCTATGATCCAGCAATTTCGCTTCTCAATATTTATCTTAAGAAAATAAAAAATACTGACTCAAAAAGATATCAGCACCTCCATGTTCATTTAGCATTATTTATAACATCCAAGATATGGAAACAATCTAAGTGTCCATTGGTGGATGAACAGAGAAAGAAAATTTGATACATACACACACACACTGGATTATTATTTGACCATAAAAAAGAAGGAAATCTTACCATTGCGACAATGTGAATGGACCTTGAGGACATTAGGCCAAGTAAAATAAGCCAGAGAAAGATACTGTATGGGGTGCCTGGGTGGCTCAGTCGGTTAAGCCTCCGACTTCGGCTCAGGTCAGATCTCACATTCGTGGGTTCGAGCCCCACGTCAGGCTCTGTGCTGACAGCTAGCTCAGAGCCTGAAGCCTGCTTCCAGTTCAGTGTCTCCTTCTCTCTCTGCCCCTCTCCCTCTCATGCTCTGTCTCTCTCTGTACCAAAAATAAATAAAACATTTTTTAAAAATTAAAAAAAAAAGAAAGATACTGTATGATCTCGCCTATATGTGGACTATAAAAACAAAAAAACACACAAGCTCATAGATTCAGAGATCAGATTTGTGGTTGCCAGAGACAGTGGATAGGGGGTAGGAAAAAAGAGTGAAGAGGGTCAAAAGTCACAGACTTCTAGTTATAAAGTAAATAAGTTATGGTAATGTAATATACAGCATGGTGTCTATAGTTAATAATATTGTATTGCATATTTGAAAGTTGCTAAGAGAGTAGGTTTCGAAAGGTCTCATCATAAGAAAAAAAATGTTTGTAACTATGCAAGGTGATGGATGTTAAACTTGTGGTGACCATTTTGTAATACATAGAAATATCAAATCACTATGTTGTACACCTGAAAATAATATCACGTTACATGTCAATTATGTGATAGATAGATAGATAAATAGATAGATAGATAGATAGATAGATAGAAGAAAAGTAAAAAAAATATGTATACCAGAAATGAAAAAGAGGATATAACTCCAGAAGATGTAGATACTAAAAACCATAAGAAATATACAACTTTATACCAATACATTTTAAAATGACACTCATTGGTGGCAATGTAAAACTGGTGCAGCCGCTCTGGAAAACAGTGTGGAGGTTCCTCAAAAAACTATCCATAGAACTCCCTTATGACCCAGCAATAGCATTGCTGCGGATTTACCCAAGAGAGACAGAAATGCTGATGCATAGGAGCACATGTACCCCAATGTTCATAGCAGCAATGTCAACAATAGCCAAAACATGGAAGGAGCCTAAATGTCCATCACCTGATGAGTGGATCAAGAAGATGTGGTATATCTATACAGTGGAGTATAACATGGCAATGAGAAAGAATGAAATCTGGCCATTTGTAGGAAAGTGGATGGACCTTGAGGGTGTCATGCTAAGTGAAATAAGTCAGGCAGAGAAGGACAGAAACCATATGTTTGCACTCATAGGTCTAGCAGGAAAACAGGAGAGACCTAATGGAGAACCAGGGGGAACGGAGGAGGGAGAGAGAGTTGGGGAGAGAGAGGGATGCAGAACTTGAGAGACTATTGAATGCTGAAAAT
>NC_043712.1:37835986-37841499 GCF_006229205.1 Suricata suricatta | reverse complement strand
AAATGATGGAAAATAATTGCATATGTTAAAAAAATAAATAAACAGAAAAAAAAAGAAAAAAAAATAAAGTTGGCAGACAACCAAAAAAAAAAAAAGTTAAAAATAGAAAAAAAAATAGACAAGGGAAAACTGAAACACAAAATCACTGCCAAGAAAATGTGGCCATAAATAGGTTTCTTTTCAAGGCTGCTGTACATTATTGTTATTATTATTATTATCGTTTGGTATCCACTTGATTCAGTGTCCAGCCTCAACATGCAGAAAAGCCCTATCCTCACTGTATCTCAGCAATGGAAGGGCCCTCAGCCCATCTCATCCAGTCACCGGCTCTCATCAGACTCCAGTCACCAACATCCTGGTTAAGGCCTTCCAGTCTTTGCTTGAATGAATACATGAAAGGGTAACGCCCTCACTGGCAAGGCGCCACTCCATACCTGCTCAGCTCTGGCAAGTAGAAAACATGGTGCCCAAAACCACTCTCTATATTTATCTCTCAGTGGTTCTAGTTCAGTCCCCTCTGTAGCTACCTCAATTTACCTAAACCCTCCTCCCTAGAGCACTCTTTGACACACTCTCATTCTCCTCAATCACAATAACCTCTATAAACTGCTTTGGGATTTACAAAGCACTTTTCTTACCTGTCATTAGGAAAATCACATTCCAAATGGGTTGGGGGAAACCAACACTCTGACATTGCTTGGGCCCTATTAACAGAAATGAGTTCTCCCTGTTTATTCAGAAGTTGACATTAGGCATAAAAAAATAGGCATGACCTTTTCAGCCTGACTCTAGGGAGAAGACACTAAAAATATATCTATGTCCTCAGGCACATGGTCAGAGCCACTATGAATAACCCTCCGTACTCCCTGGAAATTCAGGCAGGCAACAAGAAGGGGCCTGCAGGGCAATTTGTATGTGGGGACCCGGGGGGAGGGGAGGGGCTTTGTCCTCTAAGAGATGAGACACAGCCCAGAGCAGTGGAGGCCTTGTCCATTTCTGAATTGTGAGATGGTCCAGAGGAGGAGAACAAGTAGATTAGGAGAATGGGGGGATTTGGCCATATTATAATCATAATAATTTCCTTAATTTTTGAAAATTCTGAGCAAGAACTTGGACTCAAATTAACATATGATGAAAATCAAATCATGTTATGGTACTGTTGATTAAAATGAAATATCTGGCTATACCAAGTCCAAGTCCCTGAGTAGTAGAAGGACTTAATCCCACATAAGTATTATTACTTAATAAGAAGAATAATAATTACATTTACTGAGCCAGTCACTGTGCTTTGCCTATATTATCTCATTTAATATACATAACAACCCTATAAAGAGACATCATTATTATCCTCATTTTGTAGTTAAGTAGACTAAAGCTGATAGCAAGTAAGTAACTTGCCTAAGATCACACAACTAGTGAAAAATTTTCTCTGGGTCTATGTGACTTGGATTCTGAGCTCTTAACCAAGAGACAGAAACGGAGAAAGAATGAAGCCACCTTCTATAGCCCATCAGTTATAGAGCCATTCAGACCCAACTAGGGTCTCTAGATCCCAATCACTCCTACATGTAGAATTCTCCTAAGCAGCAAGCAGGGCAGGCCTCTGACTGATGTGGACTCCCTGGGGCCTCTGGGCCCGACTCTTCCATCGGCATTCTGGGCTTTACCTCAGCTGTCTGGTCACATCATACATGGATTCCCAGGCTCTCCTGCCCCTGCTGCCACCTGTGCCAGTTTAACTGAGCACAGGCACTTGTTCCCAAGCCTGGGCTGAGCCCACAGACCTTTAAATCCAGCAGGTCTACCAGAAAAAACATGACCCATCTATTCTTCCTTGTCAGTCACCCCTTCCTGCCAGTGTTGAGTTGGGCCTGCTTAGACGGTCTTCCACAGCTGGCTGCTTTTCCTCACTCACACTAAACTTACAGGAGTCTGAACCAGCTCTGCAGGCTGCACTCCATGCCTATTTAAAACCTTAAGAGGCAATAAAGTATAGTGGTTACCTCCTATCCGACTTGAATTTAGTCTCAGGTCTGCCATTTAGGAGATGGGTGACCTTATGCAAGTTTCTTAAACTTAGTCTCAATTCTCTTTCTCTCTTTTTTTTTAATTGAGGTATAACTGACGTGACATTATATTAGTTTCAGGTATATAATGTAATGGTTCATTATTTGTATTAACCTCAATTTCCTTATCCATAAAAGTGATTTTGAGGATTCAGAGAGGTAGGATACAGAGTGACTTAAATAGACTTAGTGGTCAGTAAATTTATGTTCCTGTCTCCAAAATCATTTAAACTTTACTGCCTAACCCAAACCTACCTTGAGTATTCCTTAGCTGCCCCCTACTCGGATGCTACCCAAAACGTAGCTCTCAGTCTCTGATTCAGAGAGCTTCTCTGAAAACCAGTAAGTCATCAAAGCACATTGAAGCATAGATAGGACTTGTTGTTCACAAAGCTCTGGAGAGAGAAAGTATCTTTAAGAGCAAGCTCCCCCACCAGGGTGCCTGGGTGGCTCAGTCGGTTGAGCATCTGACTTCAGCTCAGGTCATGATCTCATGGTTTGTGGGTTCTGGGTTCGAGCCCCTTGTCAGGCTCTGTGCTGACAAATCAGAGCCTGGAGCCTGCTTCAGGTTCTGCGTCTCCCTCTCTCTCTGACCCTCCCTACTGGTGTTCTGTCTCTCTCAAAAATGAATAAGAATTTAAAAAAAAAAAAAGCCCCCCCCACCACCACCCTCAGATCACACACCTGGTTGATGATGAACTAGGACTGGAACCTGAGGTCAAATAATTCTCTGCCATTGCCTAAAACAAATTAAAAAAAGGTACAGTTTCTTGGCAAACAGATACCATTTATACAGTATTTATAATAACAATGATCCTTAGAATCCCAAGTGTTGGGCCATCTAAAAATGCTTTTCTTTCATTTTTGTTGTATTACATTTATCTGCATAATTAGATTTTAGATAGGCTAAGGCTCAAATTAATTTGAATTCCTTTCTTTCATATGAGCTGGCAGTGGAATCTGGTGCCCCAAGAATGGGCTGGGTAGCAGACAAGGCTAGTTATGGATTCTATTTTGTAGAACATAATCTCTGGTTAATTGCAAAGTGACCATTGGCTACTTAGGCTCACTGTCACTCAGCGTTGGGAGAAACATTATTTGGCCATTCCTAATTGTGATAATTCCCAAACATCACTAGTCACATGCTACCGTCACAATTTTTGACCTGGGGCCACTATTACCTACTTCATGTGTTTCTGTAAAATAGCTTATTTATTTTCTTTAACCATGGCTAAATAATATCTATGAAATCACAAGCTGCTTTCTGGTTATTATTTTTCTAATATGCATTAAAATAAATACACAACTGTTAACGGTTTTGTTACTGTTTTTTGTTTTTGTTTTTAACTTCCCATCAGCAATACATAAACCACCACTGACACATACTGCCCTATCAGATGCACGAATACCTTCTACAACAGAGTAAACATTTGATTAACCAACATCCCTTTCAATAACTCCAGGGAGGGGACTCCACTTTCCAACTGTTACCTAAAGAGTTAGTTCCCAGCTAAACAGACATCTCTGGAAGGACATCCGGCAGCACCAAAGTGACTAATAGTATATTTTGCAATTTTTACTCTTCACTTTTTTTTTCCAGAAAGAACCTCTTAAGAAAGAATAAAGCTTTAAGGTCAGAGGTGGTTAGAATTTCAACTCCACAATTCCAACTGTAAGTTCCTGAGCAAGTGACAACTAAGAGCCTCAGTTTCCTCTTTCTATGAGGGGACAATGATACCACATGACACTCCTGATAGGGTTGTGCTATGGGTTAAAATGCATACATAAAGCATCTAGCAAAGCACCTAGTACAAAGTAATCACCTACTGAATATGAGTTCCCTTCCTTGTCCATAAGAATATAGAGTAAAATAACCTGGAAATACTGACTAATGACTTTCCTTGATTAAAAACTCACCTAGTTTATCTTTTAGAGGCACTCTGTTTTGCATATGAATCTGGGACAGTATTTTTCTTCCACCTTAGCTGGGAGCCTGATTATCTTTCCAAACCATAACTAAAGGACATGATTATTCTGAATATGAAGACAGAATTTGTGCTGGAAATGGCAGAGCCCTCACTGTTGGTTTTCTAGGTACAACGGGTTTCCATGATCCTAAGAGTAGAGGTAGGGGAGGGGGGTGAGAGAGGGACAGAGGGGAGGCTCTAACCTGAAGGCACCAACCCTGAATCTGGTTGCTTAAGCCAACAGAATTTCAGCAGAAAAGCATCAACTATCATTGTCAAAAGTGCTGGACCCTTTGAACTAAGGCTACACACCTCCCAGAAAAAGTAAAGCTGGAGCACAGATAGTCCTAATAGGTGGGCTGGTGTTCAAAACCTCATTTGCATTCGTTTTGCTCTTTATTATGTGGCATTAAGAAAATTTTCTGCTGAGCAGAATGACCTTGACATGTGATTTCCTGTGCTCTCTGGGTTTTTGCAGAGCATTATAAGAAGTAATGATTCCCAAAGAGCCCATCTAATCTGACAATTTTCATAAGCCTCCAAAGGGAGATTTTTATCTTTTGTCCATTTCTCCTGGGTTTTTTTAATTGTGTGTGTGTGTGTTACTATAAAAAAAAAGACAGAGAGAACAAGATCTATAACCTTCAACAATGTCCTTGCAAAAGTTAGAAGAGTGACATAAATGTGATCTTTCACTCATCTTAACCACCAGTCAGCATTTTTCAGAAGGTGAATTAAATATTCACTGGCCCAACTCTCCTTTTTGTCTAAACTGTGGTAATCTCCAGGCACCCTCTGTGAGTTGGCCTAAGAACTAGAGGCACCAGACTATTAGGACAAAATGGCATGAATCTAGGCAGCCAGATCCTAACTACTGTAATGCCAACCAATTCTGATCCACATTTGTGAACGTGGGTTATGAGAGACAATGAGGAAAAAAGCTCTGCTTCTGGCTGTTTACAAATTGTGCGATATGAGTGAGATCTACTAACCAACTTTTATCTGAAAACATCTTTTGAAACCACTTTTCAAAAGATACCAAAACAACTGGAAAAAAAAAGACTGAAATATAATTGAAATGTTTTCTAGAAAAAATTAATCAAAACAGTAAAGTTCAGCACAAAATCAATACTTAATTATTCATCATTTGCAACAGGTAAGTCTACCAATAAGATGATGGTACCTGATAAGGGAGCCTTAGGCAGGCTGAGGGCGAAACACAAGCTAGCATCCACCCACCCCTCCCAGGTGGGACATGAGTGATATGCCTTGGACACCCCAGGCTACCCAAAAACTTTCAAGAATGGGGAGAAAAAAAACCAAATAGTTAAACTGATAAGAGTCTCCACCAGCTTGCCAAAAAAAGGCAATCCCATCAACAGTCCAGGAACTCCCTGTCTCAATGTTAAAGCCCTGCAGAGAGGGGGGAAAAACCTTAGCTTGACAATAGCTAGGCCTCCAGTAAGTCTTTTTTTTTTTT
>NC_043712.1:37788429-37835886 GCF_006229205.1 Suricata suricatta | reverse complement strand
TCTTGATCCATTCGTCAGGTGATGGACATTTAGGCTCTTTCCATGATTTGGCTATTGTTGACAGTGCTGCTATGAACATTGGGGTACATGTGTCCCTATGCATCAGCACTTCTGTATCCCTTGGGTAAATCCCTAGCAGTGCTATTGCTGGGTCATAGGGGAGTTCTATGGATAGTTTTTTGAGGAACCTCCACACTGTTTCCCAGAGCGGCTGCACCAGTTTACATTCCCACCAACAGTGTAGGAGGGTGCCTGTTTCTCCACACCCTTGCCAGTATCTATAGTCTCTTAATTTGTTCCCCATCAAAATTGTACCAGCATTCTTCTCAAAGCTAGAACAGGCTATTCTCAAATTCATATGGAACCACAAAAGACCCCGAATAGCCAAAGTTATATTGAAGAAGAAAACCAAAATGGGAGGCATCACAATCCCAGACTTTAGCCTCTACTACAAAGCTGTCATCATCAAGACAGTATGGTATTGGCACAAAAACAGACACATAGACCAATGGAAATACTTCTAACTGGGAAAAATTGAATTTTTAAGAAGCCCTGAGTTTTTAGAAAATACAATAAGAATGCTTTAATTTGTTTATAATCATTATTTGCTGGTCTGTTATTCATTGAATTGGATTCCGTATTGAACTGAACCATGAGGTGATTATCCCCTTATATGCATATCAAGTGTCAACAAAGATTCAAGTAACCAAATTAGTTGACAATCTTTGATATAGATGTGTGTATGTGTATGTTGTTCTTTTAACATCTCTCACTCTCCTATCTCCCATTAGAATACTCTGCCCTTTATAAAATAAGAATAGGAAGTACAAGAACTCTACACAATGTAACAAGATATACTTATTAAAGTTCACTGCTTGAGGCAGATATAGCATTGGGACCATTTAGCTACAATGCCCTCAATGCAGAATGTACTCCATGCCCTCTTCCATTCACGGAGACTCTGAGAGAGTCAAAGAAAGCCCCAGCTGCCAATTCTGCAATCCGTAGGTGCATCAGTCTCATATTACTTTATTATTAATTACTGGCACCTCACAACTCATTATCTCATACCAGTGCATCTTAAAAGTATGGCTGAGAACCATAAATATAAACCGTTTGCTTTAGGTGACCAAAGACTCCATTTGAAAAAAATTTCTATAGAGACTGACTCCATTGGCCAAAGAAACAATCCCCCCAAAAGCAGGGCCAGGCAGTGATAATCAAGTTTAGTGCAAACCTTTCCAAACTCTATGACTAGTCTTGCACACCTCTCTAGCCTAAGGGGAATTTAAGGTCCAATACTGTCTTCTCTAAAGTGTGGCAGAAAGAGCATGAGACTCACAGAGAACTGGATTCAATCCAAGCTCTGTCATCATTTTAAGAGGCAACCCTGGGTGGGAGGTTGTACAAAGAAATAAACTTGGAAACTAGACAGATTGGGTTCAAATCCCAGCTCCCTCAATTACTCTTGTGACCTTGGTCAAAGCACTTCACCTTTTTGTGCCTCATTTTCCTCATCTATAGAAAAGGACAATAATATTTACTTATCAGGGTTTTCTGTGAGAAATAAGACATATGTATATGCTCAGTAAAAGTTATTTGCTGCTATGTGGCCTTGGGCAAGTCACTTAACATAACCTGGATCTCAGTTTCCTCATTTTTAAGTAATGGGGACGGATTATATAATTTCAAAGACTCTTAACAACAGGGAACTCTGAGAAGATATTAGATCCTAACAGAGAATAATAGACATAAAGAACAAATAACCAAGAAAAACTTGGCATGAGATGTTAGTTGATTCTTAGCAGAATGGTCAAGGCAGAGGCAGTAGAGACCAAACAGATTCGAAGGGTAAGCATCACCCAGTCGCCTACAGGAAGTGGACATTTCCCACAGTCAGAGGGACACAGGGAGCAGCTCTCACTCTCCTCACAAAAGCCATCCCCACAGACTGAACAAATGGAGAGAAAGAAAGAGAATGCCAAACAAAAAATATTTTAAAACCTAAAGAAGTAAATTCAATAAAAAGACACAATTTTTAAATGGAACAATAAAAAACTGGTCTAAGGGGGGTTCTGATGCTGGTTCCATCACTAGCTTGATTTCCAGTTTTGCTTTGGCTACACAGGAAAGTCAGCCAAACTTATGGTTAACTTTTAATACTCTATGGAAGTTAAATATTACCACCATAAATCCACTTTCCCTTTTCCTTGGTCATTATACTTAATCTTATTTTCCATGATCACAGCAGTGGTCAGCATTGGTTGTACTTTAGATTTTCCTATTTCATTGTACCTATTCTTATAATCTGCTTGAAATGCTTTATGAAACAAGGCAGGGTATTAAATACATAGAAATCATTTTGCAAGTCACTCAACTACCTTATACATCGTCTCTCTGTGTATAAAATAAGAGTTTGGGACTCAATATCCAGTTATCTCTTTCGCTATAATCCTGTTAATTCTAATCTTTTCATTTCTTTCTTTTTTTTAAATCTCATTTCTAAAGCTCAAAGTCCATCTTAGGTTGCCTTTACAGAGCTTTCATTTCTTGTATGTAAGTAACACTGGGTTCTCCAAAGTGTTTTAAGTTTTGATTCGTTTTTTTGATGTCTTATTTATTTGCTACTCTTAATAAAATCTCATTTTTCACTGGACTCAGACTTACAGGTATGAGCTCTCAGGGAAGACAGCCTCCGTCTCTTGGTAATCTGTTCCTGAGATTTTTCTTTGGCCTCCCTCATTCTCTTGGATGTTTTGAATTTTCCTTATACTTTAAAAAAATTTTTTTTAATTTATTTTTGAGGGAGAGAGAGACAGAGTACCCTTACAGAATTTTTTAGCACAAAACCTAGTATTCATCTCTCCATTTCGAAGAATGAAGAGGTGGACACAAAATGAGCAGCAGACAAAAGCTTATTCAAATATAAGATTAGAAGGAAAGAATAGTAGGAAAGCTCTCTTTACAGAGAGGGGACATTTAAAAGTGAATGTCCAAAGACTATAGGCAAAGGTCCTTGTTTTATAAGGTTCTGGTCAGTCCTCAACCTTTTCCTTCTCCCTTGTTCCTTCTCAGGTTCTACCCTTATTGGCTTGATGACTCTAGGTGTTGGGTTATCCATTCCTAATTGGCTGGTTTCCATTGTATGAGGGGTGGTCTATGGCCATACTTAGGTCTTTTGTCAAATTCCTGAGGTGAAACCTGAGGGGGAGTAGTGGGGTCTGTTACATTCTTAAGAGGAACCCTATGTCTGAGGGGTTTTGCTATGATCAGACGCTGCCACCATTGTTCCAAAATTGATGATTTTTCCCCACCAAGGGTGTTAGGCCCTAACCTTTCCCTCTCTGCCTACTGAATCCTATCTTTTCCTATCATAGTACTAGTGGTGGAGGGGCAGAGAGAAAGGGAGACACAGTATCTAAAGTAGGCTCCAGGGGTGCCTGGGTGGCTCAGTCGGTTAAGCCTCCGGCTTCGAATCGGGTCAGATCTCACGTTCGTGGGTTCGAGCCCCGCGTCAGGCTCTGTGCTAATGGCTAGCTCAGAGCCTGGAGCCTGCTTCAGATTCTGTGTCTCCTTCTCTCTCTGTCCCTCCCCCTCTCATGCTCTGTCTCTCTCTGTATCAAAAATAAATAAAACATTAAAAAAAATATTTTAAAAAAATTTAAAAAATTAAAAAATAAATAAATAAATAAATAAAGTAGCCTCCAGGTTCTGAGCTGTCAGCACAGAGACTGATACCTGACATAGTGCTCAAACTCTTGATCTGCAAGATCATGACCAGAGCCAAAGTTAGATGCTTAACCAACTAAGCCACCCAGGTGTCCCTCCTTATACTTTTTTTAAAGTTATTATTTATTTATTTTGAGAGAGAGAGAAAGGAGGGGAGAAGAGAGGGAGAGAAAGAGAATCCCAAGCAGGCTCTGCACTAACAGCACAGAGACTGATGTGGGGCTCTATCTCATGAGCAGTGAGATCATTACCTGAGCTGAAATCAATAGTAGTCTGATGCTTAATGAATTGAGCCACACATGAACCCCTTCTTACAACTTTATGCTAAGATTATTGTCAGTAGCAATACAAATTTTAAATGACTCATTTTGAAGATTCTCTCCCATCCTACTAGGTGTTTCACTAGTATCCTAGAATTGGATTTATATTTCTAACTAACATTTGAATGAAGCTTAACATTTGTATAGAATTTATAACCTTGTCTAAAAGTTTGAAATTATCTCATTTTGATCTTTAGCAAACCTCTCTCTCTGAAGCAGGAATACATCTCCACCTTATAGATGGGGGACAATAACAGATGAAATAAATATTCCTTTTTACAGATGAAGAAACAAAAATATAAAGAGATTAAGTGACTTCTCAAAGTCACGCAGGTAATGACTGGCACAGGGACTTAAAGTCTATCTCTGACTCTAACCCCTTGACCCTCCCAAACCTCCCAGTCTCTATAAAAAGATCCTTCCAGCTCATGCTGAACACTTCCAGGTCCCATATCTCCTAGGACAGCCTCTTTGATATGCTGTTGTGAAGATTTATTCACTCCCATCCTATGGAGTACCACAGAATTTGTTTTATTCCTCTTTGACATGACAGAGCTAACCATTGAAACAACAATCTTGTACCCTTAAAACTTTATTCCTGAGCCAAACATTAGAGTCAAATATCCTCAGGGCTGTTTTATCTGTTGAGCCAAAACGACCTGTGCCTGAATCCCACAGCTTTCCAAGGGTCTATAAAAAATAAAAACAAATAAAAACAAAAACAAAAACAATTCAAAATTGAATTGGCTTCAAGCTACAGAAAAGCAAACTGAAATTAATAAGCATTTAATTAACTGCCTACTAAATGTAATATTATGTCAACTTTGTTGTTAAATTTATTATTCGTAAAAAATTTCATTATGTATTCAAATAAGTTGTTGATTAGATTATCTTATTTTACAAGAATTTCTGAGTAAGTACAATGAGTGATGAGACAGAGTCAACTGTAAATTTAATAAGTCATTCATAAGCAAATAATTTCAAAAGCAAAATTATAAAATCCTTTCAATACTTCATGGAAATTTTTACATTTAATTGAGATGTGGGTACATTTTAATATGTTTGGCATAAGTGATGAAGTCTCTAGAAGAGTCAATGGAAAGCTAAAAAGGTCCTGAGTCTTCCATTGCCTAAATTTCTCCATGCAGGTCAATGAGATAACTTTTAGTAAGATTGCTCCCTGTGGCCTAACAGTTTATATAGTTTCTTCTAGTTACTGGATTTGCCCACTGAATTTAACCTCACTGGTTTGGATGAAAATGAAGTTGTTGGGGAGTACTTGGGCTCTGTCACAATACTGCCTACATGGTCTTTAGCCAGAGATAGTATATAACTAAAAATTCAAAAGGACCTCCACTGGAAGCTTTCTCTCTCCGCACCCAATTTCTTCTAGGCAGGAAGAGAAAGTGCTGTTAAAAAACTCCAACTCAGGCAAAAGAGACACTGCAGTCTGCATATTGCCATGGGCCTGGTTTAATTGCCTCAACGAGCCTGAAGAGCCTTTAGGATGCAGGATCCTAAAAATAATGTAGGTTAAAAACCATCTTGCATCAGACAAAGAAGACTGCTGTTAATTCTGTTAAACTTTTTGTATTCAGGTGATACACTTGGCATTGAAAATGGCAATTCTTTAAAGCCTCAAAGACTCTGTGAGTGCTGCCTTCATGGAGCCTAAGGTAAGACCATCTAGCATGAAGTCTTTACCCCCCATGCCCTCAGAAGCCACCAAGGGACTTATTCAGTCAGCTTGTGAATCCCAAGAGCTAGTAATAATGACAAACCTGCTTCCTGGAGGGCTGAGCCTGTGACTATTGGTTTCAATCCCAGGCCTTCTGGGAGTCCTGGGGAGCTGGAATTACTGAAGCAACATTTTGATGGTACCTGCTGAAGCCATAGCCAATTCTAGAATTTGCTACTCTGCTTGGGAAAGGAAAGTCTGAACCTTATTTGGATTCCTGGGGGACTCCCTGGGTCTTGTTGCCTGAGGCAGGAAATAAAGCAAACTCCTGAGAGGGGTGGGGCAGGGGACGAACTCATCAAGAAGTGATGAGTAAAAACCTTCCACCCAAAGGTACTCTATGTCCTCAGAGTTTTGGTATCGTGGGCGAGGGTATTTGCCTCATGAAAGTCTCCCTGTCCATCTACCACTTTAAAAGTCTGTCCAGGGCTGTCTCCTAGTCAATCTTAATCCACTGCTCCATCTCTGTGTTTCCAACCTGAGGTTCTGAGCCCCCCACGCCCTTCAGATTGGTAATTAAATCAGCTTGGTTCTTGACATTGGCTTCCCCTGAAACCACCCACAGCTGTCCCTTGTCTGTATTCCCAAAGCCAGTCCTGATCCCAGAATCCAGGCAGCGCTGTAGAGCCACACGTCTGGTTGGCCAGACAAAGGCAGAATGCTCTATACAGAGATCGCTAATGGTTCTACATTCAGCAAGGACTCTTGAGGAAGCGGACAAATTTGGCCATGGAGTGATCAATTTAGTAATTCAATAGTAAACTTGACCCTTGAACAACATTGGTTTGAACTGCACTGGCCCACTTACATGCTGATTCTTTTTATACGTGCTATACAGTATTATATATGTATTTTCTCCTTCTTATGATTTTCTTAATTACTTTTTCTTCTCTAGCTTACCTTATTGTAAGAATATAGTATATGATACATATATAAAATATGTGTTAATCAACTGTTTATGTTACGGGTAAGGCTTTCAGTCAACAATAGGTTATTAGTAGTTAAGTTTTGGGTGAGTCAAAAGTTACACACAGATTTCAACCATGTGAAGGGTTGGTACCCCTAACCTCCACATTGTTCAAGAGTCAACTGTACTTACTGAGTGCCATATGAGGGAACTAGGCTCAGTGGGGCTAGGAACTAGCAGAGAACAAGGCCTACCTGGGCCCTGTCTTCACAGAGCTCAGCCACCTTCTGACCTGCTGATATTCTGCTTCCTTACCCACTTCTGGCAGCACAGTTTTAGGTTCAAGCGCAGCGTGCATCTTTCCAATTCCGATATGGGCAAAAAAGAGGGTTATATCATGGACTAACACCACTGGAATAGCAATAAAGCAAGGAATGAGTTTCATTCCACCCCTTCTACCTGATTCTCACTCTGGTTCATGCGTCGTTGCCCTGGGATATCCATGATCTATGGGTACCTCCAGCATATATCCATCAGTAAATTCAAGTTGCTTCTCTTATGCAAAGAAAGAAATATGATAGACGATAAATACCCCATGGCTATTCAGTATAGTACATGTTGAACCTGATCTTTCCACTGCAATAAGTAGAAGTAATTTAGCTCATTGGAGTACGAATGACAGTAATAAAAATGTAACTCATGAAACCATATATATTTTCCATTCATCTTATAACATCTCTCACCCAGATTAAAACATGCAAAACCAAGACTCATAATCACCTGCAGGGCACTTAACTGATCAGAAAGAGACATTCCTGAATCGTAATGCTGGTTCCTTGAAGGGAAAACAGGAAGACAGACTACTCGCTTATTAACAGATCCCAAGATAAAGTTCTTCTCATCTATGACCATGGATACTGGTTTCTCTGAATTCTGCAAAGCTTCTAATGTCTAACTTAAATCCCTCCAAATTCCATTTAATCCTTACTCTCTTATGCTAACCTCAGTGATTTTAAATTTTGAAGATCAAATGGACATCAATGAGGTAATGCACCTTAATAACCAAGAGTTTGATTTAGAATTCTTAAATTCTAAAATTATTTTTTAATTGTTTATTTCATGGTTTTTATGTTTATTGCAATCAAATGTATCTCACTTTGTGGAATAAGGGCATCCCACATGGCTCACTAAAGTGCATCTTTCCCCTGACATTCTTATAAAACCAGTTCCAAGACAAAAGAAAATCACCTTTAATGATGCAGAGATCTTTTTTTAATCACACATTTAAAGAAGAATTTTTTATGAAGTAAGAATAATACACACATGAAGACTAAAGTTTCTTTTGTTTGGCAGAATCACTTCTAAGTTAAATGGAAAACAGCAATTATAGCTTAAGAACAGAACATCCTAGACTAAAAATTCATTCAGCTTTTATCAAATCTCCTTGCCATCATTTTACAAAAGAATAACAGGAAACTCTCCTTGGGTGCTCAGACCTTGTTTCCTAGCAATTGATAGAGGCTGCAGGCTCTCAGTAATAGGAGAGTAGAGGAAGTAGAGACTGAGATTCCAAATACCACAGAAGTCAATCAATAGGCAATTATTGAAAAGTGGGCCACCCTCTTATTATCTGTTAGCCAATGTCAAGTCAGGCTTTGGACATCATATAATAATTCCTTTAACCAACCAGAATCCACATATATCTATAAAGGTTGAGAAGGGGGGTGGGGCAGAACAGGTAAAAACAAAGTAATTGTTTAGTGAAAGGAGGCCAAAATGTAAAATGTTGTGATTCAGGCTGTAGAGTGTCCCAGAGTTCAGCACCTGACCCAAAGACACCAGTTACAATGTGTGGGTGTATGTGTCTGTGCGTGCATATAGGCATGTACATACACACACATGCACATACAAATAACAATATAGTAACAACATCATGACTTTGCTAAGGGTTGGTCTAGACTAAATCAGAAGAAAAGATAAGGAAAAAGAATACAGACCTGAATATTCAGTTTATTTGCAATTACATAAAAGCAAAGAAAATTCACCAAACTTTATGGTAATTTCTGTGATTATGGATGGTTCGTCTTTGCACTTGTCTGTGTTTTCCTAACTTCCATGGTGAGCATGCATCTTTGACTTCCACATATAATGAGGAAATGTTTTGTTTCTAAAAAGAAACAGTTTGAGATCAAGGAAAAGCAGGCAAAAGGAAATTCTCCGAGGGAGAATAATAAAAGGAGCTAGAAATGAAGGTAGAAGAGAAAACATTAAAATTCACCTCAGGGGCTGCATGTAAAGTGAGGTCAGGGTTGGACTTAAAGACAACTCAAGGAATGACAGAGGAGAGGCTATAAAAGTGATGGACTAGTTAGTAAGGTTCTAGAGCTATAATTTACCCCCTTGTGTACCCCCAAATTGCCTCACAGTGTAGTAAAATAGACTTTGGAGCTAAATTACCAACTGAATGTGCAACTCAGACCCACTTTGGAAGAGGACCTAGAGGAGTAGAAAGGAAAGATTGCCATCTCAAAAGGCGCCATCTAGAGGAGATATCCCCAAATGCCAATGGGGAAGAGGCCATGACAAATGCATATTAGGGGCAGATTGGTGGGCACCCAGACCAACATCTCTTAACCCCCAGAAACATAGCAGAAACAATGGCATCCCAAAGGCAGACCCAGGTGAAAGGTGGAAAGACTATAGTGTTCAGTGTGAAAGGTGTCATCCAAGCTTTCTTTCCCATCATCCAGGATTTGACAACCTGACAGTGAATTTCTAAGTGATGTACATGAAGCACATGATAAGAGGGAAATAGTTCATGTATATTGGTTATCAGCCTTTCTTTTCCTCTGATGCTTAAGAGAATTCTGTCTTGACCCTTCTCAGCTCACCTCCCAGCCAGGGATGGTCCTGCTTGGCTAAATAAGCTCTTTTGGACCTTGTAATGCAGAGGAAAGGTGCCGGTGAGGATGACAAGAGGCAGAGGGGCAAGAACTGGTAGGGTAGGTATAGGGCTGTTGATGGGAGGCTGAGGTGAGGGAGATAGGGGAGCTGCTTCAGAGTAAGGGAAATGGATAGAAGAGAAAAGGAGATGTCAATGATATCCTACCATGGTTTCCTTATCTCCCCTTACAGAGTTCAAGAAAATCACGAGAAGGGCTGAGACCTCTGGAAATTATTTTTAAATGCTAGTCTGTATTATATTAACCATACCAGTGTTCTGACACTGTCCCATGAGAGCACTGGCTTTAAAAAGATTACATGTTGATGAGGCACACCTCATTCCCATAAGGACCTTGGGCTCAAGGGGGAAGCTAACTAGAGTCCAAAAAACCACAGCAAACATTTACTTCCGAATGTTCTTGTGTGTGTTGGCTAAAATAGGGTTTATTGCTTTTACTGTTTCCCCCCGGGTGTTTTTTTTTCTAACATATTGTCCCTGAAGCTTCTAACTCTGTAAGCTGCTCAAATTTGGCTGACAGTACAGAAGGTATAAAAGTACATCATGTTGGAAGTGACAGGGATGAAAAATGATAATATCTTCCTTAAGCTTGAGTTGCACAGAAATATCTACTCTGGGTATGTTGTAAAGGATGAACAATCAAATCTTAAATATTCCTTGTATCTAGAGCACGTTGCTTGACAATTTCATACCTTGGTGCTCTCTAATGAAAGGAAGACTCCCTTTAATGAAATCTACTGTATTTAGCAGAAGTAGAAATAATGGGCCATTTGTGTACACCAAGATGGTGTACTAATCTTGTATGCACACTCATAGGCATATACATAAGATGTACACTAGGATCTGCCGGGGGTCATGAGAACTTAATGGTAAACCCTGAGCTTGGTAAACATGTAAGAGCTAAATGGTGACAAATAACCTCGGTGATATGGTGCAGAAATAATTCACTGCCATGGCACAATCTAGGACAAAGTTAGGAAAAATGGGTGTGTGTGCTACCGCCCCACCTCCAGTGACCAGGGCAGACATCATTAATCAAGGGATACAATCTTTCTTACTGAACCAGACATGGTGCCAGGAAACTGTTCATTGTAGTTCTCCAGGCAATCACTCCCAATGGATTAGAGCTGGCACATGAGATGAAAATCTATTTGCCATTCCTAGTCTGTGGGATGGTTAGGGACAAAATGTCAATCTGGGCATGAGTGTGCAGAGACCCCACCCCAGGGGCACACAAGGGTATTGGAGTTGACAGTACAGAGGTAACGTGACAGGAGAACTGTCTTTCTGCAAAGAGCAACAGGTCGCAGGCAGAAAAGTCTCCCCCCCTCCTTCAGTAGTCCCCAAACCTCTCCTATTTTACCTCCTTGTTTTAGGTTCTGGGGGCTACTATTTGAACATAGGTATTTTCAGAAAAGAGTGATTTTGGAGTTGTTATCTTTATAAACAGCTTGGCCCAAATTGATTTTTCACATCAACAAATCAGATATCCAGAAAGACCCGAAGGATTAGGGTTCAAGATGGATTAGGGATGAATTGGCAAATGATTAGCAATTAAAGGTGCAAAGGGGTAGGTACAAAACACTACTTCCCACCCACATCTCTCGGGAGGGTCAGCCCCATAGCCAGTAAACTGAGCATCAGACCCTCAAATAAGAAACAAAAGCCCATAAGGGTACCTGGCTGGCTCAGTCCGTTGAGCGTCTGACTTCAGCTCAGGTCATGATCTCTCACTCTGTGAGTCTGAGCCCCCTGTCAGGATCTGTGCTAACAGCTCAGAGCCTGGAGCCTACTTTGGATTGGGTGTCTCCCTCTTTCTGTCCCTCCCCTGCTCATACTCTGTCTCTCTCTCAAAAATAAATAAACATTTAAAAAATTGATTTAGTGAAAAACAGAAACAAAATCCCATAATAAATAACTGACAGGAACATTGGATTAGGGCTTTATCTTTTATAAATGAAATTAAAATTTAAGAAAATAAGTTTGTTTTATCTTACTTTTTAATTAGGTTCTAGTTGGCACAACAATGAACTAAGTCTGAAGAACTCAAATATTTGAGTTTGAACAACAAAAATTTTTACGTTAGGAGACATAACGTTTCCAACAAAAAGAGTATAAAAGCATTATATAATTTCCTTCACCTCATTATCAACTTTTTTTAGCAAGATCATAAAGAAGATAACTTTTCAGAATACCTTAGGACATATTAATTTACCAATATCAATGCCTACCTTTGCTAGTCAAATCATTTGCTTTGGAAGATCTATGATGTTATAACCCTTATTGGTTTCCTGTTCAGTTGTTAAATTATCTGACTTTCCCAAACCTCATTTGTATGTGATCTGAGAAACATTCCAACATCATCTTCCAACATCATGAAATCCTTAAATGCTTGCAAGAGTGACAATTTCACTTCACAATCTATTTATACTGAGTTTGGATTTTCACTGTCAAAGTGTATAATATTCATCAGTAAAAATGACTGGGAAAATATGAGTTGTGAGGTGAAAAGAGTCAGGTTGGTATTAAGCAAGATAGATGTGTGACAGGGGACAAACTTGACAATATTTCATGTGGTAATAAATGTTGCTTCTCCATGAAATCATGTGATTGTTATGACTGGACTCCTGACCACCCAGCCATTCTGGACGCCTACGTAATTACGCCACCTTCCTCCCTGGGCTGCAGAGGATAGGACCAGAGATGGACATCTGACCCAACTAAACCAATCATCTCTTTCCTGGGAATCTGGGACTGAGACTCGGTTACATGTATAGAACAGTGATCTCTGAACTTTTTTGATTGTATATCCCTAATAGTAAAAATATTTAACTATACTTTCCATAAATAATTTTATCTATAAATTACATTCACAATTATACTTATTTATAAGTTATATGACTATAACATTTTAATCTTTCAAACATCTTATGAGTTTAAATATTTTAATATTTTAAATCTATGACTAATTTTAAAACCTTTTTATTCTTCAATTTTTTTAATGTTTGTTTATATTTGAGAGAGAGAGAGAGAGAGAGAGAGAGAGACAGAACATGAACATGGGAGGGGTAGAGAAAGAGGGAGACACAGAATCCAAAGCAAGGACCAGGCTCTGAGCTGTCAGCACTGAGCCTGATGTGGGGCTAGAACTCATGAGCTGGGAGATCATGACCTGGGCTGAAGTCGGACACCTAACAAACTAAGCAACCTGGAGGCCCCCTTTTTATTCTTTATTAAAAATTATTCATAAAATAATTTTCATAAATAATTTCATAAATAATAACTTTCATAAATAATTATTCATAAAATAAACGTTTTGAATGATATTCTTTGATTATTCATTGCTTTAAGAGACTTCAACTCTATGGCACAAAAATTCATACTGGATCCCATGTTCACATATAATAGTTGGTTTTAATGGCTGCATAGCTGAAAACCTAACTCATGACAACAGGTCCAGATGGAAAGAAAGATGTTTTCAACATTGATTTTTCAGGGCACCTGGGTGGATTTTGGTTAAGCAACCAACTTCGGCTCAGGTCATGATCTTGTGGTTTGTGGGTTCAAGCCCTGCATTGGGCTCTGTGCTGACAGCTCAGAGCCTAGAACCTGCTTCAGATTCTGTGTCTCCCTGTCCTTCTGCCCCTCCCCTGCTCAAACTCTGTGTGTGTCTCTCTCTCCTTCAAATATAAACATTAATATAATTTTATTAACATTTAAAACTAAATGTTTGGGGCACCTGGGGGGCTCAGTTTGTTAAGCGTCCAGCTTTGGCTCAGGTCATGATCTCACAGTTCGTGGGTTCAAGCCCTGTGTTGGGCTCTGTGCTGACAGCTCAGAGCCTGGAGCCTGCTTCACATTCTGTGTCTCCCTCTCTCTCTGACCCTCCCCCACTCACACTCTGTGTCTCTCTCTATCAAAAATAAACATTAGAAATAATAATAACAAGTAAAAATAAACAAAAAAAGGAAAAAAAGAGAAGCAATTTTCTCTCTTGTTGATAATATATCACCTGTGCCTTGAAGAAGCAAAATAAACTTTTTTGAAATAGTTGCTAGTGTCACAGAAAAGGCCAGTGAATTTGGAATCATTATTGAAAAACGAAAGTATGTCATACATCTTTAAAAAAAAAACATCCTTTTGTCACAAGATGACCAGAAAACGTCTTGTGATACAAAAGATTTTCATGGCAATGCACTTCCTTTTTACAAAGTTTTGGATGATTCTATTATTAAAGTCCTTGTTTTTATTAAATTAACCACTTAAATGACCTCCTGTGGCTCTTTGTACCCTTCTGGCTTCAATTATTTCCTACACCAAACTGAATATGAATAACAGAGAATGAATTTCACATGGGGAGCTAATACTCTGGTCTCACCCCAGAATTATTTTTTTATTCTAATCAAAGCAACTGCTCCATTAGTGGTTACATATAGGTATAAAACCTTGTATTTTATTAAAGAACTCATTCCCCGTGTGATTGTGGCTGACAGTCTCATGATCTGTGCAGTGTGTTCAAACACAGATGCTTCATACCTTGGATTCCAGTTTGGGTTATTTTGCCAGTAGTACACAGCGTGTGTGAATATCTGTTCATCATCAGGAATCCAGAGGCCACATATTCGACCTTTCCCCTTCACCAGAAGAAAGAAGCTGTTTTATTAACAATAGATACAGGCAAGAAAGCATCAATTATAATAACAAGAAAGTGCAGAGAAAAACCAAATGAGAAAAAAGATGATCATTGGTAGGATTATTTAACTCCTTTCTCCTGACCACAGCGACACAGAAAATGCAGAGCATAATCACTCTGAAGAGCCGTCAGAAAGGGTTATTTTAGCTCCCTAGTCAAGATCTAATGAACCTGAATGAAATGCACTTTTTAAAAAAAATCCCTTTTCTCAGTCTTTTGTTCTCAAGGAATATTGCAGTAATGAACTGGATACCCAAAGTGCAGTTATTGTTTCAAAATGTTCAAATGGCTCGGCCTACATATGCTCTCAAAATATTTGAATCACTGGAGGAAATTAAGAAAACGTATCAGAGGATTAGAAGGGATTTCCAAAGAAATCATATTTTCACCGCAAATCAAAAGCTCTTAGCCTGCCATGACACAAGCCTTGGCTCTTATTCTTACCATATGTGCAATATTTTGGATGTTTCTCACTGATATAAAGATCTGAAATTTAATTTCAAATGGCTGAATAGACATGACATTTACCAAATTAAAAGAAAGCACAATCTCCATCCATGCACTCTTTGTACAAATATCTTTCGGTCTTAAAATTTAACAAAGCTCCTCTGATTGCACATGGAATTTACACCTGAACCTAGTGTGACATCCCTAGTGGGTAGGTCTTTCTGTGCCATCTAAGTGAGTGGAGTCTTTGGTAAAGGTCATGAATCCGATGTATGTACTTATTAGCAGTATTGGTTTCTGTTCCTTAGGGTAGGGTGCCTAGACATCTTTACTTCTCAAGCCTGTTTGGAGGTGAGAGTATTCAATTCAGCAGACATGTGTCAAGCTCCTGCTTTGTACAAAGACTCAGTCTCAGTTTGGGGAGGGCTTCAAAGATGAAGAGGTCCCTACCTATAAGAGCTTCCTCAGGGAAGATAAGATACATTCATTTTTCTTTTAATGTGGGGAAACTCAACAATGTAAGAGTTACTAAGTGTTAAAAGGACTCAGTTCCAAAATTCTAAATTATTAAATTGTTATAATTAATCAGCTGAATAATCCAGGCTAAAAACTAAATCCTTGCTTCTCCTTAGATCAAGACTAAAGTTTCTATAGGTTTAAAGCACAAAAGCAAATGTATTAGGAGGCAGAAAAGACAAACGGGATAAGTATACTGAAGCATAACTGGGCTTTTAACCCTCGAATAAATATTATCTAACTCTGTGCTTGCCAGTGTGAAAAGGCACATAGTAGAGAGGCAGCTTGATTTTTTAAAGACAGGATCTCATCGATAGCACTGAGTTCAAATCATCAGGATCTACTGTCTAGTTATGGATCTGTCAAATCCAGATACTGGACCCAAGATGAGTGACCTCTCAGTGAAAAGGTAAAACGTAATGGACCAGACCAATTCCTAAATCCAGAAAGCCAATCCTTATTCTTCATTCAAACCATGACTTACTCTGAGACAAATTTTAGGCTACTCAGAAATATGCAAACACATTACAGGAGAAGATAAATCTTAAGGCAAAGAGCAAATAAAACTAAGAAAGCAACATGGCATTGGGAGTCAAGTTAGCCCACAGAGTAGAGCAGGAGTCCCTATGTTCTTTCTTGAGTAGCCTCCTCACTGCTGGAATAAAGAGGCAAACACAGGGAGTTACATGATGCACTGCCAGCAACCTGGTAGTAAGAAAACGAAGAAGCCAAACAACAATCAGATTATCCACAGGGTGCCTGGGTGACTCAGTAGTTTTAAGCGTCTGACTCTTGATTTTGGCTCAGGTCATGTTCTCACAGTATTGAGATTGAACTCCGTGCTGGACTCTATGCTGACAGTGGGGAGCCTGCTTGGGATTCTTGCTTTCCCTCTCTCTCTGCCCCTCCACTGCTCTTGTTCTCTTTCTCTCAAAATAAATAAATAAACATAAAAAAAAAAAGAAGTGTTTATGGAGTGGTTAAATCATACTTTCTTTATTGGTTTGTAAGGTCCACTTTGAGAGAATCTAAGGTCAGTTACAAGATCAGTTCAGGGCCAACAAGAAGGATCTGAGAGCTCATGGTGCCATGTCATGAGGCTGGATGCAGAAACAGAAAGGCAGGCCTTGAGGAACTCCTTTGAGACATGGTTAATGACACGATTCAGACTGTATAAGGTAAAACACATAATACCAGTGCTAATTCCACCCCAAGCATCACAGTTCAGTGCTTCCTCAATTTGGCCTTTGTTCGTTTACGGTAGTTAATGTTTTAGGTGAAAAGTTTCTAGAAAGCAGGGTGCAGGGCAGTTACAGGCTGAACTGTGATCTCCTAATTCATATGTCGAAATCCTAATCCCCAGTACCTCAGAATGTGAGTATATTTGGATATAGGGCCTTTTAAAGATGTGCTTAAGGAAAAATGAAGACATATGGGTGGGCCCTAATCCAAATATGACTGGTGTTCTTATAAGAAGAGATTAGGGCACAAACACACATGGAGGAGTTTCATGTGAAAACACCAGAAAAAGATGGCCATCTGCAAACCAAGGAGAGAGGCTTCAGAATAAAACTAAACTAGCTGGCATGTTGGTTTTGAACTTCTAGCTTCTAGAATTGTGAAGAAATAAATTTCTCTGTTGTTCAAGCTACCCGGTCTGTGGTATTTCTTCTGACACGCCCAGAAAATGAATGCAAGAGCTATTTAAATTTCTCTGAATAGTGTCAAGTCTCAAGACCATACGTAAAATAGGTGCCTTTAGTGAGGCAGGCAGAAACTCAACACATGGACAGAACTGCAGGGTTTTTTCCCCTTTTAGTTGCAGGTAGGGCATTTAAAGATAAGGAACCAATTCAGGCATGGTCAGACAGGATCACACATTTATTATCTTTTATTTTTCATATGAAGATCTCTCAGTTTCCTCAGAAGTAAGTCTATGGTGGGAGGTGGGAGGCGGGAGGGACTTCCAGGCCACTTTGATGCCATTGGGGGTTTAGGAGAGATTATGTTGAAAAATTACTTTGGAGAGAGATTTGGAAATGATCAGTATCTACTATTGTCTAGTCTAAAGGCAATGTTTTTAAATAACAAGGTCTACCACTGTCCCTTGGTCTTAACAATGTTCAGAGGAAAAATAAGGTTGTAATAATAGAACACTCCACATGTATCTGTTTTTGCCCTTACTCACTATTGCAGGACTTCTTACCTTGCTGTTGATCTCCTTACCTCTCCTCTTTGTTTCAAGTAAACAAAGGGATTCTTCCATGAATACAGGCCTCTCATGATCTCTATCACTGTCTATCTAATTGTCTATTATCTGTAACATTTTATAGACCTGTTTAGGGGCACCTGGGTGATTCAGTAAGTTAAGTGTCCAACTTCAGCTCAGGTCATGCTCTCACAGCTTGTGAGTCTGAGCCCCAGGTTGGGCTCTGTACTGATAGCTCAGAGCCTGGAGCCCATTTCAGATTCTGTGTCTCCCTCTCTCTATGCCCCTTCTCTGTTTGTGCTCTGTCTCTCTGTCTCTCAAAAATAAATAAACATTAAAAAAGAAAAAAATTTAAAAGACTATAACATGTTTCATATTTTTTGTTTCATAAGTTTTAAGGTACTTTGGATGTCTAAATATATTTACATATATTTCATGATATAATCACAATAAAAGAAAATTTGGAAAAGAGATTAAAAAAAAATCACCCATAGTCTCATCATTCTAAGGCAGTTGCTAGCATTTGATTGATTTTCCTTTCCACTCTTCTATTCCATGCATAGGAACTTTTCACCAAAAGTTTCAATTCTAATGTATACACAACCTTTTATACTCCTTAAAAAAAATGAACTTAATATTGTATCATGAGTCTTTGTCAATGGTGCAACAGAATTTTCTTAAACATCATTTTAATGATATATAATAAAAACATAGAGATGACACAAGTTTACTTACCAGTTTCCCAATTCTTGGACATTTTGTTTATTTCAAATTCTTTAAAAATAAAGAATTATAAACAACATGGATGTCTTTGACAATAGTTTATGTTTGAACATACTTTCTTCTTCCTGTTTTGCATTTCTCCCTTGGAACACAGTCCCATTGTCTGAACTACTGTGTGAAGGGGCAGGCTCATTTTTGGGTAGCGGCTTAGAAAATGTCTTACTGTTGGCAACAGGCTCTGCTATAGAAAACTTGCATAGAAGCCACTATTCTCATTTTAACCTATGCCAACATCCTCAGTGGCTTGGGAATACTGCCATTGCCTTTTGGGGGAATCATCTATCTAATTCATAGCTAGTGCATTTTGCTTGATAAGTTTGGAGGATCAGGGGCGCCCGGGTGGCTCAGTTGGTTGAGTGTCCGGCCTCAGCTCAGGTCATGATCTCACAGTTCGTGGGTTCAAGTCCCACGTCAGGCTCTGTGCTGACAGCTATCTCAGAGCCTGGGGCCTGCTTCAGATTCTGTATCTCCCTCTCTCTCTGACCCTCCCCTGCTCATACTGTCTCTGTCTCTCCAAAATAAATAAAAACCATTAAAATTTTTTAAAAACAGTTTGGAGGATCAGTCTGGTGAAATTCAAGATAAAGATGGGCTCGGAGTACATCTAAGACTCACATGAAGAGTTGGTAGACATCTACTTCATATCCTCATGGGCACTTCCTGTATCCGTGAATGAGGGTGTTAGCTCAGGAAAGCAGGCATAGAGAAGCAGCTCTGTTTCACTAATCAGGGAGGAGACCCTGAGACTCTGTGACTGTGTCACTGGGCAGTGGGTCTTTCTTGGGGCACAGGATATCAAGTTTTCCCCTCCTGAGGCTTAATCTCATGAACTGTGAGATCATGACCTGAACCAAAATCAAGAGTCAGACACTTACCCAACTAAGCCACTCAGGCGCCCCCATAATCACTTCTAGACACCCACTATGTAGTGTCCCCTTTTCTGCTAGGAGCTATAGGAAACAAAGACAAGACTACCTAGTGGATTTGGTCCCTACCTTCAAACAGCCCTTCAGGGTGTTTTAGAAATAATAGCAGAAGTAAAAAAGCTGCCCTACTACACACACACTTATCAGTTATCATAGATGAGACAAAATGATAAGAAAAATAGCTCAAACTTTCAATACTTGACAGCCTGGCCACAAGTATGCCTCCAGAAGAAATTCCCATCAGCTTTTATGCTTTTCCCCTTGAGAGAACAAGTCATAACACCTTCTCCGAAGTCTAACAGCCTCACCTTTTTAAATACTAATCCTTTGATTTGACTGCAAAAGTTTTTCACTAATGACAGCTATCACATCTAAGCAAATATTTAAAATATGGACTTTAAAAAAGATATTTTTGCCTGCAAATCACTCATTTTCAAAAGCAGCATCAGAAAGATGTCTGAATCGGTCACTGCTAGTAAGGTCCACCCTAACAATCTCAGAGCAAGTTTTCTTCCCTTCCTGCCAATCCAGCATCATGCCCCCCTTTCCAGCCTCAAAAAACTAATTTTCAGAAACAAATTTATATGTAAACCAAAGTATGCCTATAGCTTGTCATTTCAACTAATAAAGTGACAAACATTTGTTAAATGCTTTCTATGTGCCTAGCCATGTTCTAAGTGCTCAGAGCCACAAAAGAACCACAAGGAATCTGGTTCCACTGAAACTTTATTCTGTCACATTGAAAATGTCCCAACGTTTCCCTCTTTAGGAACCTTTTTTTCTTTGTGAGCTTTTGAAGCTCATGTTAAATACTAAAGAAGAATTTTTGAAACATAGATTCTTTTTTTTTAATTTTAATGTTTTATTTTTGATACAGAGAGAGACAGAGCATGAGAGGGGGAGGGGTAGAGAGAGAAGGAGACACAGAACCAGAAGCAGGCTCCAGGCTCTGAGCTAGCTGTCAGCACAGAGCCTGATGCTGGGCTCGAACCCACGAATGTGAGATCTGACCTGAGCCGGAATCGGAGGCTTAACCGACTGAGCCACCCAGGCGCCCCGAAACATAGATTCTTAAAGGGGAAAAGAAAAGGTTGGCCTGAGGTTTGAAAGAGAGGTTGTAACAGCCACTATGAAGCATTCTTCAGGGAAAACACAGCTTTCAGTGTTTATGAGTTATTCATTAGAGAGGCAGGGTCTAGCTGGCTGACACGGTGGGTGCTAAGGCAAAACTTTCATCCTGGCTGCAAGGTAAGAGCTATAAAGCCAGGTAAGGTCTGCCATGCATTTCTGGAGAGCAATTCTAAATCTCAAAAACACAGAGAAACACAGAGGAAATGGGAGACATCAGAGACAAAGAAGCCTTTGCTATTTCGTCCACAAAAGGAAATGGCATGTATCACAGGCAGAACTATTCAAGGCTTCATTCGTGGAGGTTTGAGGCAAAAAGAACTCCACATTTTGAGAAGACAATTTTTTTGCCGTAATTTTTTTAATGTTCATTTATTTTTGAAAAGGCTGGGGAGGAGCAGAGAGAAAAACAGACAGAGGATCTGTGTTGACAGCAGAGAGCCTGATGCGAGGTTTGAACTCATGAACTGTAAGACCGTGACCTGAGCCGAAGTACAACACTTAACTGACAGCCACCCAGGTGCCCTGCAGCTACCGTAATTTTTAAAACTCAAAGGCTAGAATGATAGAGCCTCAAGATTCTGCCTTGAATAAAATATTCAGAGTTAGTTTGAGACCCAAGTTTATTAAACAGATGAAGCTAGAAGATAAGTGATTAACAGGTTATAGGCATCCCTCACTTGGCACTGTTCCAACATGTACAAATTTCAGCTATCATGCTTTAGTTAAACAACACCAGCCATTCAACAAACCAGTTCAAATTTTAGTTAACACTGTATATTAATTGTGCATAATCACATAAAGTACAAACTTTGCTGCTAACCTTCAGCCCACAAATCATAGTATAACAGATGGAACATCATGATAAACTCTCAAGTGACCAATGACATCACTCCTTCCAAGGTCTGTGAGTGATTAACCACTGCGCATTTGTTATTCATCTCTTGCACAGACAGTAAAGAGTACAGTTGTGTTGCCTCCTTGTCTCCCTGTGAAAATTCACACAATATTTTACAACAAGGATTAAAGTGTAACAAAGAGACAAAAAGCGATAATGCTAGAAGTGAAATCTGAAAAACTGCAACAGAGAAGCAAAGATAAGATGAGATCCAGGCTTTCATGAAGCTATGATATAAACTATATCGACAAAATTCAATGAATACAGAAAACAACAGAAAGTTGCTCCAACACATATCAGTTTAAATGGTGGTAGAAGCAGAAAGCCAATTATGGTTGACATGGAGCACGTCTACTTTAGACTGCAGGCTGCAATAAAAAGACAATCCAGACCAGTTCGGCTCACATTCAAGCCCTAGTGTTAAAGTTAGCTTCCAGATTGAAAGAAAAATGTAATTACAGGGAGACCAAAAAAGAACCTTTTACTGCCAGTAAAGGTTGTTTTCATTGTTTCAGATGTTGGCATAAACTGATTGATGTGCAACTATCTGATGAAGTGGCTAGCACACTAAGGATGCTGCTGTGAAATTTGGACCCAGATTGCAAGGATTAGTTAAGACAGGTAGTTATGATGCTCTCACATATGAAAGTGGCTGTGACAAAAGCATGAGGAGATACCAGAGGAAGTGACACCAGCAAAAACAAAAAACAAAAAAACAAACCCTTAAGTTAAAGGAACTCTCGAAGACATTTCACAACACTGAAAACACAAAGAATAAAATACTGAAAGCTGATTCAAACTTGGAAAAGGATTATGACCATTTGCCAAGGCGTGATATACTGATACATGCCACAACATGGATATACCTTGACACATTATACTAAGTGAAAGAAGCCAGTCACAGAAGATTACATACTACATGATTGCATTAATATGAAATGTTTAGAATAAACAAATCTATAGATATAGAAAGTAGGGGCACCTGGATGGTTCAGTCAGTTGAGCGCCCCACTTCAGCTCAGGTCATGATCTCGGGGTTGGTGAGTTGGAGCCCGAATCAAACTCTGCTGGGAGCTGGAAGACCCTTTTGGCTTCAGATTTTCTGTTCCCCTCCCCACTTCTGACACCCCCTCCCCCCTCTCTCTGCTCCCCCCAACCTCCCCTCCAGTGTGTGCATGTACTCTCTCTCTCAAAAGTAAGTTAACATTTAAAGGGCCAAGATTCCAAAGAAAAGGAACCCTTAATAAAGTGAGTCCAGTATTCTCTTTTTTCCCCTCAAGCAAATGATGATTCTTAGTGTGGTAGGGGTTACAGTGGGTCAGGGGGAAGGGAGTGGGAATGCTGAGAAGCCAGACCAAGAACAGATATTAGATGCAGAGAAGCCAGTATTCATGGAGATAGAGAGGAAACACAGGAGTTGGAGCCTGTAGAAGAAACCAGGCCTTAAACAGCCAACAACCTGAAGTGGGGAAGCCTAGGAGAGAAAGCCTGACATTCAGGAATTTTCCCTTCAAGACTAGTAAAACTGAAGATACTTTATATTTAGCAAGACTAGTCAAGAAAAAAGAGAAAAGGCACAGATTACCACCAACAAAAATTAAAATGAAGACCTCACAACAGAGGCTGCAGACCTCAAAGAGATATTAATGGAATATTAGAGCAACTTCATGCCAATAAATTGGAAAGTTTAGATGAAATGGACAAAACCCTAGAAAAATAAGGCTTACTACAACTGATGCAGGAAGAAACATAAAATCCAAATAAAGCTGTAGCTATTAAAGACACTAAGTCAATCATTGAAAAATCTTTCCACAAAAAAAGTTGGCTTCACTGATGAATTCTTCCATTTAAGGAAAAATAAACACCAATACTAAGAAAAGCTATCTCCGAGAAGACAATGTATAAATAAGTGAATGTGTCAAATTTCCCAGTAAACGAGGCCAATATACAAGAAAAATAAAATACCAAAAATAAACTATTACAAAATAAGAGTTGAAAAAGTGATACAGTAGGAACTCCCACCTCTCCCTTCCTGAGTGGAGCTCAGACTTTATGTATGTATGTATGTATGTATGTATTTTTACATAATCATCTGAGGCTGAATTAACACTTTGAAGGAAATCATAAAAGAAATCTGTACTTAAGTGGTTGGACTCCAGTTTATCCAACAAATACGAATACATGCATGTTTTCCTTTTACATAGGCCTTCAGAACTACTCCCCAGGCCTTCAGCTGCAAGGAAACGCAACATCCCAGGTGCCACAGTAGTTCCAGATATGTCTGCCTGAGCGCTGCGGGGAGGAAAGAGGAAGTTCAACCATACAGCTAGGATGACATGGGCTCATCTTCCCTTTATTTTCAGGAGGAACCCTTGTTTTAAAGGAGCCCTGATTCTGTAAAGAGACTTTCATGGGGCCCAGGTAGACAACTTTCCAAAAATGTAGATGAAAGAGTAAGGGCCAGAGGCCAAGAAGCCAGGCTGGTAAGCCTCCAAATTTGATGGAAAGTCCGTTTTAAAAACAGTTAACATTTCCCTCCCACCACTGCATCAATGACTGGAAAAATCATCATGACAAAAATAACAAAGAGTTATTAATGCCATTAATATATAAGGAACTTACAAATATCAATTCAAGACCTCTAAGACCCAAAATACAAATGGATGTCAATCCTTAAGAAAATTTACTGGGAAAAAAAATATTAACACACGTTTCAATATCCATCTCCAAGGTGTTTGCCTGCGGTAGAAATCAAAATTAAAATTAAAACAAGTTACCTACCTATGTGGAATTTAAGATACAAAACAGATGAACATAAGGGAAAGCAAAAATAATATAAAAACAGAGAGGGAGAAAAAGCATAAGAGACTCCTAAATACAGAGAACAAACTGAGGGTTGCTGGTGGGTGTTAGGTGGCGGGAAGGGCTACTGGGGACAGGGGCATTAACGAGAACACTGGTTGGGATGAGCACGGGGTGTTACACGTAAGTGATGAATTACTAAATTCTATTCCTGAAAAAAAGAATACTTTTCAAGTAAATCAAAGATTTGTAAAATACATTACCCAGACTATTTACAATTCCATGTCGTGTAGGTTAGGGGGAAATCACGTGTGTTTCTCTATTTCTCTGTAAGTCTATATGAACTTGGAACTGAATAGCACAGCCTACTCCTTATGTGCCTCTCATGATGTAAGAGCAATAATGACAAATTTCTCTTCCATGAGCTGCCTCACAGTGTAAGTCACAGTCAAACCTGACTGTAGCAACTTTCTGGAAGTTTAGCTGGCATATCATATTAGTTAAAATGTATAGCATGTGTATATACATATACATACGTTCCATGTCAGCCCCTGATTTATCTGTCATCTTTTTATCCCTTTAGTTTTGCAGTATAAGGATGTTTGTAACATTTCATACTTTCATCTTCATATAAATCAAGTTTCTTTGGTATTAAGTGAACCAGTGTGTTTACCACTTTTGTGTTTGGCTGTTACAAATATTTCATAAAGTAGAATATAAAATATAAATATAAATAAATAAGTGAAATGAATTACCTGTTTTTGCCAAACATACTCGCAGAGATTTTTTTTAACAGTCTCTTTTAATTTTTTTTTAAATAAGATGAGCACTGTCATGTCTACTGGTGGGTGGACCAATATAGCTTCAAAATCTGTAGATTAACAGATAAGAGAGAGAATTATATAACAAAGCTAATTGTAATCTAAATGCTATAAAGAAACAAATGCTGTGGGGATGGGTGGTTAATATGTCCTAGCCCACCTCCTGTCTAAATAAGTTAAAATACCTTTTGCTTGAAATAAGTACTGTCCTCCTGCAATAGCAAATAGGAAGACTACTATTTTCCTTATGTTGTTGACCTGCTTGGCTTTTCTATCATGATTCAGGGATGACCTTAAGAGAGAGCTAAATCTGGCAAACTACAGTTAATCCTTGAACAACACAGTGTTATATATATAAACATATATATATATAAGTGGGTCCACTTATATATGGATTTTTTTTCAATAAATACCATAGAGTACTGTAAATGTATTTTCTCTTGACAGTTTTCTTTACAATTTCTTTTCTCTAGCTTTATTGTAAGAATACAGTATATAATATATATAACATATAAAATCTGTGTTAATAGACTGTTCATGTTATCAATAAGGGTTCTAATCAACATAGGCTACTGGTGAAGTTTGGGGGAGTCAAAATTTATATGCAGATTTTCGACTGCACAGAAGGTTGATGCTGTTGTTCAAGGATCAATTGTATATTAGAGAAGAGTTTGGGCAGAACATATTCAGCATTCAGTCTGAAAACATGGTCCCAATATGCCTCTCCAACACACACACACACACACACACACACACACACACACACATTCAAATGTATACACATATACATGTACTTACTGAAACTTTTATTTTCAAAACTTTTCAAAACATACCTCCTGTGAATCCTCTAACTTCTTTTCAACTACTTTCTCTGCCAAATAGTTTTCCTCTGTCTGTCCTTTAAATACAGCAAAAGGTTTGCATGCTTGGCTTTTTTCTCTCTAAGGTTTGTATCTTCTTGATAAGAAGGCTCAGATTCTACTTTTGCTTTAAGGACTATCACTACACTAACAACTTCCAAATCCTTATCTCCTAAACCTGCATGAGCTTTCTTCACCAATAGTGGATCAGTACTTCTTGTACTAACTTCAAATATAACATCTAAAATGCAATTTTCCCTTCTGACTCCACCTCACCTACTTTTCCTATTTATTCACCCACTCATTCAACAAATAGTTGCCAAGTGCCAGCCATTATTGATGACTCATTCTTCCAAGGTAGACACTTGGAAACCAACCTTCATTCTTCTCAGCCCTTCTCTTGCTCAGGTGAACTGTGAATTGTAACCCAGAGAGGTCTCTTAGATTCAGCCCATTTCTTCATCCCTACTAACATTTCAGCCCCGTCATCATAATCTCTCACCAGGGTGCCTGCAGCTGCAAGTTCTGATACATTTTCCCTGACAGTGAAGTCAGTCTGTTTTCCACATCGTTGGCAGAATTATCTTCCTAAAAATAAATCAGGTCATATCACTCCTTTTTCTGAAAAGCTTTCACAGCACATAGTGGTGGTGGGGTCTTTGAACCAACTGCATTGGAATCAGCTGGGGAGCTCATTAAGCTGTCACTTCCTGAGCCCCAGACCTACTGCATCTGTCTCCTTAGAGAGAAGGCCCAGGAATCCCCATTTTTAACAAGCTCCCAGGTGATTCTTGTACTAAAGGTGGAGGAGGCCTATTGGCCTGCAGGAGAGAACCCAAGCTCCTTAGGCAGAAACACAAAGTACTTCACCCTCGGGCCCAAATGGTCTCAGTTCCCTCCACTCAATACCGTGCACCCTACACATCACTCCTATCTAGCACTTCAGGCCCTCCCACACCTCCACAACTTTCTCTATACACAACTACTCTGCCTCCTTGTTCACCTAGCAAAACCCTGGTTTACCTTCTTCCGTGAATCCATCCCTAACCACCACCCCTTTCTCCATCAGTATTGTCCCTTCCTCCTTTGTTCTTCTTTCTTCATACCTTCATCTTAGCCAGGCACTAGGCCCACTGAAACATAGTTGACTGTTCATCTGGTGGTCTCCCAAATAGACTGACCTAATGGTATCATCTGGCAAGTTAAAAAATCTTCATGAATGTCTAATGGATTAATTAATTACTTGATTCACTTGGTCAACTAACTTATTTATCTAGTATTCATTCTGGTCCTATAAGAAAAAACTAAAATTCTTGTACAATCAGGAAAAACAACCATTGCCATGCAAGCCAGGCCTGCCTCTGGAGTTTACAGATTCTAACCTTATAACAAAGTAGATCATCAAGAAACTCCCTGTTTTAGCTGCACACACTCCTCATAGAACTATGGCTTCATATAATGCTCTATTGTCACATTAATGATCAATTTTATGTGTCAACTTAACTGGGCCATCGGATACCCAGACCTTTGGACAAACATCATCTTTGGTGTTATCTTAGTGTTTCTGGATGAGATTAACATTTCAGTTAGGAGACTGAGTAAAGCAGATTGTTCTCCTTGGGATGGGTAGGTCTCACTCAGTCTACTGAAGAACTGAGTGGAACAAGAAGACTGAATAAGAGGAAACTCTTGCTTATTTGAGCTGGGTCATTGGTCTTTTCTGCCCTTTGGACTCAGATCAAAACAAGGGTCCTCTTGGGTCTGGAATTTATACCATCAGCTTCCCTTGTTCTCAGGCCTTTAGACTCAGACTGGAACAACATACACACTGGCCCTCCTGGGTCTCCTGCTTGCCAAGTGCAGATGCTGGGGCCCCTCAACCTCCATAATCACATGACCCAAATCCTTATAATAAATCTTATTTATTTTTTTATCCTATTCTGTTTCTCTGGAGAACCATGGCCAAAAAATCACCAAGTGGTCATTTGACAATGATTTCTATATTAACCCCCTTTGAAAATTGTCTATTAATTTAAGTGCTTCATTGAAATAGTGATAGACACAACTTGAGTGTGATACTGATGCCCAAATGTATATCACATCCCTGAGTTCCACACTTATGGATCCAAGCGTCCACTTTATATCTCAATTGAGTTATCTCATAACCCAATTTGAACAAGTCCGAAACAGAACTTCTGATCTTGCTCTCCAAGCCAGCTCATGCTCAGTCTTTACTATCTTAAAAGATGGATCATCAATCAATCAATCAATAAGAGATGGATCATCATTCATCCATTTGTTCAAGCCAAAAACAATCCCAATTCTTCTCTCTTGTTCTCCTCAGGCAGCTAATCAGCAAGTCACTGATTCCGCTTCAATCAAAACACTTAATACCACCTTGACCAACTTCATCCTGGACCAAACCAGCCCTTTCCTCTCACTCAGACTTTTGCAATAGTCCCGATAGGAACTCCAGTAGAAGATCCAATTGTTCTCCCTGCTTCCACTTTTGCCTCCTGCCAGCTGTTCTCCATATAGTAGCTAGTAGGAATCAAAATTAGACATTAAAAAAGATAACAAGGGGCGCATGGGTGGCTCAGTTGGTTAAGCATCCGACTTTGGCTCAGGTCACAATCTCACAGTTCATGGGTTTGAGCCCCACATCAGGCTCTGCCCTGGCAGCTAGCTCAGAGCCTGGAGCCTGTCTTCAGATTCTGTGTCTCCCTCTCTCTCTGACCCTCTTCTGCGCTCTCTCTCTCTCTCTCTCTAAAATCAATTTAAAAAACAGTAAAAAAAAAAAAAAGCAAAACAAAACACACACCTTTGCCTCTTCAAAATTTCCACAAGCTCCCCAATCACACTTGGGGAAAACAATCCAAATTTCTACAAAGCCAAACATGGCTACCTTCTCTAGCTTCATCTCCTACCAGTCCCCTACCACTCCCACAACTGCTATATCCCTCTCCAACTATGTACAAGTTTCCTCCAATATTACTGGTTGTTTCTCAATATATCAAGTTTTTTCCTATCCCTGGGCCTTGGAATTTGCTGTTGCCTCACCTGAAATGCTCCTTGCCTGGCTCATTCTTATCATCCAGGGTAAATGCTCATATGTTACCTCCCCATAGAGACCTTCTCCCTGTCTCTCTAGAACTCTCTACCCCCCATTTGTCTACTGTGCCTTCAGAGCACTCACCACTATCTAATGAGCTATTGACTCTCTCTCTCTTCACTAAAAACCTCATGAAGACAGAGAGTTTGTTTTTCTTATACACTTCATTCCCGTGGTGTCTGGAACACAGCCTATGCAGAATAAGTAATTGAATGGACAGATTCTTCTAGTATGTAATATCTAAAAAAATTCAGTGTTTGCAAACTGATTGTATCCTATGATGAGACATGGAAATTATATAATGCATCATGTTTCTTTTTTCTTAATTTCTAGGAAGCCCAATTCCAAATTTTGTATTCAAGCCCCAAAATTTACCATAGGTTGGGTTTCCTTTTCAATGATCTATTACATGTTCTTAATCTTTTATCATTTCTGTAACATTCTGTAGATCTTTGTTGTATTATAAACCACCTTAATTCCTTGGTATAGGCAGACTACAACTAATGCATGCGTACTCACTTATTGATACCTGGGTGTTAATATTGTTTCTCTAACATCACTATGCTTCTTGAAAGCAAGCTTATATATAATAGCCCTTGATATGTCCTCAAGCACATATCAAAGGGCAGGACTTATATTTGCTCAATAACATTCTTAATATACTGATTGATCAAAAGTAAAACCACATTTTGGTTACAAGTGAATAATCTAGGGAATAGAGAAAATTGACATCTCCCTTTCAAAAAGGGAGGAAGGATTTGTCAGAATTAAGAGAGCAGGTGTTATTTACATAAAAAAGAGAACTTGACTTGGTGAGCTGGACAGGAAGGATCCACAGGCACAGCTAAGCCTGACATAAAGCTTAGTGAGAGAAAAATCTAGAAGGAGTGAAATGTTCTCCAAGAAAATTGTCCTGGAAATACTGGTAAACATAAAGTGACTTAAGAAGGAGAAATTATTTGAGGATGTCTGAGGAGGCCCTTGAAGAAAGGCGAAGGTATGGTTCTAAATCTTTCTGGAGAAATAATGAAGAACCTTTGGCAAGGTGGACGGGGTTGAGAGGAGGTGGGATAAACTTGGAATTAAAGGGATGGAGGCAGTAGATGACTTTGTCATTAACACTGATTGAGGATTGGAGATGGGGACACTAAAGACATCCCTTCCGTCTGCCTGTGGGCCCCAGACTGAGGTTAGAGACACAAGATAGGGGTAAGGAGAAGGAGAGCTAAGTTCTGATAGACACCTGACAAGACTGCCCTTCTCAGTTAATTCTGGACATTTAGCCTAAAGTCCAGTAGAAATGTTACAGACCAGGCACCGTGAAGGCCAGTGGTAGGAGAGAATGTTGGCATGGTGGATATAGGAGGTGTCCCCAGTGGCATCTCTCCGGCTGGCTGGACACTTCACAAAACTCTTTGGCAGTGGCTACAGTGCTAGACAAGTGTAAGGTTTTGGATTTCCAGAGGTATTTTCCCATCCCCACATGCCCCTTGATTCCCCAATTTGCCTCCCTCACACCGAGAGAGGGCCTTGAGATCCTCCTCACTAAACAAGATGGACAAGCACAATCGAATCTCACAGCCACAGCCTGTTTCAGCACCCAGAGCCTTCTAATGGACACTTTACTCAGACATTAATATCTGTATAGGAGCCCAGAAAAAGCAAGGACAAAATGTGAAGTTTCCTCTGAAAATTGTGCCAAATTGCTGCATGTTAGTCAGAGTGACTTACATAATATGCTAGGGTCTTTGTAGGGATTTTTAATGCTCTTGGAGTACAGTTCTCCATCACTGAGATATTTACCTATTCTAGAGCAGGGCCGGTTTTTCAACATGTGAGGGAGAGCACTTTGGCTCAAATGACTTTTGCCCTAATAGTGGGCCTAACCTGGAATCATTGGCATGCCATTTAAAACCCCTCATAAACATTCATTAAGAGACACATTATTAACCCCTCTTACCAAGGGTTAAGAGCTAAGAGGTCATCCATAAATCTAATTGGTATAGGCAAACTAAATGGATTACATTCATGATAAATCTTGCAAAAAATGGTCCACTAACAGCTTCCATTCCCCTGCATATGGCACAGCCATATCCATACAAGAGCCCCTCCAACCTCAACACACGCGCTCATTACATACTTACTACACATACATTATGTGTCGTACTCACTCTGTTCCAAGCACCACGTTTACAGCAACATCTCATAAAAACCTACTAACATCCCGTGAGGCAAATACACTATTACCCCATTTCATGGATGAGGAGACTCATCAAGGTTAAGCCCTCACCTGGTTGGTAGAGTCGGCATTTAGATCTAAGTGTTCTGACTCGAGAGTTCCCATTCTCAGTCTCTTGGCTATACCATCTCCCATGGGATGGCATAGGGCCATTAGTAGAAATGCCAAAATGAGGCACATCATTCCATGCAACTGCCTCTGAAGAGAAAGATATGTTGCAACTGACCAGAGTGGATTTACACATCGGAGGCAGAGGAGATGGGTCATCTTAAAGCCCTGAGTATAATAACTCTGTATACAAGTGGTTTTGTTTGCTAAGTTATGTCATATTGTCGGCTAATTTACAGTAATGCAGCACTTTCACTTTCTTCTAGTTTGTAATATTTGAAGTTTCCTCCTAGAAAACAAACACTTAAGCTTAAGAAAACACCTGCTAAATGATTTCTGAAGAGATGAAACAATTGTAAAGACTTTGCCAATTGGTCGCAATACAGATATACTCTTAAACCGAAAACATTTTTTAATCTTTTTTTATTTTTGAAAGAGAGAGCACACAAGCAGGGAAGGGGGCAGAGAGTGAGGAAGACAGAGAATCTGAAGCAGTGTCCACACTGTCAGAACAAAACCTGATGTGGGGCTCAAACCCACAAAATGTGAGATCATGACCTGAGCTGAAGTTGGACACTCAAATGACTGGGCCACCCAAGTGCTCCTTAAACCAAAAAATTTAAGCTCTGGGTCTCAAATCCCTGCAGAACACCACAAACAGACACACACACATACACATCCCACATATTCATCACGCAAACAAAATGCACATACTACACAAACAACACACACCATAAGCACACACAACACACACTCCACTCACACACCAGAGCACACACTTATTCATCACAAAAAAAATGCCATAAATACCACACATACACCAAACACATGTACATAACATATATATATATATATATATATATATATATACACCCAACACACAGACCACACACCATCACATATACACACATATACAAGTCACTCATGCCATACAAACCACACACACAACACACACTCAACATATACACACGGCACACACACACATTAACAGTAGAGTTGCATCTGCTGCCTATGCTGGTGATACTTACTTGTGGTGTGATATTTATTTATGATGAAATTCATTTTCAATTTGAAGAGTACAGCTCCCTAGAGACAATTGTTTTAAACTTGAGAATAAATTAAATGACAATTTGAATTAATTTTTATAGTCAAAAAATGCAGTTTATATTAGAAAGAAAAAGGATTGGGCTTCAAAAATCATACCCTTAAGCCTACTGAATGACTGCAATTTAAAAATCTTGAATCTGCCATTAGTGGGGGAAAGGAAATCTATTTCACAATCTGGCACATTCTTATGATGAGTTTCTTACTGTGACTCATGCCATAGATGCCTGTGCAAATGTATAAGAAAATAACCACCAGACTTATATGTGAGAATTTCAATGATGAGAGTAAAGCTGTTTGGGTGAATCAAGCCCTTCCCAGCCTTCTCAGGCTTGGGGCTGCACAGGCTGCACACATCATACTAAAAAAAAAAGTATTCTCACAGAGTGGGGAAGAACTTCATAGGACACCAGTAGGAGGGGAAAAAGGGGGAAGAATTTTTAAACTTGTCCTATATCCACTGAAAACCAGTCTTAAATCTAATAGCCTATACTCTAACTCTTTTCCTCTCCTAATTCAAAATCTTTTAGCCAAATCGAGCCCCTCAATGGCTTTCAAGCTTAGAGCTGGGGAAAGTAAATGGAGGTGAAGCAATAGAAGGAAGTTGAGCAAGTAAATTAATGGGAGATTAGGCTGAGTGGCTTCCTCCAGGAGTGAGCTTCTCAAGGGGGAGAGAAGGTGGCTTGAAGAGCACAGGGCTGAGGAAAGTGCAAGAAGTACATAACTCAGTTCTTGCCTAATTCTTTTTTTTCTTTAATATAATTTATTGTCAAATTGGCTAACATACAGTGTGTAAAGTGTGCTCTTCGTTTTTGGGTAGATTCCTGTGGTTCATGGCTTACGTACAGCACCCAGAGCTCATCCCAAGTGCCCTCCTCATTGCCCATCACCCATTTTCACCTCTCCCCCCACCCCCCTAAGGAAGATATGTTTTCACTCATATGTGGATCTTGAGCCTAATTCTTGACATAATATGTGCCAAATAAGTTTATTAAATCCATGTTGTACACTCCATTTTTTTTTAATTTTTATCTTTATTTTTGAGAGAGAGGCAGAGTGTGAGCAGGAGAGGGGCAGAGAGAGGGGGAGACACAGAATCAAAAGCCGGCTCCAGGCTTGGAGCTATCAGCACAGAGCCCGACACAAGGCTTGAACTCAAGAACTGTGAGATCATGAGCCACCCAGGTGCCCCCCTGTCTCCTTAGTGATTTGGGTTTACACTGCAATTTGGGACTATCCATGACCATGTAACTATCTCACCCTATTACTTACTGCATTGTATTTAAGTTTAAGGGGGCAAAACTGTAAAGAATTCTTTTATCTTTTTAAATCTACTATCATAGAAGAAATCAGGTGTATGTATTTTTTTTTTTAATGTTTATTTTTGAGAGAGAGAGAGAGCAAGTGGGGAAAGGGCAGAGAGAGGGAAACACAGAATCCGAAGCAGACACCAGGCTTCAAGCTGTCAGCACAGAGCACAACACAAGGCTCAAACCCGTGAACTGTGAGATCATGACCTGACCGAAGCATACGCATAACTGACTGAGCCACCCAGGTACTCCTTGGGTACATATTTTTATATAAATGTTGAGTACAACCAAACCTTAAAGAAGGTCCTAGAAGTTTACTGTGAATCATTTATAACAACAAACATTTGAGCCATTCATTTTTCTTCTTAATGAAAACCACTATTAAAATAATATACTTTAGGGGCACCTGGGTGGCTCAGTCAGTTAAGCCTCCGACTTCAGCTCAGGTCAGATCTCACGTTCGTGGGTTCGAGCCCTGCGTCAGGCTCCGTGGTGACAGCCAGCTCAGAGCCTGGAGCCTGCTTCCCGTTCTGTGTCTCCTTCTCTCTCTCTGCCCCTCCCCCTCTCATGCTCTGTCTCTCTCTGTATCAAAAATAAATAAAACATTTAAAAATAAATAAATAAAATAAAATAATATACTTTGTTTAAATAATATTTCATAAGTGTTAGAGACAGCAAATTAAACAAAGGGTTTATTATGTGCTACAGGAAAGGAACAGAATTTTTAGTACTAAAAAAATTCATATCTTCTTCCCTAGGTGTCAGGAGCTTCAAAACAGTTACTTCAATCAAAGCAAATGCAGTTGTCTTAGATACCTTTCTTGAATCTTCAAAATCTAGCTAACGAGCACTTTACTGATAAGTTGACTTCTGTTCTTTTGTTCTTATAATTTTCTTTCTTTCTAAAGAAGGATTTATGTGATTTTTTTCCATACCCCAGTTGACATAATTTGAAAATGACACATGGTACAGGTAACTTCCATGCTCTAATAATCCATTAAAGAGCATTAAAGTTAGGGAACAATTTCCTTCATTTAATAAAATATACATATGCCTGAGGCACCTGGCTGACTCAGTCAGTGAAGCTTTGTGACTCTTGATCTTGGGGTTGTGGGTTAAAGCGCCATGTTGGGTGTAGAGATTACTTAAAAATAAAAATCTTTTAAGTATACATAGAGATACATATACATATGCCTGCATAGAAGAACAGAAAATGAGAAATCAAGTTCCTTAAAATGTAGACATAAGTTTTAGGATCAAAACAGGAATACTCAGTATTACAGATACGTTTAAAAGTTCCTTGAATATCTTGGCAAGTACGGATAGGGAGAAGGCAATAAAAAGAAGAAGTATAACTATCAGAGAGGAGAAAGAATTCTCACATGAGAATCTATCTAAAAGCTTCAGGATATCAAAGAATCAGAAATCATCAGAATAAGCGGCTACTTATGAAACAAATTATCTAAGTTACTCTTTCCTATATATTAGCAAAAAATGAAAAATGCAATGAAAAATTTAACTCCAAAAGCAAAAAGATATCTCTTTTTTTATAAAAAATAACCACTATCATTAAATGTAAAAAATGTGGAGGACATGGGGCATCTGGGTGGCTCAGTCGGTTGAGTGTCCGACTTCGGCTCAGGTCATGATCTCACCCCGCTCATGGGTTCAAGCCCTGCATTAGGCTCTGTGCTGACAGCACAGAGCCTGGAGCCTGCTTTGGATTCTGTGTCTCCCCCTCTCTCTGCCCATTCCATGCTCATGCTCTGTCTCTCTCTCTGTTGCTCAATAATAAACGTTTAAAAAGAAAGAAAGAAAGAAAGAAAGAAATTTGGAGGATATACATTGAGAGAAAATTACAAAACTATGCCATAAGACATAAAGGACAATTTGAATCAGTTTCCAGGAATGTTCAAGAGTATTACAACTGAAGTCCACCCAGGTCCACTGAGGCCCCACTGAAGGCCAAAAATCAATGACTTTGTGATGCCCAGACCTAGAGTAACTAGACCCAGAAGGATCCTTCAGAATCCTAGTCATCTATCATTGGATCCTACAGAAGACACCATGCCAAAAGGCATCACCTGGGCCATTTGTCCATGTTAGTTGTGAGGCTTCACACACACACACACACACACACACACACACACACACACACACACACACTGGAATTGAACTGTTTCCATAAACTGCCAGGTTTCCTGGGATAGGACTGTTACTTTGTACTAGTGAAAGCAATGCTTGCCACTGTGAAGATCAACCGCATTTTCTTTTTTTTTTTTAAGAGAGAGATAGCACGAGCAGGGGAGAAGGACAGAAGGAGGGGGGTGGGGGGGAGAGAAAGAGAGAGAGAGAGAGAGAGAGAGAGAGAGAGAGAGAGAGAGAATCTTAAGTAGGCCCCATGCTCAGTGTGGAGCCCGATGTGGGGCTCAATCCTAGGACCCAGGGATCATGACCTGAGCCAAAATCAAGAGTTGGATGCTCAACTAATTAAGACACTCCAGCACCCCAAAAACCCATTTCCTCAATAGCTGAAGAAATGGAAATTACTTTTTCACTTATTTACTAGTCCAATCAGCCTGGGATAAGGAGAAAGGACAGGAACTGGGTTGATCAGGACCCTGCCATCAACAATACAAATAAGAAGACTCTTGTTTAGCAAGAGTTAATCAAATAAAAACTGATTTTTATAGGCAAAAAAACAAAGAAAAGAAAGAGAAAAAAAACTAGAGTTTTGAACTCAATCTCATAGAGGAATGTGTTGATGACTTTCTCCTTGGAAGACTTCTTCCTAGAAATCTACTGGATACCACATTAAAGAGAGTTTCAAGAGCCCATCAAAGCTCTGGTAAGCTTGTAATAACCAGAGCCACACTCTAACCTATACTAGCATTATAAAGAAAATGTAGTTAGCTGGGAAAGAATTCTGAATAACTATACTGTGTTATAAAAGCTTTTCAGAACCCACTTCACTTTTCTAACAAAATCAGTGATCATTAAGTATGTGAAACCACTATCCATTTAGTAGGTTTTTGCCACCTGGTATATTCTAAGAGGATCCCACAAGATAACTTCTGCCTAGCATTTTCTCCCTACCATGGGTGAATCTCTATAAACATGCACTTGGACTAAGGTATGAACTCCTCAATACTCTCATATTAATGAATACATTCACTGGAAAAGCAATGTATAGGTTAAATTCTACCACAAAAATGCAGCTTAGCAGGTTACCCCAAAACCAAGGAACATGCTTCCAAGTATTTATTCCCATGTGCATAAATATGCAGGTCGGCTGAGACAGCTCAGCCTCAGGCTGTGGGTGTGTGAGTTGTTTAGGGTAGCTCTGCTCCACATCATCCTTCTGGGTCTAGTGGAGAACGTAGGGTATGTTTATGGCTATGCAGAAGCACAGGAGGGCAAGCCAAAACACGTCAGTATATTTGAAGCCTTTGTTATCATCGTGTTCTATAGTATCTCCTTGGTCAAAGCAAATCACATGGTCAATCCCAACATCAGTAGGACAGAAACATACATTCCACCTCTAGCAAGAGGAACCATAAAATCACCTGGCAAAGCGTGGAGACCCAGGAAGGGTCGAAGAATTGGAAACAATAATGCAATCTTCCAAAGGTAACATGAACTCACTATTAACCAATAATACAGTAATATTTCTGTCTTCACACTTATCTGGTTACAAAAGCAGGACACTAAGGAAAAAAAAGGAAGGGGAAAGTAGGGTCTAGAAATATATTACATTTCTTGAGGGAGGAAGGGCTAGGGGAGGTGTCACAGTGGAAGTCCTTGGAAGAGAACACCTTCATGAATGAAATTCACAGATTAAAAGAATTCAGAAATGAAAAAAAGAAAGATATGATGGTAGGAAGAAAGATATGACAGGAGGAAGACATAGGTACATGAAGGGTAAAAAATCCTAGATAAAGACAAGTTTCTTACAAAAACTGCACAGAGAAGTGAAACTGTTCGAGCATAATTTTTTTCTCCATTTGAAACTAGCATTCCTTTGTATGGTCATCCCTAATCTATTTCTTATGGCTTGTGATTTATAATCAGAAAGAAGTTATAAATTCCTATAAGAATCTCTCAGCGGGGAACCTGGGCGGCTCAGTTAAGGGTCTGACTACACCTCAGGTCATGATCCCATGGTTCATGAATTCAAGCCCCACATGAGTGCAGCCCCTAAGTCTGCACTGTCAGTACAGAGCCTGCTTGGGACTCTCTCCCTCGCCCTCTCAAAATAAATAAATAAACTTTAAAAAGAAATAAAAAAGAATCTCTCTGCCAACGGCATCAGCAATAGCCAAATTATGGAAAGTGCCCAAATGTCTATTGACTGATGAATGGATAAAGAATTCCACACACACTGGAATACTATTCAGAAATCAAAAAGAATGGAATCTTGCCATTTGCAACAACATGGATGAAACTAGAGTGTATTATGAAAGGTGAAATAACCCAGGCAGGGAAAGAATTCACTCATATGTGGAATTTAAGAACACAAAAGATGAACATAGGGGAAAGTGAAGAAAAATAAAATAAAAAGAGAGGTAAGCAAACTGTAAGAGACTCTTTAATACAGAGAACAAACTGGGGGTTGCGAAAGGGGAAGTCAGTGGGGAGATGGGCTAAATGGGTGATGGGCATTAAGGAGGGCACTTGCTGGGATGAGCACTGGGTGTTGTATGTAAGTGATGAATCACTGGGTTCTACTCCTGAAACCAATACCACACTGTATGTTAACTAACTTGAATTTAAATAAATAATTTTTAAAAAAAGAATCTCTCTGCAACAATCCTCTCTACAAGAAAAAAGTGTGTGTGTGTGCGCGTGTGTACAGAATTTTCTTTTAAAACAGGTAGATCAGAAACTTCCTAGAATTTAAACCATGAACATAGGGACACAAAACTGAAAATGATGAGTTCACTCATTCTTCTGGTTGCCTGAAGAGGCCATCTTGTGATTACTACTTCCCAGACACTCAAAGTTGCTCTATATTCCTGACTCCTCTGAATCCCCCTCTTCACATTTCCTTCAACTCTGTGAACCTTCCTTTCATCCTACCAATAAATATATTTCTTTGCTTCAATGGGTAAAAATTTATTTCTGTTGCTTTCAATCAAAGAATTATGTCAGGTGCAGGTCCCTTTCCCATTTTCTATCCTCCAAGGAAATGGGGGGGGGGTGGAGAGAGAGTGCACTAAAGATGCCTTAAAGCAAATAACAAGGCATGCCTTCACTCAAGAATCTAGTCTCTAAAATCATTTCATGGAAATGACTGTTGCCATGGTAACCTTTCAGTGTGCATTCAGTGACTTTATGTGCATTGATTAACATTTTAATGTAAACCAAACTGTATTGGCTTATTTGGCCTTGATTCCTTTTTATTTTTTTTAAATAGTTTATTGTCAAATTGGTTTCCATATAACACCCAGTGCTTCTCTCCACAAGTGCCCCCCTCCATGACCATCACCCCCTCCCCCCTCTCCCTCCCTCTTCAGCCCTCAGTTTTCAGTATTCAATTCTCTCATGGTTTGTATCCCTCTCTCTCCCCAACTCTCTTTCCCCCTTCCCCTCCCTATGGTCCTCTGTTAGGTTTCTCCTGTTAGGCCTATGAGTGCAAACATATGGTATCTGTCCTCTGCCTGACTTATTTCACTGCTGATTCCTTTTTAAATATAGATTGATTTATCTCATAAAAGTAATCAGAGCTTCTAATCAAGATGGCTTACTAAGCAAGGAAATTTACTTTCCCCCTACAGTTCCTATTGAAACAACACTGTAAAGGAAAGCACTCCATGTTTATCTCCCACCCACCATTCTATACACCTACACACACACACATACACAGACTAATAAAAACCACTGAACTTCCAAGTCCTGTCATCAGAATATGTTCTGATGACCCAACATGGTCAACAAGGTTAATATCCCTCCCATTAGTTGATAAATTAAATGCAATCAAAGTCAAAATTCTGATATTTAAAAAAATTTTTTAATGTTTATTTTTTGAGAGAGAGAGAGTGACAGAGTGTGAGCAGGGGAAGAGCAGAGAGAGGGAGACACAGAATCTAACACAGGTTCCACGCTCTGAGCTGTCAGCACAGAGCCCCACATGGGGCTTGAACCCACAGACCGTGAGATCATGACCTGAGCTGAAGTCTGACGCTTAACTAACTGAGCCACCCAGGCACCCCATAATTCTGAGATTTTTTTTTTATTAGATTCTGACAAGATGAATAGGAAGTTAATCTGGAAAAGTAGCTGCAGACAAGACAATAAAATGTTAAAGAAGAACACTGATCAGACAGGCCATGACCATAGAGAAAGTCAAAGTGGATAGCAGCTAAGTAGCCCAGAGAGATAAAGCCCTAGGGAAAGGTGCGCCTATTTCTCATCATACTAAACCACCCAGCCACACTTCCTCAATATCTGCATCCAGGACAAGTTCAGCCAGAATTTTAGGCAGCAAACTGTTTCCAAAGCCATATAAAACCACTGAGCACCATGTAACATTCATATGCTACCTGATTCTGAGATTCAGCAGCTCACTGACTCAATTTCATCCCTCCTGAAGAAACCAGTCAGCAGTCAAAAAACATAAATATAATGAAATAAAGAGGGGGATTCACATATATTGATGTCAACAGTTGATTTTACATCTTCAGAGAACTTAGGGGGAAATTTCAAATATAGTCATAAAAAGAAATAGATTTTATACACACACAAAGGGTCAAAACGATGAAGCACAAAGAACAAGTCAACTATAAGCAGCAGTCCATCCGATGGCAGCATCCCACACGCTGCAAGCTCCAGAGGGACGACACTGAGCAGCAAAGAAACGCAAGGGTTCTGAGTACAAGAGGAACAAAGATTCTACAGTGAAGAAAACAGAGATGGAAGCTTGTATCACTTTGTCTCATCTTCAGAGGGGCATCCTACACGCTCAGCTAGGGGAAATGAAAGTAAGAGTAGAGAAAGGAGGAGGAGTGAAGAGGAAAGAAGAAAAAGAGTGAAGAATAAAGAAATTCTATGAAACCATGGTAACGAAAATTGAGAGTTTAGTAATAACTCAATAGACCTGGAATAGGGAGCCCATAACAGATTTGTGCATGTATTAAAATTTAGTTTACCATAAATGTGGCATTTCAAATGAACGAGAATGAAGGCTAGTTTAAAATGAGTTGGAGTTAGATAAAAATTGAAAAAATAAAGATGGATCCCTATGTCACACTACCAAAATTTAAATACCACATGTAAAGAAGATCTAAAGTAAAAAAAACAAAAGTTTAAAAGTACCAAAAGAAAATATGAGAACATATGGACAAGGAGAGCCTACTTAGGCAAAATATAAAATCCAGAAACAAGAAATTAGTTTTATAAAATGGAATGCCTGGGGCACCTCGGTGGCTCAGTCCGTTGAATGTCCCACTCTTGATTTTGGCTCGGGTCCTGGTCCCAGGGGGATCGAGTTCTGCATCAAGCCTGCATTGGGCTCTGTGCTGTGTGGAGCCTACTTGGGATTTTCTTTCTCCCTCTGCCCTTCTTCCCCCTTCATGCTCGCTCGCTCTCTAGCTCTCTCTCTCAAATTAAAAAAGAACAAAAAACAAAAAAAACCCTCTGTATGATGAAAGCATAAACAAAATTAAAGATTACAAATATTTGTAAAATATTTGCAATATAAGTAATAAGTAAGGAAAAAGAGAAGCAACTCAATTTTTTTCATGTGCAAAGGAACATTGGCAGAGATGGTTCAATATCTCCAATTTCCATTCTGTGCTGCTTCTGTAAGAGTAAAAATTTTAGTTGGGCATGGATTTGCCCAAAATAAAGATTATATTTCACAGCTGCCCCTAAAGCCTGGTCACCTTTGGTTTGTGGCTGAATTATGGCCAGGGTAATACAAAAAGAAGAGTCATGGAAGAGATTCCAGGAAACTTCCTCAGAGAGCATGTGTGAGTCCTTGATCCCCCTCTTCATCTTTCCCATCTTTCCCTCCATCCTCCTGCTCAGAACACAGATGCTTCCATCTTGGACTTGTGGTCAAGGTGAGGAGTTGGATTTGTATAGGAAAGAGTGCCCCTTATCCTGTGGGAGAAATTCAAGAATGGTATGCATGTAGATGAGTGGCAGTAAAGGGATGGAAAGATGAGCAAGATAATACTTTAATGGCCTCAATTTGTTTGAAGAAGCAGGAGAAAACCTACCTAAGAGTAAGGGAAGTGAGAACTTTAGGACAATGGTACTGACATGGCACTGTTGTTGAAAACAATGAAGAAGAAACCTGAAAACAAAATGCCACAAAATGAAAGGAGAGCCTAGCAAGAGTTTAGGGCCATAAATGTGTAGTGGTACCAATCTGCAAGGTTTATTACAAGGCCTACTGATTTTTTTTCTCTGATATCGACTAGCTAATCTGAAGACAGGAGCAAAGGAAGCAAATTAAGGTCTTAATCCAAGGTTGGGATATAGTAGAGTGGGTTTGCCAATAGAAGTAAAAGGAGTATTTGTGGGAGAATATTTTTTAAGATTTTATTTTTAAGTAATCTCTACACCCAACATGGGGCTCAAACTCACAACCCCGAGATCAAGAATCACTTACTCTGAAGCACCTGGGTGACTCAGTCCGTTGGGTGTCCAACTCTTGATTTCAGCTCAGGTCATGATCTCACAGTCATGAGCTCAAACCCCACCTTAGGCTCCACGTTGAGTGTGGGGTCAGCTTGAGCTTCTCTCTCTCCCTCTGCCCCTCTACCCACTCACATGCTCTTTCTCTCTTTCTCTAAAATAAAAAATAATAACAGTAATTAAAAACAGTCACAGGCTCTACCAAGTAAGCCAGCCAGGCCTCCCATTGTGGGAGAATATTTTAGATGATCAAACATGAGGCTCATAGAGCAAAAAGAAAGCCCAACATGAGTTTACTAAACTGGGAGGAAGTAGAAGGACCAAGGAACTGAAAATCTTGACAATGGTGAAAACCAGAGTGGAAATGAAGCTACGGAAAAGCTGGCGGCTGGAATCAGGGATCAGGACACTTGAATTTTACTTGAAAAGATGTAATGAACATTTTCTTCTAAACATTTCTTCTGGGGCGCCTGGGTGGCTCAGTTGGTTAAGCATCCGACTTCAGCTCAGGTCATGATCTCATGGTTCAGGAGTGTGAGCCCTGCTTCAGGCTCTGTGCTGATAGCTCAGAGACTGGAGACTGCTTCAGATTCCGTCTGTCTGTCTGTCTGTCTATCTCTCTCTCTCTCTCTCTCTCTCTGCCCCTCTCCCACTCATACTCTGTCTCTTTCTCTCAAAGATAAATAAAACCATATTATAAAAATTTCAAATATTTCTTCTAAAATGAAGGTGTTCTACTATAAGGCCAGTTCCAGAATATGACCATGGAATAGACAGAAGTATAGCACACTGGTTAAGAGCACAGACTTGGAGCCAGGAACAATTTCTGTTGCTGGTTTTGTTATTTATCTTCAGCACACCTGTTTATAAGACTGTTATGAGAAATAAATAAAAGAAATACATTGCTTAAAGAGCTTTGTTCAGTATCCAGTACATACTAAGCTTTTGATAATTGATAGATTTAAAAAAAACAAAAATGAGAAAAAACACAGGCATGCCCTATTATTCTGTCTACTATTGATTAAGATGCACAACACGTTTTGGGGTAGAAAAATATGATAGCTTTAACACTGATGCTAATTTTGCCTATGGGGAGCAAACATTTCCAAATTGTAAGCTAATGCCTAATAAGAAACAAGTCAAAAGCCTAATCCAATCATGAGCTCTTTATTTTGACAGAAAATGTCTAAGAAAACAAGTACGCACTATAGTTCAGAAGGCATGACTATTACAATTAATGAAGTCAGCAATTACAGCAAAAACTCAACCCCCTCAACTAAGCCAACATTTTGAAAAGAGGAAATAAATATTTTCAAATGAAAGAGATTTTTAATGAAAAATATTTTAAATGAAAAAGAACCTATTTCCAGATAACAAGTAAAAAATAATCATAAGTAAACAACCAAAGAGCTAGTGTGCTTAGAGGCAGCAGAATTATTCTTGGTAAAGCTGGAGAGGATGTCAGAGTTACCTAGTGCAGTCAGCATGTTGAGTATGAGAAAGCTTTCCCTCGTCCATATGCCCTTATCAGTCCTCCCTCACTCTTTATCACCTGAGGTGTGAGGAATATATACCTGCACATCAAAAGTAATAAATAAACCAATTCGGCAGAAGCCCGTACACTGCAGTTGGAGAACAGGTATACCCTGTCATGGGCTGAGGGAATGACTGCAGACGAGTTATCTGCTAGTTATGTGTGAGGGCACCTGGTCTGTTCTGGGATATACCAAAGTCCATTCAGCTCAGAGGGCTTTAGACCACACGACTATCGGGCAATACCGGCTGTTCAGTGCCTGGCACATAGGAGGTACTCAACAAATGTTATTAAAATCCACTTGTTTACTTATGTAGCCAACATTAGTGAGCACCTAATATGTGCCACACATTATTCTAAACATTAGAAATAGAGCAAACACATTTTAAAATGTTGTCTTTATTCTGGGGTTGTTTGCATCATGGAAGTAATGCATGATGGTTGCAAAAAGTGAAACAGTACAAAGGCGTGTCAAAAATTTCTTTGTGGTCAAATTCGGGATCATCTGTTTTAAATGGTCCAAGAACATATGGGGAGAAAAGTGTTTCTTCTTTATTTAAAGGTTGGAAAGTCTTTTTCCTATATTCATGAGTGCATGTGTACATGTGGGTGTTGGCACACACATGCACAAGTTTACTTATTCTATTGTTCAAATCCTACATGTCCTTATATTTTTTTTACCCTCTGGAGATGTCCAGTTTTGATCTGCACAGACTAAAATCTCTTACAATAATTATTTTATCTCATCAGTCAATGAAAATTGAGATTGAGGAATCGTACAATGAATTAAGATGCAAGAGCTAAAGTAACCCCTTTGTTAAGCACCAAATGAATCAGAAACACACTAAATGAATTGTTAATAGAACTGTCTACAGCTAAATACATTGTGGATTGAATGATATTTTTTTCTTCAGAAAAATCCTTTTTCTGTTGATGTCAAATTAAATCCCTCAAAATACAAGAACTACATATCAGATCATTTACCTCTTCTACGAGTCATAATTATTCCTGTTGGCTCATTTTTGATGTTGGCTTTTGTATGGTTGAAAATGACTGTACAATTAAGTAATTCTGTTAAAAAGACAAAAATTAGGTTTTTTCTCTTCAGAAACAGAAAGCCATATGAATACAGTGATGAGAAACTAAAAAGCAATTCAGAAACACTTTTAACTATAACACAAAGTCCTGTTAGCCTCGCCTACAAACATGATTGTGAGCAGAGAATCTGCTGGCATTGTTCATCTTTAAAGGTCCTTCGCTTTCCTTTTGGACAATTCCCCTTCAGGTTTTAAGTAAGGAGCAGATAATGTGCAAAACACAATATGTTCCATGTATAGAGGAGCCCCATCCGGAAAGATGAGCCACAGGAGGAGATGCCCTGCTGATCATCTTTGCTACTAGTCACATTTTTTTGAAGTCTCAGAGGTTTTGTATGGATAAAACACAGAGAAAACCTTTCCATAACAAAAGGACCCAGAGGATGGATCTATAATAACGGCAGGTGTTTATAGTTCTACAACATGTTTACTTTTCATAGAGGTACAACAAATGAGTTCATCCACACCTGGACAGATGACAGGGAGTTTAACTTAAAGTTAAAAAAAAAAATTAAAAAATAAAAAAATAAAGTTGACCATAGCTCCAAACACTTTTGAAGTAAATTCGCTTAAAATCTTCACTGACCAGATTATTTTCCCACTTCAAAAACTTAACAGTTTATTAATTAATGTCGAAACGTGCTGCAAGCCCTTATCTTTAGAGGAGGGACTAATTTATCTTACTTGAGATTCTTTTGCATTAAAATGGATTGTTTTGTCAAGAACAAGAACATTTTATTTGCGGGCGCCTGGGTGGCTCAGTTGGTTAAGCGTCCAGCTTCAGCTCAGGTCATGATCTCACGGTTCGTGGGTTCGAGCCCCGCATCAGGTTCTGGGCTGACAGCTAGCTCAGAGCCTGGAGGCTGCTTTGGATTCTGTGTCTCCCTCTCTCTCTGACCCTCCCCAGCTTGCGCTGTCTCTCTCTGTCTCTCAAAAATAAATAAAAAACATTTAAAAAATTTTAAAAAAAGAACATTTTATTTGGTCCATGGGTATATTTGGCCTCTACCAAAATGAATCTTAAAACCATTCATTTCTGCATCATTTCTTATGTGAGCAAAAAAACAAACAAATAATTCTTTTTTTTAATGTTTATTTATTTTTGAGACAGAGAGAGAGCATGAGCAGGGGAGGGGCAGAGAGACACAGAATCCAAAGCAGGTCCAGGCTCTGAGCTGTCAGTACAGAGCCTGACGCGGGGCTCAAACCCACAAACCCTGAGATAATAACCTTAGCCAAAGTCGGACACTTAACCAACTGAGCCACCCAGGTGCCCCCAACAAATAAGAATTCCTATGAATAAATAGATTAAACCAATTCTACTATTAAATTTCCTTTGAAAACAATTCTTTGCCATAATCATCATAGTTATTTGCTGACCATCTACCAAGTGCTTTACCCTCATTTCATTTAATACTCTCAATAATCCTACAAGAGCGCCCAGGTGGCTCATTTGGTTAAGCATCCAACTCTTGACCGTGGCTCAGGTCATGATCTCATGGTTTGTGAGTTCGAGCCCCACATCAGGCTCTGAGCTGACCATGCAGAGCCTGCTTGGAATTCTCTCTCTACCTCTTTCTCTTTGCCTCTCTCTCTCTCTCTCAAAAATAAATAAACGTTTTTTAAAAATACTCTCAGTGGCCCCGGCGGAGAAGCTGAGGTCATCATTGAACTTGAAATATTTAAAGTGGATACAAAACTGTTTCAGCAATGCAGACAATTAAGTGTGTTGTTGTGGGTGACGGTGCCGTTGGTAAAACATGTCTCCTGATATCCTACACAACAAACAAATTTCCATCGGAGTATGTACCGACTGTTTTTGACAACTATGCAGTCACAGTTATGATTGGTGGAGAGCCATATACTCTTGGACTTTTTGATACTGCAGGGCAAGAGGATTAAGACAGATTACGACCGCTGAGTTATCCACAAACAGATGTATTTCTAGTCTGTTTTTCAGTGGTCTCTCCATCCTCATTTGAAAATGTGAAGGAGAAGTGGGTGCCTGAGAGAACTCACCACTGTCCAAAGACTCCTTTCTTGCTTGTTGGGACCCAAATTGATCTCCGAGATGACCCCTCTACGACTGAGAAACTTGCCAAGAACAAACAGAAGCCGATCACTCCAGAGACGGCCGAGAAGCTGGCCCGTGACCTGAAGGCGGTCAAGTACGTGGAGTGCTCTGCACTCACACAGAAAGGCCTAAAGAATGTATTTGATGAAGCAATATTGGCTGCCCCGGAGCCTCCAGAACCGAAGAAGACCCGCAGGTGTGTGCGGCTATGAACGTCGCCAGAGCCCTTCCGCACAGCTGGGGTCAGCACCGCACTAAAAGCAATGTTAAATCAAACTAAAGATTAAAAATTAAAATTCGTTTTTGCAATAATGACAAATGCCCTGCACCTAGCCACATGCACTCTTGTGAGACAGCCCCTTCCCCTCCTCAGTACTCGTTAACTTGAGTAATCATGTATTGTCAGAAAGGTGGTTAGTACTAGCTTTTGTTTTGTCATTTCAAAAAAAAATTTTTTTCCCTTTGTTTTGTTTTTGTTTAAAAGCAAGGCATGCTTG